>NW_024412400.1:83553600-83845565 GCF_014898765.1 Herpailurus yagouaroundi
ATAAAATAAAATAAAATAAAATAAAATAAAATAAAATAAAATAAAATTCAGCACTAAAGACGTTTTTACTCAAAATGACAAGAGGGTTTTCTAAATGCATTACAGTGCTTTGAAAATCCAGTGTTATGGCTATTAAGTACACCATTAGCATGTGGAGTTTGATAACTATCATAAACATCCATTGTCAGAGCACATCTATTATTCTAGGTTCTGAAAGGTCAGTTTCCTTCCGCAAGACAAAAACAAAACTCCTTTTCCCCATTTTCATTCTACTCCAGCCACTGTGGCCTTTCCTCTCTCTTTTGGACAAAGCCTATTCTCTTCACACTTTTGCTGTAGCCAATGCTTCTGTCTGGACTGCTCTTCCTCCATATGCTCGCATAGCTGGCTTCTCACCAAATGGCGCTTCTCCCAAAACCTCAGCTGACCCCTTACCTAAACTACCACTCACCCCATCACGTATTACCCCCATGCTGTTTTATTTTGTGTTCTAATTTATTGTATTTTACATGATGACTTTCAGAATGTATGGCTCTTCTAGTGTGAGCCTTGCTCACAATCATGTCAGTCCTAGGAACAGTGCCCCGCAAGGACTGGATACTCCAAAACTGTGTTGCTCAAGTTGCAGAAATGTACTCCATGGGGAAGGTCCCACTCAGATGCACAGTCTCCATCCCTGGGACAGAGCTTTCCCTGATTTCCTGCTTCTGTTCCCAGTTTCAGGAGCCAGGGAGTGATACAACTAGTACGTGCAACACCCAGAGCATGTTATTTTTTTAAATTTCCCTCCTATATGCCACAAAATTGTTTTTAGTAGTAATCATAAGAGAAAAATATTCCAAATGGCAAAAAAAATTAGTTTATTGACTCCTATGTATAATCAAGCCAGTAACAAATATGAAAATAATACAATAATAAAAAATAAAATAATTACGTGAATGTACTATTTAAAAAGGCAGGGGGGAATGGGGGGGACATCTGGGGGGCTCAGTCAGTTAAGTGTCCGACTTCTGCTCAGGTCATGATCTTGCCATTTGTGAGATCGAGCCCAGCACTGGGCTCTGAGTTGACAGCTCAGAGCCTGGAGCCTGCTTCAGAGTTTGTGTCTCCCTCTCTCTCTGCACCTCCCCTGTTCATGCTTTGTCTCTCTCTCTCAAAAATAAATAAACATTAAAACTTTTTAAAATTTTTTTTGATGTTTATTTATTTTTGAGAGAGACAGAGACAGAATGCGAGTGGGTTGGGGCAGAGGGAGAGGGAGGTACAGAATCTGAAGCAGGCTGCAGGCTCCAAGCTGTCAGCACAGAACCTGACGCAGGGCTTGAACTCACAAGCTGTGAGATCATGACCTGAGCTGAAGTCGGACGTTCAACCGACTGAGCCACCCAGGCGCCCCAACATTAAAACGTTTTTTAAAGGATTTAAAAAAGAGGGGGGATGTAAATTATGCTTTGTATTATATTTCACTATTTTAAATTTCATTTATTTTATTATATTATTAAATTATTATAATTATTTTATTTGCTTTATTTACATTATTTTATTATATTATTAAATTATTTAAACTACTCCTGAGAGGTTTCCAGATTAATATCCATGTGGGATATAGTGTTTTTTAAAGATAAGTAATTTTAAAATATGTTAATTTCAACCCTATATATATTCTTAAAATTCAATAGTTCGTAACTGCAGAAGATTTTTTTTCTTTTTTTAACAGTTATTTATTTTTGAGAGACAGAAACAGAGAGTGAGCAGGGGAGGGATAGACAGAGGGGAGATAAATCTGAAGTAAGCTCCAGGCTCTGAGCTGTCAGCACAGAGCCCGACACGGGGCTTGAACCCATGAACCGTGAGATCATGACCTGAGCCAAAGTCAGACACTTAATCGACTGATCTACCCATGCATCCCTGCAGCAGATCTTTTAGGGAGGGAGTATGTTATCACTGACAATTTGAAATTGCCTGCACACACTGATAATAACATGCACATAGATTTTATTTGACTTTATTACACTTTTAAACTTCTATAGGTATTGTACCCCCTTGTTGTCAGTAGGTAGAACCTCCCCTGCACCCCTCCCTTGCTATGTCATTGTGTAGGCTCAACTTTAGAAAAGTTCATGTCTTCTTCGACAACACTTTCTCTTTCATATGAAATTTGATGCTATCCTATATTGTTGTCTGGCTTCTTCCTATGATTACCAGCTCCTAGAGTCTAAATGTCCCCCAAAGCCCACAGTCCCAGGGCTTCCAAAATAAAAACTTGAAAATGTTTGGGTGCCTGGGTGGCTTGGGGTGCCTGGGTGGCTCAGTCAGTTAAGGGTCCGACTGTGGCTCAGGTCACGATCTCACAGTTCGTGGGTTTGAGCCCCATGTCGGGCTGTGTGCTGACAGCTCACAGTCTGAAGCCTACTTTGGATTCTGGGTCTCCCTCTCCCTCTGCCCCACCCCTGCTCATGCTCAGTCTCTGTCTCTGTCAAAAATAAATAAACATTAAAATAAAAAATTTAAATCTCCTAGATACTCCTTGAAGGACAATAACCTAAAACTTCTAAAGAACGTCCAGCTGTTCCAAAGGAGGGGAGAAGGAGAGGGAGAATAATTACTCTCTCTGCTCCAAGAAAGGAAATGATCTCATTTTCTCTAACTGTCTTGCTCTCATCTGTTTGGCTCCTCAGTTTGGTATCCTCGTGCCGCCCAAGGCTATTAAAAACAGACAAACGAGTCTGTGTCTCTATCATTCTGAGTTTGTTCTTGCTATTCCACTAGTGGATACTTTCAAGGCATAAATACAACTCCTACTTAAATATTTTCTATTCATTGTTCACAATTCTGCTCAAGTCTCACCTGTTCCAGGGAGTCTCTCCCTGTTTCCATGTCTGCCCTCTATGCCAGGCTCCAGAGAGATGTAGTTACTGTCTTCTTAATTTCCATTAAATTTGAAAAAAGATTTCTATAACTTATGTACTTTTCATATTTACAATCTACTTCTGTGATTTGTGTGCAGGACCTATGAGTGTACTCACTTTTGTAATCCTAACTCTTACTATGTGTTCAAAAATGCATAAGGAAATTAAAGTTGTGGGGCCAACTGAAATGGTGCAGTAGAGAGAAAATCTTAACCACCTCATTTTCAAACCACAGAGGTCTAACCTAATCTTTGGAATGGCTAAGACTGATTTCTGTATGCTTTTACTTATTTATTCCCCTGCCTACTGCCAAAAAATTTTCCAGACCAGCTAACATTGCTTGAAATCGGGTATCATGAATAGATTACTAGAGGGTAACCAAAGACTTAGTAGTCATCAAAGCCTTATGTGTGGGTGATGAATTCAGGAAACTAAATACAGAAGTAACATAGTAAGGCTGACTACACTGTATCTAATTTCCATCTACTCTAAAGAGAAGTAATGGCAATCATTAATTACCTAGCAATATCTCATTTTTTTGAACACAAACTGAACTAGTAAGAGTGAAAACCCAATACTGCTTTGTGGAGTAGTTTGAGCTACTGTCCTTAATCATTTGTGTCCCTCTATAATAAGACGTTACATCTCTACTCATTGTCATGTGATTTGCCATACATTCGGTGGGAAAAGACCACATTTCTATCTCATCGATTTTGAACTTGACCAGGTGGCATGCATTGGCCAAAATAATTGTGAGCTGATGTTTGCTATGATTAAGCAGAAGCTTTCAACATAAAGTGTGGTTTGGCTCAAGCTCTCTTGCTCTTGACCTCCAACATGAAAATGTAATGTATTAGGTAGAGGTTACTCATCCAGCATGAGATCCACAACATAAAGATCTATGGGACAGAGCTACACTACTCCAGGATTCATGGAATACAAGTATGAATTCAGCATTTGTCATTGTAAGCCACTGAGGTTTGTGGTTATCTACTACAGAGCATATGGAAGAACGCCTGCCTTATACATAGGGTAAATTATTAAAAATTCATTTGTAATGTAATGGTAGAGAACATCATATTTATCTTCTTATTATCTGGAACATAAAAAGTACTAAATAAATATTTTTGAATGAATATAACTCTGCAATAAGGTAAAACAGGTTTTGTTTAATTATGTAGAAATTAAAACTTAAAAATTAGTTCCCCTTTGTGCATTGGACATCTGTTGTTGTTTTCAGTCAAGAATATCTTCCCCTACTTCCAGTAGCAACATCTATCCCTTTTGGGGGCAAGCAATTCTCACAAAGTTTCCAATCATAGGACACTGGCCTTCTAGGCTGCAGTAATAGTCAGATTTAGCCAATCATAGCACCCCATTTTCTTCATTACAGTGATTGGTGCATAGGCAGGAATATGAGCCAAGATGATAGTCTTTTCTTGCATTTTCATATACTGAATTGGTTGGAGAAAACTCCCATCATTTTTGTTCTAGGTCCACAAGAGCAGGTGTCTGCAGCCATGCCCAAACAGGATAAGAAGAGAGAGAGAGAGAGAGAGAGAGAGAGAGAGAGAGAGAGAACAAAGCCAACAGAGAGAGGGAATAGTAGAAGTGACAGTGTTCTGAGGGTTCTTGAGTCCTTTGTCCAATTCCTGAAATTGTGTATCTAATCTCTTTTATGCAGCTCTTGTTGTGAGCAATCCTAGTATTCTAATAAAAATTCCCTCCTTACTTAAGTAGACTCAAAATGAATTTCTGCGTCTGTAACTAAAGAAATGCTATTGAATGCAACTTGAATTAAAGTAGCTTTCAATCATTAGTTTCATAAACAAAAACATAGCAAAACATTAAATTAATTGAGTCTAAGAACTGGAGTTGTAAAATACAATGCTCTTGTAAGCATGCCAGAGAACCCTAAATCAGTAGTCTGTTCTAACCCGAAGTTAGTGAAGATTGAAGATGGACTGTTTCAGAGCGCTCCCAGACCTTCCAACCATACCCAGAGAAGACAACTATTTTTCCTGTTAACCTGTAAATTCAATGATCAGGACACAGAAGGCTGATAAGTTAAGTGATGCACTTATAAACATGCAACTTCTGTCGATGATAAGGAAGTACAAAGAACATAGTTGCAAATTAGAGGTCCTAGAATATCAGCTTATTCCCAGATTGTTTCTGAAATAAATGCAGAAAATATGAGGAAATCACAAATTCAAAGTTTTTTTTCTTTACTCATTGATGGGAGGTTGTAAAGCTAAAATAATAGAAAAAGCCAGAATTCCTAAAGTCATTATGGATTATGGTATCATTAGGACAGGTCCAGTTTTTTTATACCAAATATCTCATTTCATGATTTTTAATGACACAAAATTGGAAGGATTACAAATCATTGCGGAAGCCATTGTTGTGACAGGGAAGCCTGGAGGGACAGAACACAGTTCCCATGTATCTGAAATACAATCCTGATTGAACAGCCTTACTTGCCAACCTAAAATTATTAAACTAAATAGCTAGCTAGCTGGACAGATAGATGTATGGAAAATCCTGCTGAACAATAGCCTAGGCAATTCAGCAAATAATGTTACAATTTATTAACTCCCCAAGCTATCATCAAACAGCAGAGAAACCAAATTCTTTGATCCCCATGAATGCCTACAGCTCAAGGTGAGGTGACATCTGATACTGATCTTGGAACAGACCCAAGGTCACTCCCCGGACAAAGACCTTCCATGCATGACTTAAACATTGGCTTCAGGGCTCACATGTGAGGTTCCATACTTCAAATGGTAGGAAAACATGAAAATAATAATGATAGCTACAATTTTGATGCTTTCTGTTTTGTATCCATTTATCTAAGAGGCTGAACACAGTGCCTATTTCATCTATTCCTCATAGCAATTTGTGAGGAAAATATTCTCTTTGTTTACAGAGGAGAAAATAGAGCTCAGAGGCCCTCAGCTAATAAGCAGAAGAATCCAAATATAAACCCCCATGTTCTGCCTCCAAAGCCTGATTCTCAACACCAGTCTCCATGACCTCTAATGAATAACTCATTTTATCACAACATACAGGAAGTACCTGATAAATATTTAATGAATGAATGAATCAATGGCATTAAGTCTACAGTTCTCAAAGCCACCTGCAATATGCTCCCTATTTGGACAGTATTAAATTCCAATGGCACGTTTTCCTGGAATTGCCACCACAAGTACTGTCATCATGTGGAAATATTGGAAAGAGTCTTAATGTTTAGGATCTGAGAACAGAGGGGTAAGGTAACTTTCCAAAAAGGACTTACTGAGGAATGAAGTACTGGCTGCCCAGTTTTGTTAGAACAGAGGGTATCTAGAGGAGTTAGTAAGAATAACGAAGGAAAGATTGATTATAGCCAAATTGTGAATGGTCTTGGATACCTTTTACTTTGAAAGCAATGGGGAAACACTGAATGGCTCCTGCCTCCTGAATGAAGGAGTAACACATTAGAGCCATATATAAGCAAGTGTCCAAGAAGTGCTTTTGAATGATTGAAGTTGGTATCAGACTGGATCCCAAAGGGAAACACATGGCATTCCTAAATCAGGATAACTTGAGGAGGGTTTACTTACAAAAGAACTGATTAAAGAAGGGAGAGCATCATGTAGGGAAACTGTAAGGACAGTGTGGGAACTCAGGGCTAGTGCTAGCAGAGCTCTACTAGCTTGACAAGACAAGAAGAGGGGTGACTCAAACCAAGAGGAGAGAAAGTTGTGTAAGCCATGCTACCCAGAAACAGGTAGTGACACCCTGTCATGCCTAGCTAGAGGTGGCATCACAGAAAAGGAACCAGAAGAATAAACATCTGATCTCACTCTCTTGCCCTTTCATCACCTGCCAAGGCTCCCCACTGGACAAATCCAATAAACAGCCAGAGTATATAGGAACCCTTTGAAGGATTCACACAGGTCAACCTCCCAGGTAGAAGGCAGAGGTGGGACAGTTGGGAGAGTGGAGAGTGGATCCAGAAGCGCAAAGAGAAAATATGTGATTTAAAGACTTCCAGGGGCACCTGGGTGGTTCAGTTGATTAAGTATCCAACTTTGGCTCAGGTCATGATCTCACAGTTTGTGAGTTCGAGCCCCACGTTGGGCTCTGGGCTGACAGCTCAGAGCCTGGAGTCTGCTTCAGATTCTGTGTCTCCCTCTCTCTCTCTCTCTGCCCCTCTCCCCTATCAAAAAATAAATAAACATTAAAAAAATATGAAATCTTCCAAATAATGAAGAAAATTCTATTGCAGTATGGTAGTTTGTACATTAGCAGAGATGAGGAGGGAGAAGAATCAATGACAGAATAGCTAAAATTATTTGCAGTACACAAAATACTTTACTTCCAGTGGTTATATAACATAATATATTTATTTTAAATATAAGACTCATTTATATTGTATTTCAAGTCTCTGTAAGTATACCAGCTATTCAGGTGGAAGGTACTGGTGGGGATGGAGAACAGTAAAACTGGACTCAGAAATATACACAAATATACTACACAAGATAATATGATCTAGTGTGAAAAATCAGCTAAAAATTATTCATAGTAGATAACTAAGCATGAATAATTAAGAATTAACTTCACTTGAGGCTACATATTGACATAGTTTAATATGCTGTTTGATCAATTATATCTTTCAAGTTCATGACAGAAAAGAAAACTGCCATAAACAGAAATTTTGATGCTTCTTAATCACAGGCTAAGTGATTACACTTTATATCATTCAATTAGATACTTGATTCAATTCCTGAGACACTGCTTTTGTGCATGGGCACCCATAGGTTCTACTTCATGCCACTGATAAGCACACTGGCTTTGTGAAAACATAGGCAAAAATTCTACATTTATCTATATTTATCTCTGCCAAGAATTTATAAAATTAAAACATCCTTGGTAGGCAGTAGGCTTGAGACCTAGTCCCATTTCAGCTCTCTGATCTTGACCTTTTCAGCTAATATCTTTGCCCTATTCAACTTTTCAGAGGAAACATATATTGAGCACTTACTGTTTTCCAAGTACCACATTTATCTCTTACTTATTACAGCAAGCCAAGAAGTACATACTCCCATTATCTCCATTTTACCAATGAGAAAACCAAGTCTTGTTAACTTAGGTAAGTAATATACATGTAGTCATGCAGCTAGTAACTGATAAAATCAGGATTTGAACCAGACCCTTGCCCAACTCCGAACTACACACTATAACACTAGGTCCCCCTACACTATGAGTCCAAACGAAAGAACATATGTTGAACTACTGTGTAAAAGTAATAAATATATAAATCAGATTTTTGTTTTATAAATTCTGATGTTCATCACCACTCCCTAAGTATAACTTTTCAAAAAGATGATTCTGTTCACTCTTTGCATAAATATCCTTATCATATATTAATGGCTTGCAGCCATTGAGGCAAATTTTTCAAGTACTAGATTGTGTGGCAGCATATATGAACTAATTAAAAAAGGTATACCTGCCTCAAAGAAAAAAGGAAGTTTAAAAAACTAAAAAAATATGCCCTACTCACTAATATCATAGTATTTAATTAGTTCCTCTTCAGAATTAAATCACTGTTTCAGTATAACTGTTGACTTGCATCAACTCAAAAGAAACATTTTCTCATATTCCAATAAGCATGGAACAATGCAATGGCATTATCTCCACGTTATGCCTTGTGCCTGAATTCTTTCTCTGCCTAGAACCTTTTTCTGTAGAACAAATATAAAACAGAATAAATCCCTAGTTGTACACATTGGTCAAAATATAGATGCCTAAAAGAAGCATGATATTTGAAAAGCACCGCCAAACATCATGCAGCTATGGGTTCTCACATAATGCTCAATTCTGCTCTCCTCCCAGTCTGCTTTTGCTGGGTAAAGGAAATGCGTTTCCTTCTGAACAGGCAATGTGCCCGGGCCTCCCTTATTTTCCTCATATCAAAGGGGATTATTTCCAAGCCTCTTTCCGGGCCATAGGACACTACACCAGTGCAATCTGCAGAGAGTCCCTCCCTCATCTTGGCAGCCACCAGCAGCCATGTCAGGAGACTTAGCTCACCGCTCTGATAGGTCCCCAAACAGAGCAGATGCCACCTGCCCAAAGTCTATCTCCATCTGGGTCAGATGTTATTGGAATATGTGACCCCATAAAGTCACGTGGAGTCTTAGTAACACAGCTTTAGTCCACTTCTTTACTTCAGTTGTCCAACTCAAAAAAGAAAAAAGAAAAAAAAAAAAAACACCCGGGAGACTTTAAGTATTACCTGGTGTTTTTTTTACCAAATAAAATGGTATGTGGGGGAAAAAAGCCTACAAATGTTCCTGTCCCCCACTAACAAACCAAAACAAATAAAGATATATTCGTTGCTCCTGAACAAGGGGCGTGAGTAAGATGAGGAGAAAAATATAACAATTAATCTAGTCTGGTTCAATAAAATCGTGTTTTATATTCTAATAATACTGCCTGGCTCATTCAGTCCTTTTTCATTCAGTGCTTCCGGTGTATCCAATTCCGGATATTGCAAAATTTAAATTACATTCCCTATCCCCTAGAATATTAAGATGCTTAATATTTATAAAAAGAGCAAGATGGGTTAGGCTAACAAATAAAAATTACACATGATGAAGACCCTAAAGATTATAGCAAATACATTTAGGGATTTATTGTAACAGCCTAGAATACTGGGGAAGGGTTTGTAGCACAGGTATGAGCCAGCCTGGGTTTAAAAGGCAAGATTTGGGTTGGGACCAGGAAGGGAGAAGGACTTTCCAGGTTGTCATGCAGATGGTGGAAAGATAATAGCAAAGAGAACATCAGTACCTTGGGGTATATTCAGCTGGAACCAGCATGTAGAATTATTTTCTGTGAAGTGGGGATAAAGAAAGAAACTCGAGGAATCTAATGATGACCCAAGTGAAACAAACTCAGGGTTAAACGATGAGGATGGTAAAGACAGAGTGAAGAGTTAGGGAATAATCACGAGATTTCGCAAAGGAACCTCACTATTCTCACTCTTGTCCATAAAATCCATTCTTTCTCCAACAATACCAGGACTATGGGATCCTAATAATTCATTTGGGATAATCACACGTTAAATCTCAACATTAAATTCCCTCCATTCTCCTCTAGATATAATTATGATATTGAATGTCAGTATGAGAGCCCATGACTAATTCCAGGGAGCTACACACTGTAGGAAAGCTGTGTGGTTGCTATGTTCAACAGTGGGAAAAAGATGTGCTTATTGACAAAGACAATAACCCTCTCTTCCACGAGGATTCTGAAGCAAATGCTGCTATGGATAGAAATAATAAGAGAACAAGGTATTTTACAAATAAAGTTGCCAACTGAGTGGAGCAATTGCTAAGTGCAGAAACCAGTATCTCATGACAGGAAACACTAAGAGATCTCTTCCAACTATCTCTAAATTGAACCAAAATAAAAAGTTGCTGCTCAATGTTCCAATCACTAGCAATATGGGGCATAGCAAAAGTCTTCTAGAGTCTTATGCCATATATGATATAGTCCATGCTAAAAAAACAAAAAAAGATAGGTCAGTATATTTTGAAACTTAGAAGGGAATACAAATCAGCTTAACTGCATTATATTTTGACATTTGCCAATTGCTATTGATTGATCAAAGTGTTTTCTTAGTCTCCATGTTGAGCTAACACAGATTAATTATTCCAATATTCACTTAAAATTGAATCAAAGGAGTCTGCATTATAATTGGTTAGATCTAATCATGGAAGCAGGGAAGAGAGTAGCACTGGTTAATGCTCCATATGCTTAATTTATTTTTTCTAAAAGAACATGCTGTATTTAACCTCCCCCCCAAAATGAAGTAACTATAATGCTGACAGATGAAATTTTTCATTCACTGCATGTCTTGCTCAGAATACTATATATAACAGAAATTTCACTTCAAAGGCCTCTAGGGTTTGCTGAGTAATGGCTTCATCAGCAGTCCCCAAAATAAATTTCATATAAAGGTATGTTGACATAAATAAAAAAAAAACTCTTTGAAATTGGAAAAAGCATAAATGGCTTAAAAATATCATTACCCTGATGTATAGTAGACCCTGTTTTTCTTTTCAGTAACCATTGGACAGTAGCCATTTTGTTTTCAGAAGAATTACCAGTATACCAGCTCTAGAGGTAGGTCCTAATTACTCTACAACAATCATGGTAATCCCACCCAAACAAACTGTTTAACTAAGGTCTATACCTATGTAAACTATGTCTATAGCAATGATTGAATGATAATTGTCTGGCATGAAGATTTTTTATTTTGTTTTTTTTTAATTCAGTGGTGCCCAGTCTGTCCCACTGAGTGTAGGCTTAGTTTCCTTCAGGCAGTATCCTATCTATAACTCCACAAGTAAAACCAGTCTAAGAAGGAATCCTACAACACTGTAGATGGCTGAGCAAAAGATAATGAGAAATCACATTCTTGATAAGAGAGTTGGACCACTTGACCAATCAACCTTGAAGTGTGGACTACCTCCAGATCTCCCAGTAAAATGAGTCAGATCATCTCCTTAGAGTTTAAGCCATGTTGAGTCATATTTTCTGTAAAGTTTAGTTAAAAGCATTCTTATCACTATACCAGGAGTGTTGCTCAATCCTTTTCAGAGCCTATACTTAGTCAGAGACCAAGAAAATGAATCCTAAAGCTTGCTGAGAATATAGTTATTCTGAAGAAAGTAGAATAATTTTTAGAAGCTGCAACTAATGAGGTCCTCTGGGCCCAAGAGTTTAATATTATGTCACTATTACATACCAACCTCATCACTGCTGAGAATGTTAAGGAGGCTGAACCTCATTATAGGGATCGTTATGAGTTTCCAAATTTGGGTCTTGAACCTCAATCATATAAGAGATTGCACGCTTAGTGTTTTAGTATCTAAAAAGAACTAAGCAAAAAGCATGTGAGAAACAACATATATAAACATATATACATACTACTTAATTTTTCCTGTTAAATGAGGATTAAAGCTTTTACTGGAAAACTAAAAATTCAACTAAGAAAAAGACACATGGTAAAGAAGGAAAGTGTAGAGTATGAATCTTAACACCTGGTTAAATGTCTGGTTCTGTGTCTTTTAGCTGTGTGACCTTGTGCAGATTACTTAAACTTTCTGGGATTTACTCCCCTTGGCAGTAAAAGAAAAGGATAATAATACAATTTTCAAAGCTACTGAAAATAGCTTCACATTATGCTAGATAATGTGAAAGAATTAAACAATTCTTTATAATTTACATATTTTCCTCAAAATGAGTAGCATCTAACCCACTTGCAAAGACCAACTGTACTTGGTAAATACTGATTGATTCATTCCCATGTTCACAGCATTCAACTTTCCATTGTCTAAAGTCCAAACACTTTAGGATAGACTTTATTGCCTTGTACAACCCACAACCTGACTTCAACTTATGGTTCTGGTCTTGTCTGTGACTACTTACCTTTACAAGCTCCATTTGCCAAAGACCTGCAGTCCTGCATTCCTGGACACTCAGTTGTCCTCTGCATCCCTCAAGTATAGCCACTCACATGCTCTTGCTCTTGTTGTCCATCCTTAAAGAATGCTCCCTTTCTGCCTACCTAAAATCTACCCGTGTCTCAAAGCCCAGATAAATGCCACCTCCTTCATGTGGATTCACCTACTCCCCCTAACTGCAACCTCTCATTTTCTAAGCTCCTGTAACCTTTTATATGTAAGTTGTTTACCCTTAAAAGCAAAACAAAACGTTATATAATAACTGTATGTGAAAATACCTTATTTTTCGTACTGGATTGTGAATACTTTTTATGGGCACAATTATGTCTGATATGGTTCTATTTCCTTAAGATGCGAAAAGGAGATAATTCACAAATAATAATTTAGTACATATCAGTTCAATTGAAATGAGCAAATAATAAGATGAGATGACTCAATATACAAGGATGGATTAGATAATATATGAATCATGAATGTAAATGATAAGAAGAAGTCACACCAAGGAATCATCATTCCAGTGTCAATTACCAACATATAGAAGTGTGGTTGAGGCATAGCTTGAGAAAAAGATAGTATTTAGGTTAAATGAGAAAGACTTAAAAGGCATTCCAGGTAGAGAATTATATAAATAAGTAGTAGCCTAGAATAAAAATGAGTTTTGTATGTGCCAAAGACAGAAAAGTAATCCATGTAACAATCACATGGGCTATTCTGGATGGCAGTATGTAGTAAGAATTGTTATAAGGCCAAACTATGAATAAGTGCAAAGCTTAAGGCATTGGCCTTTTTACTGTAGAAATAAGGGAGCCGTTACATTTTTGTAAAGTACTAGTAGCATAATACACATTGTAAGGAAAAAAAAGTGTTAATCATATGTGATTTATCAATAGCAAAGGAAAATAAAGTGAAGTATTAAGGTAAACCTAAGAACTTGAGACTAGAAGATTAGAGAACTGATTATATCCTTAATAGAAATGAAACATACACACAGGTGGCCTAGTTGAGTAGATAAGATGGCAAACTCTATTTTGGTCTTGTTGAATTGGAGACGAAGGGCATCTTGGAGAGAATTGATACTGTGAGAAACAAGTGTGCCCCTGAGAGAGCACTCTCCATCATTACACTGAGGTGCAAAGATTCTGATTTCCATGCAAAAGAACTTCCAACCATCAGGTGTTCTTTTACTCTAAAGGAGATCATTTTATTCCCCTAAAAAAAGAGACATTATTTTTATTGATCTAGAACTTACTCTAAAACCTTATACAAATATTGAATCTGAAACACCACACAAACCCTTCACTCTAGGTTTCCATAAGATAAAATGTAAGTGATTCTGACCACCTGTCACTTCTCCCCGTGGAAACAGTTTGTTGTTCTACTTTCATTACTCCATGATGAGAAATATTCATTATATGCAAGAATCAATTTTTAGAATGGAAATATCACTATGATAGGGAATTCTCATATAAACTAATACCACAGTGACAGTTGGCTGTGAAAGTTAGAATGGGGAAAATGCAGGTTTATCCAGATGGAAGAAGACAGTTGCCACGGAGATGGATGGAAGGTTAGGCACTCTCCCATGGCTGAATGGACAAGCCCACACTGCACCACTCCAGGGACACTATTCATATTGCACTTACAGGATTATCATCTTCAGGAGAAGCACAATTCCAGAAAACCATATGAATGGTGTACCCAGACTGGTGACCCTTCCCCAGACCAGAACTGAGTTCAAAGACAAAAATGCACTACTAGAGAGAGATTCATCTTATTTGTATTTTTATTTTAAGCCTACAAGTTTCAAATTTAGTCTGGAGCCTCACCTTCCTTAGTCAATGCCTAGGCTTTTGAGAGTTGAAACATAGTTGGATCCTCTAATACAGTTTCTCAAATTAGGTAAGGGGCTAGGTAGGGGGTGTCTATGTATCCACACACAAACATATATACACTCAAATATCTTAAATATAAAAACATGTGTTTGTATATGTATGTATGCTTACCTAGATATTTGCAGCTAGATATATTCAGGGCATCTAGATGATGACTTTATAACTGATTGTTGACACAAAATTTTGGAACTAATATTTCTGGCTTTGATTATGATGTTTCGCTCAAAGTAAAGGCCAGATGAAATCACCATGCATCTAATAAACAACTGTCTGTGGTTGTTGAAACAGAGGAAAATGGAGTAATCATCTGACATTCGAAAACTCAACAGTACTTGTGCCTCAGCAGTAAGAAGACATTCAATTTGCAGCAGGTGTATTATGGAAAGCCCAGTTCCGAGCATACCATTGCTCCAACAACTCATTCATGGTAAGAATAAGCAGCAAATTTGCAGTTAGAAATATCTCTGTTCCCAATGCTAGCAACTAGTTCGCATAACTTTCAGCAATGTTGACTTATTCCAATTCTAGCAACTAGTTCACATAACATTTTAATGTACTTTGCAGCAATGTTGACTTATTAACTTTATTTTTAAGAGAAAGAAAGTAATTTGAGAATGACGTGTAATTAAATTTAACATTTAGGATTTCTAACAGGCAAATGTTTGATTAAGTATGAGGCCAAATATCCTCAAATTAACAAACAAAACCAATAAATTATTAATTCTGTTGAATATACGTACGTGAAAAGGTATTCTCTGCATAATTATTATTGATATTAAAGCACAGAAACATTAAATATAGAACTGCATCTGAACTATAGCAATTTTATGTCATTAAAACATCACCTATAATATTAAATAAATATTATTAATTTGAATTAAGCTACTTTTATAAGACTTGTTTACAACTTAATTTGTAAGTTATCTAGTTTACAATTTTATAACAGCTATAAACAAGAGAAGATTTATGTATACATATTATACATGATAAAAATAATTTAAATTGCACTGGATGGCCATTGATACAGTCTTTCATTAAAAGAGATGACTACCTTACCTACCTTTGAGAAATAATGTTCTAGAAGATCTAGATCCAAAGAATTCAGCACCAAATCGACATAAGAAACAAATTTTTCATATCCTCTTATGTACAGTGATCCATTCATTCATGTTTATTGAATGCTTACTGTGTTGGCCACTGAAGCTATACTAGTAATCAAATAGACAGCTCCCTATCCTCAGAGATACTGCAGTCAAATGTGTGAGACGGATAATTAACATATGAACAAATCATTTTATGTAAAAAATTCAAATTGTAGGGACACCTTGGTGGCTCAGTCAGTTAAGCTTCCTACTTCGACTGAGGTTATGATCTCACAGTTCATGGGTTTGAGCCCCGCATTAGGCTATGTGCTGATAGCTCAGAGCTTTGGACTCTGTGTGTGTGTGTCTCTCTCTGCCCCTCCCCCACGTGCACTCTGTCTCTCAAAATTAAATTAAACGTTAAAAACAATTTTAAAAAAATTCAAAGTGTATTCAGTGTATGGTACAAGGGAAATAAAGACTGTCCTATGACAAATGGAATAACGTGGAGGACCAATTGAGACTAGATGATCAGTGGAAGCCTCTTAGACATATCTTAAACATATTGTTGAAGATCCCCAGACAAAGAATGATACATCTAAACAAAGAGTAGACATGGATAGCAAAGGGAATTATTCCAGAAGAGAGAATAAAACACTATAAACCTCTAAACTGGGAAAATTTTGGCATGTTGTAGGAAGTAGAAGAATAATGTGTCTGGGAAATAGTGAACATAGGGAATAACGGGATCAGGTTGCAGAGATAGGCAAGGGACATCATCAAGGGCCTTAAAAGACATACTAGGAGGTTTACTTTATTCCAATTGGAATAGGAAGCCATTGAAGAGTACAAGCAGTAGAAAACATAATCTAGTTTATATTTTAAAATATGAGGCTGAAGTGGGTAAAATAGCTAGATATTCCATTAACGAAACCTCAAAGTCTCCTAGTTGGACAGGATGTAGCCCCCCTCACTCAGGACAAAAACTGTCTTAAAAGGAACCAGAACCAAGGCAGTGTGTTTTATGATTTTTATGCTTTAACTTGACATGTTAACATTATTAAATTATGGGATTTTACCTAAAATACCTGGATTGTGTGTGTGTGTGTATTTTTTTTTAATTTCTAGAGATTCCAGTAACAATGGGCCTGCATTCCTGCCTAGAACCAATTGGCTGGAGCTCTGTAGCAGCTGCTCCTGCTCCATTTCCCCATTTGGAAAATGCTGTGATTTTCTTTTTGTCACAGTTCTCCCCCACTGCCTAACAACAGGCCGGCTTCACTTGCTTTTGTCACTTGTTAGATGTATCTAGACGCATGTATTCTGTCACCTCCTCCAGGGGACTACAGGGACCACATTCATAGCTCTTGGGAACTGTCCCTCAGGCTGACTCAAAACCTTGGTATAGATTATGCCTAAAGATCTTTTTCCTAGACCTGACTTTTGTTCATTTATTGACCTCAGTGCTTTGTCCATTTGTCTCTCCAAGACCATCCCTACACATGAAATACCAACTTATCCTGTGTTCGTGTTCATCCAAAGCCTAGTCCTCAGCTTCTGTTCTATGTCAAGGTCACCTAAGTGACCAGGCTTTATTCTGAAGACCTTCACACTTAGATCTGTACTATTTCCATCTATTGTTGAAGGCACTGTTGAGACTTTTGAGGGATGTTGAACCGTATGTACAATCAGGTGTTGTAGGACAAAATACATACTGCTAAAGGGGTTTTATTTATAATTTAATTGTAAATTGAAAAGTAAGGAATGTACAATTCATATTGTATACCCTATGCAACCTGTTGGGTTGAGATTAACTGAAGCCTGTTTCTAGTCTTATCCCTTTCCTTTCATCTGCTTAGAAAGCATAATGATTTGGTGAAGAGGTGAAAATGCCATGAAAAATACATGTTTCCACAAGGATGTAGGAGCAATAGATCAGACATTTTAACTTGTCCACTGTTCTACCTCAAGGACCTAGAGCAGTGGCACATTGTAAGCTTCTCAGTTAATATTCTGTTGAATTAGTGAGTGAATTTCAGGCTATTGTACACTCAGCCCAATATTGTGCTTTGGACATATGAGGCTACAAAATGAAAAAAAACATGGTTGTACTTTGTGACAAAACATCCAAAATAATAAGACTATAGATTCTACCACTTCTCCAATACCCCCAATTACTCAACTATAATTAATTGCTTTTTAGAAAAATCTAAGGCTTTTAGATCACCTCTTGTTTCTGTAACTCTATTTATATTCTGAATCTATAACATCTTTCAGAATAATTAAATTTGTCCATCAAGGAATCCTTTATAAAAGCAACATTTCTACTGGTTCTACATATAGTTTTGAAACAGACCAACAGACACTATAATTATGAAATTGTAAAACAATCTAGGGAATGTTCCCTAATATGGAAACATTCTGCTCATCACTACTAATCACATATGAAAACAGAGTTACCCAAATGTTGCTGAGCTCAAGTCTGAACTGAATCTTTCAACTACACTCACATTCCTTCCCTCTTTTCCTCTTCCTGGGTAAAACTTCTAGGACAGAATATTCATCCCATTCACTATGACATCAATCAGTCCATTAGCACTGCCTTTATCAATATCACACTGGAGATGACACAGTTGTGAGTCTGTTCTTTCTCTTTAGTTCTTCTCAATACAGAAGACTTTAACCCTTGCTAAGGTAGTAATGCTGCCATAACACCAAACAAGATAATAAACAAACAACCACTAGAGACAGAAATATGTTTTGCGAACCTTAATTGAATAAGCACCTTATTTTGCTGCTGGTAGAGAATAAATTGTCAGGAAATGGAATTTATTGACTGACCTGATTTCCAAGACTTGCTTAAAACAAAAAGAAATTCCTATGACCATTTTTCTCCCATAGGGCAATGCATATGAGTTTTTGAAAGACATAAATCAATGTTCTGTCTTTCTATGCACCAACTCAACTGACTTCATGACAAATTAATTTGTCAGAAATCAACAACTGCAGGTTTGAGATAGAAATAGTCACATGAAGGACCAAATTGAGGTTATTTTGGATCTGTTAGCCTTATGATGGGATGTTTTAATTTATGCATCATGGAAATCTCTTTACACCACTCCACTTGTAATTGCAGCAGCTCACGACGCTTGTATGCTTGTTGGTTTCATTTTATTCCAGAAAATCTGGTAAAAAGTCACTTTATGCAACTGATAATTTGCTAGGGCAAGCTGCCTTTAAGAGATAGTATCTGATTTTTTTTTAACCACATCATCTCATTAACAACAACAACAAAAGAGTAATAGTAAAAAACTCCAGTGAGTTGTAAATTGTCTAATGGAATGATATGTTACTTTCTCTATAAAAATTCCCAATTTTCTTATGTGAATATAAATTTGTACATTACATAAAATCCTTTCCCCTGACCTGTTCTTCACTTTGAGGCCACCATTACTATGGAAGGCCCACTTAACTGCCTATTTAACATCCATTTCCTTTTCTTCTTTGCAAAGACGGCTCCATTGTTCGTTGGGGCAACAGTACGCTTAGATGCAGGCAATGGATGGCAATTAATATGAGCCAATCTTAATAATTTTATGCCCCAATTTACCAGCCTCACTTTCAGCTAGGCATCACCCACTTTTGCAAATGAGACTTGGGAGGAAATCTTTGGGGAGATGTTTGGGAAACTTTTACTCTCTTAATGAAAGACTAATATGTCTGGTATCACAGTTACTCTTTGCTTTGAATTCCAACTTGATATCTAGAGCTATAGCAACTATCTTGAGACTGTAAAGCAACAAGTAAGACTATGAATGGTAACATGCTAAGAATGTCGCAGTAAAAAAAATCCTGGATCCTAGATCCTAGATCCTGGATGGCATTGCTGACTTTTGAGTGAAAGCCAGCAAAATGCCTATTGCCAGACAGCTTGGTATTTGAGAAAAATCAATCCATCTGATCAAGACACTTTCTGAAGACTTTGGTGACTTGCAGCCGAATGCCTTTCTAATACAATTATCTTTCTGTAAAATAGCTCAGGCATTCTCAAAACTCTTCCCTTTTTCCTTTTCTCTCTCTCCAAATCTACATTCCACTGTAACTTTCAAACACAGTATATTCCTGCCACCTAAGCTGCTCATTATTCTTTGAATTCTCTCTGGGGTCTATCATGGGTCTTTGTAAGTGATTCCTCCTCCACCAGTGAAATCCTTTGCCATCCTTACTTCTCCTCATCAAACATTATGTTAGTATAGGCATATTCCATAACTCAGAAAATCCACTCCTAGGATTAGTCCCAACAGAAATGCATAGATACATTCACAAAATGAAAGGTACAAGATTGTTCACAGTAGCACTAGTCACAATGACTACACATTGGAAACAACCCAAATATCCATGAATAGTCGAATGGATAATAGATGTGTGGTATATTTACAGCAATAAAAATGAGCAAACTACAATTAGAGCCACATGCAATGTTATGAATACTCTTACACATGTAAGTTTTAACAGAGTTTTAAAACAGGCAAACTATAGTGTCAGAACAAGGTAACTGCTGCCCTTGGGGAAGTAGTGACTGGAAGGAGAGTCACCAGGATGCTGGCAGTGTTGTTTCTAATCTATGTGATGGTTACTTGGGTGTGTTCACCTTGTGAAATTATACCAAGCTATAAATGTGCAATTTGTGTATTTCTCTATATAGAATACTTAAGTCAAAAGGTTTTAAAAGCAAAGTTTACCTATGTCAAAAAAGAATCATTAACAAAGTCACATTTCTCCCATAACGCTTTCTCTGATTTCTTCTTCATTTCAATTTGATCTTTTTCTTATTCCTCCCTAGAATTTTGTCTGTGCCTACCTTATAACACATATCCCTGACTGCTTGTTACACAGGTGTTTGTATCTGTAACTTCCCCTATCTCCATAAGACTGTAGTCTCCCTGAAGGCAAGGTTCACATCTGTGTCATCTCATACTGCAATGTACAAATTAAGTCAGGAAATATCTTTGGAGGGAATTTTAATTCAAAACAGCTTCCTACGAAATATGTGCACCAAAGATCAGTTGTTCATGTTTTTGAGTCTTCATAATCTAATAATATGAAAACTTGAAATTCTGAAGGCAGGTGTAGCATAGTGTAAGATTCACTGGATTAAAAATATAACAACTTTTAAGTCTTCACTTGATATCCATTTAAACCATGGAAATTTACACTGATAACTTTACCTCTGAGATCCTCAGTTTCCTCACCTGAAATATGGGAAAAATAATGTTTACTTCATGGAAGTGCAGTGTGTCCCAAGACAGTTGATACACATGAGTGTTTTAAAAAAAATTTTTTTTACATTTATTTAGTTTTGAGAAACAGAGTGAGACAAAGCATGAGCAGGGGAGGGGCAGAGAGAGAAGGAGACACAGAGTCTGAAGCAGCCTCCAGGCTCTGAGCAAGCAGTCAGCACAGAGCCTGATGCAGGGCTCGAACCCACAAACTGTGAGATCATGACCTAAGCCGAAGTCGGACGCACAACCAACTGAGCCACCCAGGTGCCTCACACATGAGTGTTTTTTAAACTCAAAAGCACCATACATCATAGAGGTTTTGTCCTTTATTATCTAGTATTTGTTCATCTTTTTCACATCATAACATGGCTTGCCTATAAAATATAAATTATTACAACATATTAGAGTGAAATGAAAGGCTGCTTAGGAGTGGAAGACACCAACCATGTGCATTGTTCAGAAAGCGCTATTCCAGAAAACCATTAGTTCATTAGAATTAAAGACTCCAGCTCAGGGGCACCTGGGTGGCTCAGTCAGTTAAGCATCTGCCTCTTGATCTGGGCTCAGGTCATGATCTAACAGTTTGTGAGTCCGAGCCCCATGTCGGGCTCTGTGCTGACAGCGCAGGGCCTGCTTGGGATTCGCTTTCTCCCTGTCTTTCTCTGCCCCTCCCCTGCTCTCTCTCTCTCTCTCTCTCTCTCTCACTTTCTCTCTCTCAAAACTAAATAAATAAAATTTCTTTAAAAAAATGAAACATTAATTCTGCATTAGGAGCACAGTTAGCTGTTAATTATGTCAAGTGGACTTCTTGTTACCTAGGTGGGCCCATAAATTACATTGGTGCTTCTTCTACTCAGTGTATCCACTTATTCAGAGCTATGTGTTAAAGGGCCTTATTATTTTACAGTGAATTTTACTCCTGAAGGAGGATATGAAGAGGCCTCAGAGGCTGAAATTTTCCCTGTCATTTAGAAGAAATCAAGCTACACACCAATGACACTGCTCTGACCTCCTGGATCAGAACAGGACAACCGGACAATACGCACCCAGGATTTTACCTGAAGACTTCAGAATTGAACAGAGAAGTTTTATATTCCTCAGCACCTTCTGGACTCAACCCAAACCCTTTATACTGCGTAGCACAACCTACCATCTCATGTGTCTTTTTTCCTCTAACCTCTCCCCAAACCTCAGAAAATTCACTAGCTCTTCCTCACATAAAGTCTTAGATTTGACACAGAGCATTAGAGCTAGAAAACCGAGAGTCAGAGGCTTAACTGACTGAGCCACCCAGGTTCCCCTCCTTATTGGATGTTTGAATCCCTCTGCAATACCTCAACAGTCAAGCATCTTCTTGTACGATCACAGTAACTGGAAAGTCATAAGCTGCCATAGCATTCATTGTGTGTTCTCTACGGTGGCAGTCTTGTACTTCCGTTGTACTTCAGCCCGGAGCTGCCTTTCAAACTCAGTCTGTCAAACCTGCTTGCACTTCCTTGAAATTCCTGGAATACTAAATTCTCCTTCAATCTCTGCTTTCTTCTCTAGGCTAAACATCTTTATGGCCCTCATCTGCTCCTTATAAGTCATGATTTCAAATCCTAGTAATATCCTAGTCATCATTTCCTAGATGTACTCTAATGTAATAATATTTCTTGGGAAGCATGCTTTCCACAACCAGATATAATCTCCCCCTTCCCACCTCCAAGCGTTATGTGACCAGCATGGGGTATAATAGTACAGCCTGCTGTATCATTCTATTCCCTCTCACATAATCACAATCCAAAAATTATCCTGATCTCTGAGGAAATATAATAAAAATAACACTAAACAATGTATTTGTAGATACATACATACATGTTTTAATCAGCCTCACTTTGCATCACAATTGGTGGTGGACTGTGAATAATCTATTTTCCAAGACATTTGTGTCATGCAGTATGAAAGTGTGTTTATAAAAACTGTTTTCCACAATTCACATGAAAACTATGTATATACATTATATATACATACATATATATGTATACATACAGACACACACACACACACATCTGTAAGTCTTCAACAACCATAAAATGTTTTTCACTCATTTGATCTTCATAACTCTAAGACACAGCCAGGGAAAGATTAGCATGCTTCACTTCATATGCATGCACAAAACTTGCCAAAACTCACATAGTGTGTAAATTACAGAGCCTTTGGATTTGAGATCCAATCTCCCTTCACACTATTATTCACTTTAAATAATCAAGTGTCTGAGCACCTAACTGGATGCTAAGACTCAATATATCAGGTGTAAATCTTAATGATCCACTTTGACCCAATTTCTGGAACATGTTTGTGCTAGATTCGGCAGTTTTATGGCTATTTCTGTGTATTCCTACAAGAGAGGAAAGCATATGGCCGTCACTTTTTCAATAAGTAACTATTTGCTTAAAATCACAAACTGTGAGAACCAGACACTTCCATTCATAGCCCTGTAGAGAAACCACATGGGCTCCAAAAACCATTAGCAGCCTCCAGTCACAAATGCTAGCTTTCTTAGGAGGAGAAATCCAAAAACAAGAAAAACCAAAGCTAAGAGATTAAAGATTTATAAAAAGTCTAAATTTATAGCCCCATCTTCTGCCACCCCAAGTCAATGGACTCTTGAAACCACTGTAAAATGCACAGCATTGCCTAAAACAAAAGTTCTCAAATCTAGCTCTACCCTGCAATCAGTGGGAAGCTCTTTAAAAATATGAGCACACGGGACCTTTCTGACAAGAAAGGGTATAGCTGGTCCAAGCCCGGAATTTGTTAACAAGGGGAGGCCACTTCCTCTTGCAATAATCCCATCTCTCTCCTTTTCCAGTCAATCCTTCTCATCAGCATATAAATATTTCTCAAAAAACGATGTTCTGATGATCCCACATTCCCTGACCTTCCTGTACAACTTTACTCTTACTACACAAAAAAATCCTGCAAAGATTTTTTTTTGGTAACCATTATATCCATTGTCTCTACTTCTAATCCATTCCAAACAGACTTTCATACCCATGTCTCCACTGAAACAGCTCACCCAGGTGAGCAATGACTGCCCCCCACCCCCACATTTACCAATCTGAAGATCCATTCACAATCTACTAACTATGGATCTCTCATCAGCCTGTGACCCAGCTGGTCCTTCCTTCTCGCCACTTTTTTCGCTTAACTCCTGTTGTCACACTGTCCTGAATTTCCTGCACAGCTCAAGCTTCTCCTTTGGAGTCTCTTTAGTAGCATTTAGCTCCTAATGGCTAAATAAATATAGGAGAACCTCAGGCTTAGTCCTTAAATATCTTCTTTTCATATCAACACTAACTCCTTATGTGACTGAACACAGTTCTGGGGTTTTAAATACCACTTATATGCTGATGAATCACGCCTCATCTCTCAGGCCATGGACTCCCCTAAATTCCAGATGTTTCTCTTTCAACTCAATGTTTCTACTCCACTTCTATGTAATATTTCAGGTATTCAAAACAGAGCACTCGAGTTTATCCACCAAAGCAATTCTACCCTTGTTTCCCAGCTCAAAGATCTCTCTTCACCTAGTTGCTCAGGCATAATTACTTGAGCCACCTTTGACTTGTCTTTTTCTCTCAATCAATTAGCAAATCCTATCAGCTCTATCTCAAAATATATCTCAAATCAGACCAAGTCTTACCACCTAACACATTATGACTATTCCAAGCCTCTCACCAGAAATACTGTAATAGTTTCCTAAATAGTCTCCCTGATACAGTCTATTTTCATACTGTAGTCAGAGTGATCTATTTAAAATGTAAATGGCTTATCACACCCCTGTTCAAAACTCTTTCACGACTTTCCATAATCCTCAAAATAAATTCCAAAATATTTGTCACAGCCCACAAGGCCAGAAACAATCTCCTTTCCTACCATTTTTTCCTCACTTTCCTCTGACCACACTGCCATCCTTGCTCCTTTTTTAATATTTCAAACCTATTCCTGCTTTGGGACCTTTGCACTTGTTGTTCCTTCCAGCTAGAGGAAGTTTCAAGGCTTACTCCCTTCAAAAGCCACTCCCTCAGAGAAGACTACCGTGTCTAAAGAGATTTTTCTTTCACTCTCTATCCTCTTAACACATCTATTTCTCTTTATAGCACTTACCACCACCTGACATGATATTATATGCATGCTGTTGTTTATTTATTTATTAGTTTCCTTCTGCACCAGGAAGAAAGCTCTTAAAATAGACATTGTTTTGCTCACCACTGAATCCTCAGCAATTAGAACACTACCTGGTGAAGAGTAGCCCACCAATAAATGAGTGAAAGAATGAGCAAATTTAGCCTGAAACACATGCTCTTTCTTGGCCCCATGCCTTAGTGCATATTTTCCCCTTTACCCAAAATGCCCTTCCTCATCATTTCCTATGCGACATGGATGCCTATTTATTCTTTAAAATGCAACTTAGGTAGCACACTCCTTCCCACATAAGCCTCTCTGACTACACACACACATACACACACACACACACACACACACACACACACACACACATGCACACACACACACATACACACCAAGCAGAGGGAGATGCTCTCATCTCTCTCTGCCTCCAAGAGAAGTTGTTCCTTCTTTAGTCTAGCACCTACCCTTGAAGATGTCTTTTTTATATCTTTTTAATCTTATATCTTTTTTCCCCCTTTTCCATACTGTTAATTCCTTGGGGGCAAGAGTTGATGTAGCTCTATATGCCCCTGCCAAACAGAAACTAGGAACCCAATTGTGTCTAAAATGTGTCTGCTTGCTAGTGCTTATATAAGTTTTTACTATTTCCTTCTGCCTGTGCTAAGTTATTTTTACTAGAACCTGCTGTTCATTAATGTGCTTAATAATCCTAAAAGTAGCTCATTTGTTCCCTCTGCCTCACAGACAAAAGTGCCTGTAGATCCCAGGAATTAAACTCTAATACAGTTTATATTTGCTCACCATTGACCGAGAACGAAGTGACGCAAGCCTTCAATAATAGAAGTTCGCCTGCATATTTCCACACCCTATGCAAGACTTTAGTTATTAGTCATCAGTAAAAAGAATTTAAAGATTAAATCAACAAAATGCCCTAACCTCTATCATGATGTCCCACTTCATAATGCAAAAGGAAAAGGTTCGATACTGCTGTTGGCAACAGCATCCTCTTTGAGCAGCATTATAATAGGGTACACCACAAAACTTTGTGTGCAACAAGATGTGATAGTTATTGGAAGATATAATTCTTATTCCAAATCAGCTATAAATTTCATGTTGATAAAACTGGCCTCTGCCATTAACACCCTCTCCACGACAATATAAAATGGAGCTTCATTTTATCTCCAATACAGCCTTGTATCGTAGATGCATCAAATATAATAGCAGTAGTAATAATAAATAAGTTATATCTATATTATGCTTTTTAGATTTTGCCACTTTGCATACATACTGTTTCATCTAGCACTGCTCTGATGGAGGAGAAGATGATTATTCCTACCTTAGAGATATGGATTTTGAGGCTCAGAGGTTAAGAAACTTGCCTAAGATCAAGAAATGACTGAATGAAAGAAACAGACTCCAAATTAGTGTCTAAATCCTAAGTATACTAAGTACAATATCCAAAGTCTACTTTATATAGACATGGGGTTCTGAACAACTGTCTCAAGTTTTCTGGGCCTGTTTCTTCATTTGCCACATAAAAGTGTGTATTCAATTCCTACGGTTGTGGCTAGGGACCAAATATTATGATTCTACATTTTGAATCACTATGCTCTATGGATAATATAATAATTGGCCCCTCTCCATTAGAAGATTACAAAACAGGAATTATGCTTGGATCCTAGTATCTGCGCTGTGATAATGACATCTAGGTTCATTAGAATCACTGGTATTTGGTCATGCTAAGAAGCTTCGTGAGGTGGGGAAAGCAATCACAACCCTTATTTCAGTCTTAATATCTGTCTTAGAAGTGCCCTTCCATCTTTTTGAGGAAGCTGGTTATTTTCAGCTATAAGGAACGTGCTAAGGAGGCCCAGGTGGCTTGGAAAGTAGAGCTGACACAGATCTGAAGTCATTGGACAGTCTCCGCTCCATCCAGTCTTTCACTTATTTTTCCTTTTAAACCTCTAGAGGGATTTGCTTCAGTGTCTAGCACTCATTCTAGTTCCAGCTCAACGAGAAGCCACTCCCTCTCAATTCAAAAGGAGAGATGACCAAGTGCACCTATTTACAACGCTGGAGAGAGGGGAGGAGAGGGTGCAGCTTACAACCAAGGGGAAATGGAATTGGACTTCACACCATTCTCCATCGTTCCTGCAGTCTCATTGATACAATAAACCAAACCCCAAAATAATACGGCAATTTCAGCAGATGCTGCAAACTCATTTGATGATACTCCACTGAGCAGCAGCCTTGGTCAGAAGACTATTATTTCTTACTGACTCACTAACCTCTCCAGCTTCGGTGGCTTCCCATTGGGCACCACTCAATGCCCAATTGCCTCTGAAAGGAAGCAAGCCCTGGACACATAGGTTTGTTTCATATATTCTAAAAGTTTCATATATATTAATCCATTTTACTCCTCACCACATCTCAATAAGGTAGGTGCTATTGTTATTACCATTTTACAAATGAGGACATTGAAGCCCTAGAGGGGTCAAGAAACTTTTCCAAGGTCACATGACTAGTAAGTCCCAGAGCCAAGTCAAACCCAGGCAACCTGGCTCAACAGTTTGTGTTCTCAGTCACTTCAGTAGACTCCCCTATACCAGACTACATGTTTCTGAACTTGATGAATCTCAATTAACAGAGATGAATTTCAAAAACACAAAACTGAGTGAAAAAATAAGATGAAGAGAGGTTAAATACAGTTCAAGACCATTTATATACATTTTGGAAACTCTCAAAACAGTGTCATACCTGACATGTATTAAGAATATAAATACAGGGGCGCCTGGGTGGCTCAGTCGGTTGAGCGTCTGACTCACAGTTCGTGAGTTCGAGCCCCGCGTTGGGCTCTGTGTTGACAGTTCAGAGTCTGAAGCCTGCTTCAGATCCTGTGTCTCCCTCCCCTGCTCACATTCTGTCTCTCTGTCACCAAAATAAATAAGCATTAAAAAGGCTTTTTTTAAAAGAATATAAATACATGGACTAGAGGGACACATACTATAGTCACTTTAGTTTCACACCTGAGGGAAGAAGAGACTCTGGAATGAAGCTGGGGACAATTCTAAGAAATTTTATCAGTAATAAATATTTGACTCCTTTATTTTAAAAATATTTTGGGCACCTGGGTGGCTCAGTAGGGTAAGCGTCCAACTTAGGCTCAGGTGATGATCTCCCAGGTCGTGGTTTAGAGCCCCACATCGGGCTCTGTGCTGACAGCTCAGAGCCCAGAGCCTGCTTCAGATTCTGTGTCTCCCTCTCTCTCTGCCCCTCCTATGCATTCTCTCTCTCTCTCTCTCTCTCAAAAAAATGAACAAACATTAATTTTTTTTAAATATCTGAAATACAAAAGGCATAATGTGAATAATTTGTTCATCTTGAATCTTGGGCATATAGTGTGTGTTATATTAATCAGTGGTCATTTCTGTATTTTAACTTTAAAAACAAACTACATATATTACATCTCTTATTCCTTCTTGTGCCTCCCCCCAACTCCAAAGCCATGAACATCATTTCCAGGTGAGGTAATGGAATCCATAGTATTGCATTTTGGAAAACAAAACTGAAATGGTGATTCACCCAAGGCTAGTTGCCTACTGCTAACTACAGCAAAATATTTCCAGCTTAGAACGATGAAAACAAATTAACAACCAATCTATTCAACTAGAACTTGAACTGAGCACATGGCAAATAATCATACAGCAAATAATAATTATCAGAGAAGGTAACCTAAAAACAAGAACACTGGGGAGAATTTATATCTGCTACAAACACAATAGTACCTTGCAGAATAATGACAATGGTAACTAAGAATGACACACTTTGGACACAATTAATACCTTAATTTGGATTATTTATGCTCACGTGTTATCTCCCTTATCAAAGTATAAGTTATCTTAGAAAAGGATTCATGCAAGGCCCATAGCTTGACTTGTAGTATGGGTCTCAGTAAATGCTGGCTGAATTAATATATAAATGAAGTGATGCTCCATAATGTCTTTGCTCTGACAAACCTAAAATACCCAACTCTCCAAGAAATGGGGTAGCCAATAAGACAACGTTAAAATTCTTATAACTAGATAAATAACAATTTGGGGAGTGTTAGTAGCTTTTGCCCCATAGGATAAAACTTGGAATTTCCCCAGGGGCACCTGGGTGGCTCATTTGGTTAAGTGTCTCACTTCGCCTCAGGTCATGATCTCAAAATTCCTGAATTCCAGCCCCATATCGGTCTCTGTGCCGACAGTGCAGAGCCTGCTTGGGATTCTCTCTCCCTCTCTCTCTCTCTGCCCCCCCCCCCCCAAATCATGCATTTTCTCTTTCTCTCTCAAAATAAATAAGTAAACTTTTTTAAAAAATAGAATTTCCCCTTATCATAGAAACTCCTTTATTTTCAGAGGGACTACCTTTCAAGACTTTCTCATTATACCAGTATAAGTCAATATCTAGTTTCTGTTGCTGTAAAACCTCTCCAACCACTGAAGCAGATCTTTCCATCTAAGATGTTAACTACTCTGTTTAGTAATTTAAATTTGATATATTTTGAGCAGAACCAAGTTCATAAAGAACTTTTCTCTACATTTAGGCTTCCCTATTGGAAAATCTTTGCTTATCCTTAAAAGGCTTGTCTTATTTGGCCCAAGAGTTTGTGGAAGAGATCATAGCAAGAAGAGCATGCCAGACTAAGCCCTTTTGCAATCTACTTTGAAAGGAAGATGGAGGAAAGGTACAATGCTCCATGGGCCATACACTTAGCATTCCTCATCTGGTAGTATTTAAAATGGAATAACTCAAACACTTAGACATGTACAGGCTACTACCATGATTGCCTCTTCTAAACCAGGAGTGACCAGACCATATTCTGTGCTGGAAGTGTGTTTCTCTGAAAGGACATAGATGTTCCACTGCCAGTCATCCTGCCATCAGAAAAGCAATGAACCTTGGAATGGGAACAGGAATAACCTCACTGTGTCTCTGGAACCTGAAACAACCATTCCTAATTCTGAAGGAAACAAAGAATATCTATAATGCAGAAATAGGCTGGAGATGACCAGGAGGCTCTCTTAGACAAGGACATGGCCTGTGTACTCTAGGAGCAGTGACAGCTAATATCTGTCTTTACATTTCCATTTCCTGCCCTGTGGTACACCTCTGGTATTCAGTAAATTATTCTTTTTGTAAATTTTTCTAAATGTCCATTCATTTTTGAGAGAGAGAGACAGAGTGCAAGTGGGGGAGGGGCAGAGAGAGGGGGAGACACAGAAACTGAGGCAGGCTCCAGGCTCTGAGCTGTCAGGGCAGAGCCTGATGCGGGGTTTGAACTCACGAACTTTGAGATCATGACCTGAGCTGAAGTCAGACGCTCACCCTCCTTAGGTACCCAGGCACCCCTTTAGTAAATTATTCTGAAGATCCACCATCTGGTTTACTATAAGACTGAAAGAGGAGAGTGACAAAGCTCCTGTATCCCAGGACAGACTTGTGTAAATGTGTAAATGATCTTTAGTTTTCCTAGAAGTGAGTTGGCAAGGAATGGAAAATCAGCAATCTACTAAATGAGACTTGCTGTCAAGACTTGAAAATCAAAGTTAATTTATGTTTTAGTCCTGAGGAGCTCAAAATGTTTTTCAGTTACAGTGATTCTACAAGGTTAAAATTTAACATAACTTTGGGTTTCCTCCTGTCTTGATCATCTAAATACTCTACCTACATAAGAGAGAATTGAAACTTGAGTATTATGAACTATCAAGAACAAAATTATAGATCTATCCTATGACCCAGCAATAGCACTGCTAGGGATTTACCCAAGGGATACAGGAGTGCTGATGCATAGGGGCACTTGTTCCAATGTTTAAAGCAGCACTTTCAACAATAGCCAAATTATGGAAAGAGCCTAAATGTCCATCAACCGATGAATGGATAAAGAAATTGTGGTTTATATACACAATGGAATAGTACTTGGCAATGAGGAAGAATGAAATATGGCCTTTTGTAGCAACGTGGATGGAACTGGAGAGTGTTATGCTAAGTGAAATAAGTCATACAGAGAAAGACAGATACCATATGTTTCCACTCTTATGTGGATCCTGAGAAACTTAACAGAAGACCATCGGGGAGGGGAAGGGGAAAAAATAAAGTTACAGAGAGGGAAGGAGGCAAACCATTAGAGACTCTTAAATAGTGAGAACAAACTGAGGGTTGATGTGGGGGTGGGGGAGAGGGGAAAATGGGTGATGGGCATTGAGGGGGGCACCCGTTGGGATGAGCACTGGGTGTTATACGGAAACCAATTTGACAATAAATTTCACATTAAAATTTTTTTAAACGAAAAATAAATTAAAATGTGATACAATTTTTACAGAAAAAAAAGAACAAAGTTAGTGTAACTATGATTAATTCCAGAAATTCAGTTATCAAAAGTCGCTGAAGAGAGTACCATCCAAATTACCTCTTATAGGCAAATTACTCCATTAATACCATTTTACATTTGTTTCCAATGAAATAAAATTCAGAATTATTCTTAATGCTGTGGATATTATGGTGATTATTTGTTTTGAGGAAATAAACTGAGATCTTCACAAATGAAATTGGCTAGATACAGATTCCTATTGCTTTTACCTGAAAAAAAAAAAAGGCCTGTCTTAAGCAACAAAGAAAATGTAAACATACATATTAAAATTTTAAGTATATTCTTAACTTTGGTATGCTGTACATTTTTTTTTTACCTTAAAAGACAGAATAAGATGGGATAAATCACACACTAACAGCATGCACTTTGTATTTTATCCCACCAGGAGGGATGAAAAGCAAGAAAAAGAAGAGCAGAAAACCCCATGCACTGACCACTTGCTTGGGATTTCATAGGCAAAGAACCTTACCGACATTAATGCATTTAACCTTCAGAACAACCCTATAACCTAAGCACTATCATCAAGCCCCATTTTACGTTTGAGGCACAGGGAGACCAAGAAACTCACCCACAGTCACACAAAGCCAGGAGAATATTATACTGTTAGAAGTGTAAGTTACTGGAGAACAGCATATCAATACCTTAAAAGTAGCTGTGCTTTTGAAAATTACACATTGTAAGAGTAAAGTTTTGCTCCCACTTCACATGCTTACTTCTTGGTCCACAGAAGAGCCACTTCTGCCTTTTCCAACATATGGCAAGAGAGTCTCTGACCTTCCAGCCACCCTTCTCATTCCTTTCCAGGAAAGAGGAAAACCTTATGTGAATGGTGAGATTAGAGAGAGAAAAAAATGGGGCAGGTGAAATTTAGCTTGTTGTGGGTCCTCCCCGCCTCCCTCTTTGTGGATCTGCCTGCCCGCAGGCTGGACACATTCTGAGCTGCTGGGTGGGCACAAGTAGGTCAGGATCCACATGTGTCTCTAGAGGTAAACATCAAATCCAAATCTCTCTGATTCCACTAGTGAGGCCCAACAGAGGTAAGGTTGGATTTCTCAGCAGGCCTGTTCCACAGACCCAAATCTTCCCTCTGGTGAGTTGCATATGTCAATATTTAGTTTGGGGAGAAAGGTGCTAAATCCAATTTTAACCATTCTCTAAGCCAATATTCCAGCAATCCAGTAAAAAAGCAAACATGTTTAATAGCCATCTGTTTGACAACTTTGTCTATTTTCTCAACCATTTTGAACTCAAGATTAAGGAAGGAGGTAACTGTAAAGAGGAGATAGAAAAGTTATCATAAATGCCATCCCCTAAGCCCACCACACACAAAGATCTCTACCCAAGGGTATTAGTCAAAAAATGTAAAGGCAGAGAAAAGTGGATGTAATCTAAATATCCAAAAACAGGAGGTAAATGATAATTGTAGCACAGACATGTAATGTCATTCAATTAAGTAATTTAAAATCATTAGAAGAATATTTTGTAAATCGACATGTCTACTAGTATTTTTAATGCAGATAAGTAACAAATAAAAAGAAAATACAAAATGATCCACAGTTTCCCATCCAGCTATATCCTGACATACATACGTATATATGTGTATACACACACACACACACACACACACACACACACACACGTTATACACACACACACACACACACACACACACACACAGTCAATATGTACAAATCATTAGAAACACACAAAGCTAAAAAAAAGGAAGCCTACCTTTTTTTCTGCCCCAAAAGTTTCTCTCTCCAACTAACCACTATTAACAGCTTCTTATAATTCCTTCTGGAAAAAGAGTGTTTTCCAAACATTTCAATATGTATTTCCATATTTAGAGTAATTATTTAAGATCACAAGAAAAGAAACAAATGAAGCACATAACTGTGATAACATTTTAAAAATTCACACACAAAGAGTGCAGAGATTATATTGAGGTTGTGGTTTTGATTTTCTTATTTTACAGAGTTTACATTTTCAAAGTTTACTGCTGTGAGCAGAAAACTGTATACTCTGAAATATAGATCACTCACTTTTATTATAAAAGGAACACATTTTCATAATTCAAATTATATAGAAATATTTAATGCATAAAGCAAGTGTCTGCCATCAAACTCCATAAAGGTAATTGCCATTAACAATTTCGAATGCATTTAATTAAAGATACACACACACACACACACACACACACACACACACACAGAGTCACATAGACACATACATGTACATTCAGATTAGTGAGAAAAAAATAAATGTATATAGACAAAAAAATCTAAGGATAAGCCTTAGTTTATTAATCTGTATTATATAACTATAAAGAGGAATCCTGCCTAGCACACAGTGAAGTTTGGGAGTCAAAAGTCCAAAAGTCATGATTGATATCCTCCATTTTATTACTGCACCAGTTTTAGAAAATGCAGCACCAATTTTTCTCTCTGTTTATCACCATTTCCAGGTCATTCCTGAGCTTTCTGTGAATACAGGACTGTCACCAGACTGTCACAGAAAACTGCTGGCCAGAATTCATGATCTCAATCAATCTTCTGGCTTTAGCCTTTGGGTAGCTGGACCCATAGGCACATGGGCTATCTCCAATCACTGAGTTATGTACAGAGTGCTACGATGGGGTGTGGGTAAGGAGTTTATAACTATAATTTTGAGAACGGCTTCATCTACTCACAATTTCCTTAGTGCCAAGGTCAGACACTGAGCCAACATGGCGATCTACTGATTCTCAAGTTCCTCCAAGTCACGCAATAATTAGTGCTTTAGAGAACCATCCAGCTAGCAACAACACCCCTCCCCTCAAAAAAGAGATTCATTTTGTGCCACTAAGTTTTATTTAAAGACCATGCAATCGAATCCCAGCTGGCTTCATTGAAGCAGCAACGTAGGCAATCAGTGACACCAACTGCAATGCTATCGTTTCTATAAACAGTAATGAGTGGAGGGGGTGGGATGGTACTAGAAGCTTATGTATAAACAAGAAAGATCATTTCAGCAAGAGAGATGGTCTTGGCAGATTCACAGTAGCTTTCTGATTGGCACCCTAGGAAATGCAGATGCCCTGAAACATTTAATGGCTTAGAAGAACTATTCGGACATGGCATTCCTAATGATGTGCAATGAAAATAACATGGCATAAAGATAGCAATTTCATACATGAAGCAGTACAAAGGAGAGCTTTGTTGTTTTAAGATATACCATGGAAATTGGGAAAACAGATCTCTAAGTGCTCCCTGGACATCCTTTCTAACTCTGATACGAGAGAATACAACTTGCTTTCTTAGAAGCTGATGTATTGTACCAGGCTGTGAATAAATGGAGTCATGTTGAGGTAGGGGCAGAAGAGATGTATAACATAGATAACTAGGCAAGATATCTGAATATAAGCAAAGCTGGGTAGGCTTGCATTGAGAGGTAGGGTAATTACTTTTGAAAAAATTACTTTTTTTATATCTGTATCTTATTTTTATACAAACACATTCTTCCAGTAAAATATCCTGAGATACTACTCCTTTCCGTTAGAGCCCCCATCTGCCCACGCTAGTACTACCTTTTGAACTTCTAAATGCTTTTCAAGTTCAGGGAGATTAACAGGAATCCCAGGCAGAATTAACTATTCCTTCCTCGAAGAGATTTTACCATAGAACATTAACTCAGCTAAGAGGTTGTTAAACTGAAACAAACTGAGGCTCCCCAGTATCCCACTTTGGGCACGTATCCTATCCTGCCTAGTAGTATACCCCTTGCTTGTGTGTGTATATATATATTTCTCCGTACTAGGTTTCTAGTGCCTAATGCAGAACATTGCATGCAAACAGCCCTCAAGGAATGCTTGCTAATGTGAAAAAGGACAACCCTTGAAGTCAGAGACATATTTCTTTAACTTTCTGTCCTCAGATGGAGAAGAAAGGGAGGGCGAGCAACTGTGAAGGGTTAGTTAGTATGACTCAAGTATCCTAGGCTTCCAGAAAATGGCTTCCCTCCTGTCTTTTGCTGTACTTAACCTGGAGTCAGGAAAATGGACTGCTGGTCCCTAACACAGATGAGAGCATTCAGCCCAGCCCAATCACATCACCATAAAGTAATGCCCTGTTTTTTTCCCCATGCATGCTGCTCTCAGTGTATAAGCTGGGAGAAGAAAAACAATTTTATTTGCATTTCTCCTTGTCTGGCAAAACTGCAGTAGAGATGAGAGCTGCCACGTTGTATCTGTTTTTCAGGTATTGTAATTAGTTCTTTCCTTTCAGGATGTGTTTGAAGATATGTAGTTTTTACATCTCAGGGTGTGTAGAAAGGAGAACTGGAGTTCTTAAGAGCCTTGAAATTAAATTACAAGTTTAAAAGAATATTCTCAGACATCAATGGAACTTGATTACTTCATTCTTATTTTGGGGGAAATATAAATATCATTTAAGAAACACGGTACCTGCAAGGCTACAGACACATGCTAACTTATCAGAAGGATGACAAAACCTCATACCTTGGGGTGCTGAACTAATTACCCAAATATTTTCAAAGAAAACCAATACATCTATTGGTTATATATTATAGATGAGGTCATAGAGAAAGTGGAGCCCAAGAATTTACCATTAACTTTATTATTATTATTATTATTATTATTATTATTATCATCATCATTATTTACATCCAAGTTAGTTAGCATACAGTGCAATAATGATTTAAGGAGTAGAATCCAGTGATTCATCCCCTACATATAACACCCAGTGCTCATCCCAACAAGTGTCCTCCTTTATGCCCCTTGCCCACTTAGCCCATCCCTCCATGCACAACCCCTCCTGCAACCTTCAGTTTGTTCTCTAAACTTAAGAGTCTCTTATGTTTTGTTCCCCTTCCTGTTTTTATATTATTTTTGCTTCCTTTCCTTTCTGTTCATTTGTTTTGTATCTTAAACTCTACATATAAGTGAAGTCATATGATATTTGTCCTTCTCTGACTAATTTCACTTAGTATAATATACTCTAGTTCCATCCACATTGTTGTAAATGGCAAGATTTCATTCTTTTTGATTGCCGAGTAACACTCCATTGTGTGTGAGGGGGAACAAATATATATATATATATATATATATATATATATATATATGCCATCTTCTTTATCCATTCATCTGTCGATGGACATTACGGGTCTTTCCATAATTTGGCTATTGTTGATAGAGCTGCTATAAACATTGGGGTGCATGTGCACCTTTGAAACAGCACACCTGTATCCTTTGGATAAATACCTAGTAGTGACATTACTGGATCATAGGGTAGTTCTATTTTTAATTTTTTGAGGAACCTCCATACTGTTTTCCAGAGTGGCTGCACCAGTTTGCATTCCCACCAGCAATGCAAAAAGGTTCCTCTTTCTCTGCATCCTCACCAGCATCTGTCATTGCCTGAGTTGTTCATTTTAGCCATTCTGACTGGTGTGAGGTGGTATCTCTTTGTGGTTTTGATTTGTATTTCTCTGATAATAAGTGATGTTGAGCATTTTTTCATGTGTCTGTTAGCCATCTGGATGTCTTCCTTGGAAAATTGCCTATTCATGTCTTTTGCCCCTTTTGTCACTGGATTATTTGTTTTTTGGGGAGGTGTTGAGTTTGATAAGTTCTCTATAAATTTTGGATACTAGCCCTTTATATGATGTCATTTGCAAATATATTCTCCCATTTTATCAGTTGCCTTCTGGTTTTGCTGATTGTTTCCTTCGCTGTGCAGACTTTTTATCTTGATGAGGTCTCAATAATTAATTTTTGCTTTTGTTTCCCTTGCCTCTGGAGATGTGTTGAGTAATTTTAAACTGTCCTTCCTTACTATATCAATCAGGATAGGCCAGGTAACAAATGGTCTTACAAATCTAAGCTACTTTAGGCTAAAATGAACAAATCAGGAGACTACAGATGCTGGAGAGGATGTGGAGAAGTGGGAACCCTCTTGCACTGTTGGTGGGAATGCAAACTGGTGCAGCTACTCTGGAAAACAGTGTAGAGGTTCCTCAAAAAATTAAAAATAGATCTACCTGATGATCCAGCAATAGTACTGCTAGGAATTTACCCAAGGGATACAGGAGTGCTGGTGCATAGGGGCACTTGTACCCCAATGTTTATAGCAGCACTTTCAACAATAGTCAAATTATGGAAAGAACATAAATGTCCATCAACTGATGAATGGATAAAGAAATTGTAGGGGCGCCTGGGTGGCTCAGTCGGTTAAGCGTCCAACTTCGGCTCAGGTCATGATCTCACGGTCTGTGAGTTCGAGCCCTGTGTCAGGCTCTGTGCTGACAGCTCGGAGCCTGGAGCCTGCTTCCAATTCTGTGTCTCCCTCTCTCTCTGACCCTCCCCTGTTAATGCTCTGTCTCTCTCTGTCTCAAAAATAAATAAACATTAAAAAAAAAGACTATTTAAAAAAAAGAAATTGTGGTTTATATACACAATGGAATACTACTTGGCAATGAGGAAGAATGAAATATGGCCTTTTGTAGCAACGTGAATGGAACTGGATAGTGTTATGCTAAGTGAAATAAGTCATACAGAGAAAGACAGATACCATAGGTTTTCACTCTTATGTGGATCCTGAGAAACTTAACAGAAGACCATTGGGGAGGGGAAGGAAAAAAAAAAGAGAGGGAGAGAACGAAACCATAAGAGACTCTTAAATAGTGAGAACAAACTGAGGGTTGATGGGGGGTGGGAGGGAGGGGAGGGTGGGTGATGGGCATTGAAGAGGGCACCTGTTGGGATAAGCACTGGGTGTTGTATGGAAACCAATTTGACAATAAATTTCATATTAAAAAAAATCTAAGCTACTTTAAAAGAGACTTTAACCTCTCATTTGTGCTAAATGTCCATCATGGATCACATAATGAGGCTCTATTTATTGTAGACACTCAGGGATACAGGCTGATGGAGCCACTGCTTCCTTAAACATCATCAGAAGCTTAGAGCCTGAGGTGAGTTGTGCTCTGGCCGGTAGAGCATTTCATTTGCTAGTGCAAGTCACATGGCCAGCCTAACTCCATAGGAATGGGGTAGTGCCACCCTACAATGTGCCCAAGAGGAAAACCCAAAATATTGAGTGAAAAGTGGCAATGCCTACTATATTTGCACATAGTAGGCACTTGGCAAATTGCTTTTTGAAAGTACTATATGACAAGTGGATTAGTAACAGGCACGAACTTCTTGAATTTTCTGACATTAACACTGAAAACCTCATGTAAAACAACGAAAATTTCTTTGAAAATGAAAGCCATAAGAAAGTTATGGACATTTTGTATATCGCATAATTCTTTTCATTTTAAAGTTTTTAAACATTTATTTATTTTTGAGAGACAGAGAGAGGCAGAACATGAGCAGGGGAGGGGGAGGGGGAGTGAGAGAGAGAGAGAGAGAGAGAGAGAGAGAGAGAGAGATACAGAATCTGAAGCAGGCTCCAGGCTCTGAGCTGTTTGTTAGCACAGAGCCTGACACAGGGCTCAAACTCACAAACTGCAAGACCATGACCTGAGCTGAAGTCAGATGTTTAACTGACTGAGCCATCCAGGCGCCCCTGTATATTGCATAATTCTTATTCATTGTACTCACTGGAGCAACATTTAAATAGGAAGAATTTTAACATTATGACATAAAAACCAGCTCAAAGAAAGATTTCACAACAAAGATAATTGCCACATATAAATCATCAATTAATTATTCTTTAGTGAAGTTTTCCAAGATTAGATAAATGAAGGCAGTGACACACTGAAATCGCCCATGTTTCTTAACTAAAATAAAGTGAACAACTGAGTACATTGCTTCAAGAGGTAAGTTTTGCCATTTGTTTTTAATTAGGTGGATTTCTGAAGACTGAATTAGAATCTAAAATATTCTCAATTTATAAATACATTATTTTCATTTCTCCAAATTTTGGATGTGACCCACATCCTGGAAGAAAAAGTAAAGAGAGTAAAGGACTACATACTCACAAGCAAAGCAGAGAGAAGTTGAAAACAGCTGTGTAATGCTATCTTTGTTGAGGATCCCTTCCTGAGAAATGGGCTTAAAACAATGACCACATTGCAACCAAATTCAAGATCACCTGACTGTCTTGTACAGTAGTTAAACCCTAAATCTCTTAGGTATACATTAGCTGATGTAAACTGAATGTAAGCAGGCAAATTTAATTTAGATGGCGGTGCTATATTTGAAAGTAAGGGCATGACTGGGTTTTACTTTTGTGTGTTCATCAGGATTGATAAATTACTTTTGCCTGGAGTGTTTCAATCCCACACCAAAGCTACTTGATGTGATTGTACAGCTCAATGTCTGGACATCTGGTAATCCTCTGTGCCACCAGGCTGAGGCAGCCCCTAATTGACAGGATATCACGGGAGAGTTATGACTGTGTACAGAAGGAGGAGAGGCCAATGGCTGCTTTTCTGGAACAGCTGAGGGTGATAAGACAAGCACAGTGTTGTCCCTCTCTTGTGGTATGAGTGTGCACACCCACAGGTATACACACTTATTTTCCTACTATTGTGGACACCCACTACCAAAAGTGCTGCCATCCTCTGTCAGGTTGATACCTAAGACAGCCTTCTTGGGAGTCTGGTTGTTAGGACAGGAATCCTTCTTTCTTTGGTTTTTCCTACCAAAGTGATGAGAAACCCTTCCTTGATAGAATGCTTCTGCTTTCCTCCCAACTAGATCTTGAGAGGAAAGGGAGCAGTCATTCAAGCTATTGTTTTAATGTCTACTCTTCAGTGAGCTTATGTTTCTTTGTAAAGATCCCAAATCTAGGGAAAAATGAATCTACTTCCCTCTCCCTTCAAACTAAAATCTTAGCATTTTCCAGGTTAATAGAAGTGTCATATACTCTAAGCAGAATTGTTTAGAATTTTATTTTATTGTTTTTTTTACATTTATTTATTTTTTGATAGATAGAGAGAGACAGAGCACAAGTGGGGGAGGGGCAGAGAGAGAAGGAGACACAATCCAAAGCAGCCTCCAGGCTCTGAGCTGTCAGCACAGAGCCCAATGCAGGGCTCGAACTCACAAACAGCAAGATTATGACCTGAGCCAAAGTCGGATGCTTAACTGACTGAGCCACCCAGGCACCCCTGGAATTTAAACTTCTTAATGTTCTTTCAATAGATAGGCTCCCCATGCTTAAAAAAATATATCACTGATTTTGAGAAATGGAAAAAAAAGATCATAAGATACCAGGAAAAAGCCATAAACAACCCACTTAACCTTGTCTAAGATTGTTTTCTATTTGATATCTCATACTATCTACATCCTACTGAAGTAAAAGGATTTATAAACTAATATAATGGATATATTAGGCAAGATTAATATTTGGTACTATAGAGGAAAGACAGGAGCAATAAAACATTTTAATTATACTAAGAAGCTCGAAAGTTACTAATGATCATTTTGTATTTGTTTAACTCCATTTATTTAATGAAACCTAAATAAATTATTGAAATGTTTGCAATTCCAAAAATGCAGCAATCCATTAGAGGAAGGGATTGAACTTTTAACTTCTTAAAACAAATTATGCCACTCGTCCCCTGTGGCCCTTACTTCCCTCAGCTGTAAAATAATGGGGAAGATGTTACTGGTGTAAAACTTTGTACTCCATTCTGACACAGTTCAAAATATTATTATATTTCTTTTTAGGTAAGTTGAAAAAAATTAATATTGGGCATTCCAGTTCTATTCTTATAAACTTGTTCCATGAAAATGTATCTGATGTCTTTACCTCAATGTATTCACACACTGGGAATAAAAAGATTTCACATGGAATTGCTGTGATGCCATGCTAATGGTACAAGTCACATGAGTGAAATCATGTTAAAATGGAGCACAATAATAATAATATCTAAAATATACTGAGCACATTATATATGGTAGACTCAAAGTTCTTAGAATAATGTCTGGCATATAGTAAGAGTTCAACAAATCTTTAGCTATTCTCAGCTTGCTTAATCTTTACCACAACCTATGAGGTACATACTATTACCATAGTAATTAACATTTATGCATAAATTGAGTAATGGCAAGGTCAAGCATGTTATCCAAGATCATAAGCCAAGAAAGGCCACAATCAAACAACAGCAATATAGTTCCCAGAAACAATCTCTCAGTAACTCTGTATATTATCTGTATATTATTATATTATTATCTATATATTATCTCTGTATATTATCTCTCTCTGTGGAAAAGTTATGAAGGAACCTTCATCTTCACTACTTGTGACCATTTTACAAAAAATATGTTGGAGTGATCATCCCCTAAACTAACCAACCACCCCACTAAGTAAAAAAGCATATAAAGAAATAAAGTGCAACAGTTTTCAAGGGTTGCATGTTAAATCTTTTAAAACAAGATATAGGAACCAGGCTAGAGCTATTATTTCCACTTTTTCCAGATAAAAATACTTAGTTAAAGGATTCTTAGTAATTTTGTTAAGACTGCTTTATAACTAAGTCTTCTGACTCTAAGTGTCATGATTTGACAACAACCTATGCTGCCCCATCACATATGTTATCACTTCTATTTGGATCTGTTACTATTTGAGAAACTGACTCTGAATATAAATTAATATGTTACCTATTTTTACACAAGGTAGCACCTTGTCATTATTACACACCATATATACTTAAACTTTTTCACATCCAGAAAACATATATCCAAGTTGCAATCTATGTGTTATTTAATGTGAACAAGGAAAACTGAGATAAACATACATCTTTACCGGCTTCCTGAGATATGTATTTTCAAAATATGAAATTTCATCATCAAGCATACTAATTTAAAATATAGCAGTTGGATATCATTGAGCACTTATAAATATGGTGGCAAAAAAGACTGTAAATAATCTTATGAATTCAACAAAAGTAAAAATATAAGATCTCATTGTGATTGTATTTCAAAAGTGTATATTCTCATATTTCACATATAAATTACCTAATTAGTTCTTTTAAAATAGTTTTACTTTTCATTTAGAGTGGTGAGTAGCCAGAAAGTCAAAATTTTAGGGAAAAAATGAATGAAATCTATATATATTCTAATCTTTCCAAATATAATCTTTATAGTTCCAGAACAGGGTGAAAATAGGGAGGTAACCAAATGAATCAGATCCCCCAGAATAGCATACGAAGTTTTAAACATGAAGCCTATTATAATATTGTTAAATTGTTGAACATTAAAGTTACTGGGCAATTTATGGGCAAGACAAATTATTTCACAGAGACACTTGCCTAGACATAATAAGGGCACCTGTCCTCTCCTCACACCCCACCCCCATTTTGTAAAGAAAACCAAAAGACACAAAAACTAGATTAGCAGTCGAAAGGTTAGTAGACATAATCACATTAAAGGATACTTACACCTTAAAAAGAGACAGAGAGATGCACAAATCAAAGTGCGGTGAAAGAGCACCGCGTTTGTAGGGCTTCATCAGAAGAGAATTTCACTTACTTGATTTTAGCTTAGTTCTTTCTTTCTTTCTCTCTTTCTTTCCTTCTTTCCTTCCTCTTTCTTTTTTTTTTTTCATTTAAATTCTAAATTTTGCAGGTCATTAAAAGGGTCTGATTTTCTTTCTTTCCCTCCCTGGGCCTTTCCTGAGGGACCCGGTTGGTTAAACCCAGGGCTAATTGAGACTCTCCTGTTTCAGTACCGAGGACAGAAATTGTTTGGTCTCCAGGGCAAAGCTACTCTCTGACTAAGGCCAGATGTCTACTTCTCCGACAAGGCAAGAAAAATAAAAGATACCTGCCTCGCCAGCCACCTGTTTAAAAGTCCCCTCTCCTGTCGAACGCATCAGCAACTTCTTAAGAGGAGACACTGAGCAACTCCAAGTCGCACACCGCCCTTACAAGTCACAAGGAGAGAGCCGCGAGGAAGTGCGAAAGCAGGTCAGTTTATAAGCACCCCTCCAAAAGAGACCCGCGGTTCCAGTCCAGGCGCTCAGCGAGAGCTAGAGCGTTCTACAAAGCGCAGATGACTTCGGGGATTAGGAAAAAACACCCCCAAAGACAAAACCGGCGGCCGGGGCCTTTCTCTCGCCCCACTAGGGAACCGCCTTCCTTCTCCCACTGACAGCGCGGAATAAAGGAGGGGAGCCGAGCGCAGAGGGAGCCAAGGGGGAGGAAGGGGTGGGGTGGGGGGCATCTGCAGCGTTTTAAGGCCGAGGAAAGAACATTTTCTCACCACTTAGGCTGTTGCTGGACCTCAGGCTCCTTCCACAGAGACACTGCAGCATATGCACTCCTTTCTTCAAAGAAAGCTCAAGAATCTTCATGGAGAGGCGCGCGTGTGGGGTTCGTCAACTCCCCGCCCACCTCCGCTAATTGTCCAACCAAAAGGCCGCCTGTCTTCGGCAGCCGGGTCCGGAGTCCATGGTGCGCGCGTCCCAGGTGGACGGGGAGCTGGGGCTCTGGTCAGGAGCGCGGCGGGCGCCGCGGCCGGGCTGGGAGGGAGGAGGCAGTGCCGCTCCGCTGGGGGCAGCCCGGGGGGGGGGGGGCGGGGGACGGGCAGCTCGGCCACACCCCAGTAAGCTCGAGCGTGATACTTTGGGACTTCCCGAAGGAAGCTGCTGGGCTGCGGGAGGGAGGGAGGGTGAGTGAACGGGCCACGCGGGGGGACGTCACGGTGGCTCCGTGGCCCTTCCAGGGGCCGGCGCCCGGAGGCACGAGGACGGGGTCCCGCGTCGGCCCTGGCCCTCTGGGTCTGGCGGTGAGCCTGGGGCGCCCGCCCGCCTCAGTACCCCAGCAGTGCCGGGCTGCGGGGCGCCGAGAGGGTCTCCGCGGGGCCCGGCCGAGCTAGCCCGGAAGGCAGCGCTCCCGCGGGCTGCGCTCCTGCCGACGGTGACTCCAGCGTGGGAATCCGGCGGAAGGGAAGCGCCCGCAGGAAGGGCTGGACCCTGGAGGCTGCGGGAGCGTCAGAAGCGACTCCAGGGAACTGGCGGGGGGGGTGGGGGGGGGGTGCGGCGCTGGGGAGGTGGGGATGTGGAATAAAGAAAGCTCTTGGGTGCGAGCCATGAGAGCGCAAGTGTGCCTAGGCGCAGCGCGGATGTGGGAGTCTGGACACCTGGATTTTCTGATCCGGGCTCTGTGACCTTGGGTAAGTCACATACCACCCTGGGCGCAGAGTGGGGAAGAGGGTGTGGAATAGAGAACTGGCAACTTCATGATGTCTCCTTGGCCTCCAGTCTTCTGAAAAAGCTCTAGCACAGGTGAGTGGGGAGGCAAGTGCTGCGAGGGCGAGGGAAGTGACTGGGTGGGTAGAGGAAGGCCAGAAGGAAGGCAAGGCCACAGGTGCAGACTGGGAGGCAGATGAGGCGGGAAATTTGAAAACAACAGCAGTTCGCTTTGGTGCGATATTCTGGTAGGTTGACTCGGCGAACTGACGCCAAAGATGACCAGTGAGCTTCCCTGTGGGTCTACAGGTCTCGATTTTTTTTTCATCAGCCACCCCTTTGGCTTTGTTTATTCTCAGAGGCCGTCAGTGCCCCTTTGGAAGTCTTGTGAGTGAAGCATACAAAGAATGTTGGCTACGGGACCAGACTCCACCCTATCTGGAACCTCAGGGCAAGAAGAGACCTGAGAGGACACAGCAATACAGTGAGCAGTTCAGGTGCTGGAGACAGGCAGCCTATGTTCAAATTCCTACTCTAGCTGTGTGACCTTGAACAAATTACTCAACCTCTCTGTGCCTCAGTTTCCTTATCAATAAGAGAGTTGATAAATAGCATTTACCTTATATACCTTATAGATAATAATAGCATCTATCTTGTTGAAGATTTTAAAAAAACTTGATATAAAGTGTCATAATAGTGTTAGCAATTATTACTTAGCCCCTCACCTGTAGGTTTTTTGGTGGCTTTCACTTTCCAAGGATCACCAGTGTCTATACCAATATTAGCATTTCTGCTTGAAAGGTTCAGATAATAGAGAACAACCAACTCCCCAGATAGTTCATTGCACAAAACCTGTTAGAAGATTTACCCTGACATCGAACCAAAAACATACATTTTCTTTCCATCCATTGTTCCAAAGCCACTGGCTGGTTACCTCTTCCCTGCAAAGGAGTAAGAATGGTTTTCATCACCCCTTTCTTCTTTCTTTTCTCTAGGCTAAACCTGATTTACAGTTCCTGTGATGTTCCCTAAAGGTTGAAGCTTAAGGTTGAAGTTCCCTGGAGAAATACTCATTCAAAAGCCTCTTCCTTTTTCCTCTCAAAGATGATGGATGAAAGCCAGGACATCTGGAGGGCCTTTTGAGCTAATAGCCACTGCTGGCTCCACATTCTCTAAACTCATTTCATAATAGAGCTCTAGCAAGGTCATTTGGGGCGGTTCCAAAACTTAAGAGGATACATCCAGGCCTTCCTTCTAGTCACCTCTTAGCCGCATTGTTCAGTGGGATCACCAAAGCTCTGTGGGCTCCGAGGTCCTTGAAGATCTTGCTAAAGCCACAGCATTGTTATCACCGGGGAAGATCTAAAGCCCCAGGCAACCTGGGCCATGGCCTTTGTCTTTCCAGTCTCTTCGGGAATTAGTGAGTAACTTGGCCCATCTGGGGATTCTGCCCATAGAAATTCCCCATGGAGGGAGAGGCAATTAACAAAAGGAAAACATCTAAAAATATCCCTTCATGCCGCACACGCAGAGGCAGAGAGTTTTCCCGTAGAGCTCTCCTGCTCTGGAACCCAATGCTGAGAGCTGTTTCTTTACTTTGAGGGAAATGCTATTCCTTGAAATGTAGTAACGGTTTAGCATAAGCCTCAAGGAACTTGAGCAGAGTGAGCAGGTCCATGTGTGATTTTAGAAGGCACCTGACCTCTGGAGCACCAATTTCCTTATTTATGAGACTCTCTCCCTTCCAGGCAAGGCTGTTGCAAGGATTCAGTGAGGGGAAATGTGACAGTGCTTTAGATATTCTATCATCTTTGCAAGAAGAGGCTCTATCACCACTGGGTGATCACCACCAAGGGTTCTAGGTGCTCCTTAATGGTCACACTAAGTGGCTCTTCTATTTGATGATATGAAGAGTTTACTTGTGAATCTTCCCTCTCCTCAAGAGAATTGCAAACTCTTAGAAGGCAAGGCAGGAAAGCGAACTCCATTACAGTTCGTATTCAAATGGCCTGCTGCTGTCTAGTTTAAATGACAGTGGTTCTTGTGGTCAAGTGTATTCATCGCAAAGAAAAGGGATCATCACAGTATTTGAAAAAACAAACCTGGGATCACATTTATAGATTTTTGTTGTTGTTGTTATGGAACTCTCAGATGAGTTCAGATTAAACCAAAGAAAGCACATAACATTTTAATACAAAATATTTTCCTAGTATATATTATGGACTTTTGATCAAAGTAAGTACAAAAGGGAATGGATCACTGGAGCTTTATTACTTAGACTTAGGGGGTTTTTTTGTTTGTTTATTTGTTTTTTAAATAAAGATTCCTCCCCTTATCTGGTCTTTGATTTACATGTTTGTTAAAGTAACTCCTAAGGTGACATCAGGTTCAAGTTAGGCACATATTTTAGTCTTCCTAAAAGTACCTTGGGCAGTACTTAAGGAGAACTCATTTCTGCATGTACCATAACATCCAAAAACAGGACAAAACAAAAACAAAGAGGAGTAGCCATGAGCACAATGGATGGTAGGAAAGTGGCACATTTTAGTTTCAGAAAAACTTCCACATTCTCTATGTATTATTATTATGTAAGCCAAAATCAAATTTTTTACTTGCAATCATATTTTTTATTTTAAATTCAAGATATATTACTACATAATGACCAAATTTTAAATTATGTTATCTGCTTCTAATTAAGATTTTTAAAGTTAGGCATTCTCTCTATTTTCTTATTGACTTTGGGCCAGCTCTGGCAAGTGACTCACTAGTGTGGTTTCAAAATGAAATAATTTATCACTTTCTGAGAAGGACTGGGAAATCTGGTATATAATGATAGGTGAACTTGTTTAAATTCTTAGTATCTAAATTTTTCCTTTCTATAGTTATTTACTCATAGTTTGTAGGAATTCATATTTGTGGGAGTTCTGAGATTTTTAAGTGGTCATTTATCTGAGATATTTTTTGTTCTTATTAAATAGGAATCTATTGACTCTTGGCATCAACTGTGCAATTAATCAGTATATTTATCTGCTTGGAAGACTACACTGAGTTAGTAATAACATATTCAGAATTTTGCCAGGCCCCAAAAGTTTTAATGAGTATATTAATGGCAAAACGTCTATTGAACGGAAAGCAACTTTATTTTCACAGAGAAGCCAAACCAACACAGAAACTTAAAGATAAAGACCAGTATGATAGCTAACATAGTACTTTTGGTCTTTGTTACATGTACAGTCCATTGACTACCAGGCCTGTATCTCACGTCTTAGAAATACCTTCAAGTCCAATTTTGATAGGCAATTACCACATATTAAATGTTTGCATTCCCCCCAAATTCATATTTTGAAATCCTAACCCCAAAAAATTGGGAAGTGGAGGCTTTGGGAGGCTTTACCTTCATGAATAAGATTAGTGCCCTTATAAAAATGCTGTGGGGAGCTCTCTCTCCCCTTTGACCATGTGAGGACACAGTGACAAGACAGCCACATATGCACTAGGATGTGGGTCCTCACCCGACACCAGATATACTGGTGGCCCTGATCTTGGAATTCCCAGCCTCCAGAACTGTGAGAAATAAATGTTCATCATTTAAGCCACCCAGTATATGGTATTTTCTTGGTAGAATCAACCTTATTACATAACGTGGCAAAAACAGTCACTAGCAGCTAGCTTACTTTATTACTGACATGCATGGCCCAAATATGTTTAACTATAGTAAAATCTTGGATTGCGAGGAACTTGTTCTGCGAGTGTTCTGCAAGATGAGCAAACATTTATAATAAATTCTAACTTGAAAAATGAGCAATGTCTTGTTATGCAAATAATACACGATGCCAAACATCATGTGATCACAACTGAGCCAATCGTTCTTGAAATTAGCTTCAATATATGAGTGCTTTGGACTACAAGCATGTTTCGGGAACAAATTATGCCCACAAACCAAGGTTTTACTGTATTTTTAAAAGATGACATACATTGGGGTTTTTATTTTTGTTATTTTCTTCCTCTTGTTCTTTTTTGTTTGCTGTTGTTCTTCTCCAAAATTTAATTTTGAAATAAATTTAGACTTCTAGAAAAGTTGTAAGATTATAGAGTTCATGTATACTCTTCACCTAACTTCTTCTAATGTTAATAACTCACATAACCAGTGTACAATTATCACAGCTGAAAATTCACACCGGTACCATGCTATTACATAAACTGCAAACTTTTCTGAAATTTTACTAGTTTCCCCCCACCCCATCCTCCAAGATCCAACTAAGATCCACCTTGCATTTAGTTGTGTCTTCTTAGTCTCCTTCCATTTATGACAGTCTCTCAGGACTTTTTGCCTTTCAGGACTTTGACACTTATATTAATATTAGTCAAATATTTTTGTGGAATTTCTTTCAATTTGGCTTTGTCTGATACTTCTTAATGATTAGTATAAGGTTATTCATTTTGGCATGAAGGTCACATTAGCTATGTTCTTTCCTTCTCAATTCATCATTATCAGGGGCTACATGATATCAACTAGTGATACAATATGAATCACTTGGTTAAGGTAGTGTCTGCTAAGTTTCTACGCTATAAAGCTACTTTTTAAATTTTTTATAGTTGATAAATCTCTTGAGAAGAAACTTTGAGGCTATGTTTGTACCCTGTTTCTCCTCAAACTTTCATCCATTGATTTGGTGGATCTTGCTTATAGCAATTATCATTGCACTGTGTAATTGCATAGCATTACACAGTGACTTTGTATTTTCCTCATTCCTTCTATACAAATGGGAGTTCTTCTGTGAGATCTATACCTCCTCCTCTTCTTATTTGTTTATTCAATTATTTATTTATATCAGTATGGCCTCATGGATATTAATTCTATGGGTCATAATTCAATACTATCATTATTTTGTGGCTCAAATTGTCCCAGCTTTAGCTATTGGGAGGTCCTTCTGGTTGGCTCCTACATCTTTTTATTGAGGAATTCCTTAATTTTCTGGCACCACAAGATGTTCCAGGTTTATTTTTTATTTTTCCTGCCCCAGCTCAGGAATCAACTAATTCTCTAATAAGCCCTAGTTCTTTTTATTGGAAAATAGTGTTTAGAAACCAAAATCCAGGTGCTAAGTGTGCTCATTGTTACTGGGATGTTCATTGCTCCTAGGCTCTCTTGGTGGAGAGAGCCAGGAAATATATGTATGTACAAACTCATACATCATATTTGTTGAAATATCTATTTCTCTCTATAAATGGGTAGAAATATCTATATGTGGACATATTTATATGTAGATGCATCTATATGTAGATATATAATAGGTAGATATCTACAGATAGGTGTAGAGATAGAGACAGGATAGAAATAGAGATAAAGATAGCAATCACTAAACTTATAATTCCAACCAAACAAAAGTTTTGTTTTACTCTTTGCCTCTTCCTTATTTGCAACTTCTTTATCTGACAGTGAAAGACCTTTTATTATTTATAACATATTCACTTATTTATTCAAATCTGGAATACACTTAAAGTAGTTACAGAATTCCTAACCAATATTCCTGTGAGAAATGGATTCATCACTGAAGTACTGTATTTATGCACAGTTGTTTTTGTCTTTAGCCTTACAATATCCAGTCAAAATATTATTTCCCAAAATGACATAGGTTAGTTCTTTTCTTCGCCATCATTTTCAGTATGGGTTAGTCAATCATTTGTAATCCAGTTAGGTTCATTTGTCATCATTTGTGTTCTATGCTGGCTGATCTTAATTATTTAATCAAAATTAACTAATTATTTCTTTCTCATTTGAGTATGTAAAACATTGGTATGGTTCTAAGAGTCAAAAATTTACAAAAAATGCATGATCCCATAAATGTCACTGTCTCATCCCTCCTGTTCTCACTTCCCCTTCTTTCCACTCCTTTCCCATCCATTCCCTGTAGGTAACTGGCTCCTTTGATTTCCAGTTTATCTTTTCTACGCTTCCTTTGCACAACTGAGTAGATTCTTCCCTGTATAGTGAACTTCAAGTTAGTTCCGATATTTTGCTATTATCAACAATACGGCAATAAACACTTGCATATTTTCATATTGTCAGCAGGTAGATTCTTGCAACAATGTGATTCTTTTTTTCTTTGGTTTTTATTTACATTCCATTTAGTTAATATACAGTGTAATATTATTAGTTTCAGGTGTATAATTTAGTGATTCCATACTTACATACATCACCCAGTGCTCATCACAAGTGCACTCCATAATCCCCAACATCCATTTAACCCATCCTCCCACCCACTTCCCTACTGGTAACCATCCGTTTATCCTCTATAGTTAAGTCTTTTTCTCAGTTTTCCTCTTTTTTTTCCCCCATGACCATTTCTTTGAAACAGTATGATTCTTAGAAACGGGAATGCTGAGTCAAAAAATAAGTGTATACTAGTTTTGTTAGGTACTGACAAGTTTCCTTCAAAAGTCTTGCATGAATTTGGATTCTTACCAGCAATATATGAGAATGCCTATTTTCCCACAGCCTCACCAACAGAATGTATTGTCCTCCTTTTTTATTTTTGTCAGTTTTTTTGAAATGTTGTCTTCATCTGCATATCTCTAATTATAAGGACATTTGAACATTATTTTCATTTAAAAGCTTATATTTTTGCAAGAAATTGCTGCTCCTGTTATTTGCTAATTTTTCTATTGGAAAAAAACTCCACTTTTAAAAGACCGATATTTACCACCAGGGAGGGAACCGAAATAAAACTATATTAAATTAATTTTTTTTTAAATGTTGAGGTAGGGGTTCAAAACAAGGTCATTGTCACTGGGAAAACAGTGTAAAGTTTCCAAATAACATTTAACCCATTCACTCATCCACCCACCCTCCCCACAAGTATTTAGAAACTAAAATTAACTCCTTTCCCTAAAAAGCTAGTCAAGGAAGAGAGATATGTAAACTATAAGTGTACTGGTAATACTGCAGAGTTCAGTAAAGTTACAAAGAATGGGTAAATTCATCTGTCTTTTGAGGGTAAGAAGCAAGCACTCAGTAAAAGCTTCATATACTTTAAGAAACTTGAGCTGAAGGGAAGGAGATAACTCTCACTGAAATATACAACGTCCAGTGCTTAATAAATGCTACTACTTTACTTTCTAGCCACGCTTAATAGGTACTGCCTCCACTAAAGAACAAACTCTGCTTAGAAAAGAACAGCACCCAGAATTCAGACTCTATATACCTCCACCTCTGACCTATGTTCCATCACATCACTATTAGTTACAGGGCATTTAACGTAGGTACATCTTATCTTAACAGACTCAACAGGCAATGAATGATGTTACTTTTGTAGGACTTTTCTGATAAAACCTGCTGATATCTGGTTGATGATTAGCACTTCCAGGCATTTTTCTCCAACCTTCCCACCCCCAGACCCCAATCTTCAAAGAAAGAATACTTCAAGATTTGCTGCTACAATCAGGCATTTTCCATTCTCTTCTAACAGCCCTTAAAACAAGTTGTTTTGAATAAATGCAAAGTTTGTCATCTATAAGAAAAACTTAAAGGTAAGCTCTCTGAGTCACAGAGAAGGAAAATATTTCTACTTTATCATAGCCAAGCATGAGTTATTTATTGTGAGAATTTTGAAATCAGTCAATCCAAGATAGTTAATACTGGAAAATTTCAAGGAAGTACTGTTTGCTTATTAATCAAAATTCATTACTGAAATGGGGCACAATTCCAAATAGGTGTTCTCACTTCCATCACCTGAACACATCTCTAACTTTAAAAATCCCACACATTCTTTCAGACCTACCACAAATGCCACAATGCTCTCTCGAGGAAATTTTTTTCTGAACACTATAGTTCCTCTAATATAAAACTTACTTTATTCTGCCTGCACACATATATCTTCTCCAAGAGATTGTAAGCCCCTTTATCTACAAATTTAGGTACTATAACTTTCATTTTTTAATGCCTTGAGTACCTAGAACATGTAATAAATAATTTATTTACTAAATATTGATGGAATGAAATTAAATTAACATTTAAAAATAAATATTAATGCCTATTAAATATTGATGAAGTGACATAAAATGGGGACTGTTTTTGTGGATTTTTCATTTGGGAAAACTGTATATTAACTTAAAATTTTAAAATGTGGTAAAGCCCCTCCCTAAGGAATGTGGTGAAAACCTCAAGACAAGGTGCACGTGCACGATATTCCTCACAACTATGGAACATAGACCACCCATTCAGACTGTATGTTACCACATATGGGAGATAAGGAAGCAAGAATTATACAAAAAGCAACCCCTGCTCCGCTCAGGGCTCAGGCTTTTGGTTCCTAGCCCACTGAACTGGTGCTGGCATGAATAAAGTTGCTTCATGGAAAGAAAAGCCTCAGTGTCCTGACTCTCTGTGTGTGACTCACTGCTACATTTCGTGGGGGCTCATCTGGGATGCAGAGACAATGTTTCACCTCCCTTGTCACTGGGGCACAAACCTTGGAGTACCTGGAGAGGTGACCTCGCCTAGCACCAGCAGACTGCTTGATCCATAGGAGCCTAGCCCCTCCCAGCAGGCTGGGGCAGGGGCCCTGGATGCACAAAGGAACCTAGTGAGGCCCAGGAACCAGCTCACAGAGCCACCCATCAGACTGGTAAGAACCCAGGTTCGTTTTGGTAGACCTGCCCCTAAGTGGCAGAAGGGAATCCTGATCACCTCCCAGATTTGCCTGATAGTTCCATAAGGAACGAAACCACAACTCCATGGTGACTGGCACTGGGCAGCAGGCTGGAGTCACTATGTGACTGTGTGTGAATGAGACAGACAGTGGAAAGTTTCTGACCTGACCAGTGGGCCGAATCGAGTGTTGAATCCCAATCCGTGGTTCCCTGGTAACCTCATATGGCTTAGGGTGGTGTCAGACTTCCTCAGGAGTCTGATCTGGGTCAGGGCTTGATACTGAACCTACCAATACTAAGAGGTGCCTGAAATATCTCCAAGAGGAGATTGGCAAGAAATAGATGAAACGAGTGTGCGTCCTCTCCAAATTTGTCCCTCCCTTCCCCCTTTTTCCTCTCTTGTGAATGATAGTTGTCTGTTAGGTGGAGGAAACGGGAGGAAAGCAGAGTAAACTGATTCTCCTAAAGTGTATGTTAAGAAATTTCAAAAAGGGATATTCAGAAGATTATGGTGTAAAATTAACCCCCAGAAAGCTCCAGACATTCTGTGAAATTTATTGGCCATCATACAGGGTGGGCTAGCACGCTGAGGGCTCACTTGATAAGGAAATAGCTGAGTGTTCAGGGTCATTGTGGAGGATCCAGGCCACCCTGACAAATTCCCTTACATTGACTATTGGCAAGACCTGGTTCTATCCTGGCTGCCTTGGCTAAAAGTCTGCATTGAAAAGAACTGTAAAGTTAGAATGGCTCATGTCATGGCTTCCTCCAAATGCTGGCCAAAAACTGAAAAACCCATTCTGTCAGGAGAGCCTGGGAAGCCTCCAAGCCATATGCCCCACTGTACCCCTCACTGCCACCTGCACCTCCAGCCGCCCTGGTTGCTGAAATCCCACCAGAGCCTGTCTTTAGTTCCAAGGCCTTGCCACCTCTAGCAACACCGGCTTCTCAGGATGTGACGGCTTGCCCGGACCACCATCCCTAACATCATACACCCATCCCAGAAAGCAATTAGAAGGTCAGACCAGCGGAGATAGTCCCTCCCTGCAGCAACACCGGAGACCCCTACAGATTTCACTGAAGGAAACTAGGGGACCTATCTATTATGATCAGGACGACCAGATCTGAGGAAGCCAGCCCTTTAACACTATATAACTTCTAAATTGGAAGCACCATATTCCCCCTTATATGGAGAAGCCCCAAGCTATGATTGAACTAATGCAGTCCATAATTGAAACCCATAAACCTGCCTTGACGGACTGCCACCAACTCCTCCCGACCCTCTTCGACATGGAGGAGTGTCACCAAATTACCCAGGCAGTTCTAAAATGGTTAGAGGAGAATATCCCGGCTGGGATGCTAGAAAACCCAAGCTTATGCTCAGGCTCACTTCCGTGGGTAGGACCCCAAATGGGACCCAAATGACTCAAATGTAGATGGAGGGCTTGCAAGGACTGAACAGTATCAAGAAGCCCTTCTAAATGGCAAGAAGGAAAGGAAGAAAAGGCCATAAATATGAGTAAAACATCAGAAGTGCTCGAGGGACCCAAAGAGAGCCCAAGCCAGTTCTATGAGAGACTATGTGAGGCATTTCATCTCTACACCCCTTTTGATCCAGAGGCAGGCATTAACCAGTGGATATTCAAGGCAGATTCCATAAATCAGGCCCAAGGAGGGGGGACATCCAGTGCAAGCTGCAAAAGCTAGAGGGTTTTGCCAGCATGAAGGCCAGTCAGTTGCTAGAAGTAGCAACTAAAGTGTTTGTCAACCATGACCAGGCAGCATGGAGGGAAGAATGCCAGAAGATGTGGAAAAAGTCAGATTTGTTAGCTGCTGCCTTAGTGGAATAGTCAGAATGCTCCTGGAAAGATGCCCTGCAGGGACTGGGCCGGGGCCTAAAAGGGGAATGGTGGGGAAGATCATCTTGCCTAGGACCAAAGTTAGGATAGAATCAGTGTGTTCATTGTCATCAGGAGGGCCACTGGAAAAATGAGTGCCCCCTGTGGCTGGGTAATTCTCAATGGGGTCCCAAACAGAAAGAAAGAGGCCATGTGGTCCAGGGCTGGTAGCAACCAGCATCATGACCTCATGGGGCCTCCAAAGATGATTTTGTGGGACAAACAACCACCAAGGACTATGAGGAGGACTAGGACAGACTGAGCTCTATTTTGTTAGGACCCCAAGAACCTATGATCCAAATGAATATGGGGGGCTAACTCATCAACTTCATGGTAGATACTGGGGTGGAACATTCAGTGGTGTCCCAACCTGTGGACCCCCTCTCACAGAGACAAGTTACCATTGTGGGAGTCATGGGTAATCGGACACGCTGTCTTTTCCTGCTGCCTTGGTGATGAAATTTATGTGGCCGTAAAGTCATCTATGAATTCCTGTACCTCTCTGACTGCCCCATGGCTTTAACGGGCTGGGACCCATTAGGAAAGAAGCAGGCCCAGAAAAATTTCAACTCCCACAGACAAGCTGCTCTGACCCCATGGAAGCCGGAAGCAAAGATTATGACTCTCACAATTCTCCAAGGGGAAGAATGTTGTTTCTACATTCTCATGGAGGACCCACAACAGGGACCTGAGCTGCCCTTCAGAGTACCAGGGGTGTGGGCTGAGGACCACCCACCAGGACTGGCCCAGAACATACCTCCCGTAATTGCAGAACTAAAGCTAGGGGGCACGGCCCATCAGCCAAAAACAATATTTCATCCCTTTTAAGGCACAGATGGGGATACAGAAGCACCTGGAGAGACTTCTAAAATAGGGGATCCTCCAACCCTGTTGGTCACCTTGGAACACATCTCTCCTACCAATCCAGAAGCCAGGCACCAATAACCATCGGCTGGTCAAAGACCTGTGCACAATAGACCAGACTGCCATCACCCTGCACCTGATTGTCCCAAACCCATACATTCTCTTGGGTCTTATCCCCACCAAAAGTGCCTTCTTCACATTCCTACACCTCAAAGATGCTTTCTTCTGCATCTGCCTGGCCCTCCAGAGTCAACCGATCTTTGCCTTCCAGTGTGAGAATCCTGAAAAAGGTGACAAGGGCCAGTTGACTTGGACCAGATTGCCTCAGAGGTTCAAAAGCTCCCCAACTATTTTCAGCACTGCATTAGTCTCAGAGCTAAGAGCCCTCCCACTGGATCAACATGGTTGTGTCTTGCTTCAGTACATAGATGATTTACTGCTGGCTGGAAGGTCCCAGGAGGATTGCATGGAAGGAACTCGGCAGCTCCCTACCCTCCAATGGGAGACTGGCTATACGGTCTCAAGGAAAAAGGCCCAAATCTGTCAAAAGAAAGTCAAGTACCTTGGCTTTCACCTCTCCCAGAAGTAGCACCAACTCGGCCCAGAGACAAAAACAGGCTATTTATTCGATCCCAGTCCTATGGGCCTGACATCAGGTTTGGGAGTTTCTCGGGGCCACAGGTTTCTGTAGAATCTGGATACCTAACTTCTCAGTCTTGGCAAAACCCCTTTATGAGGCCACAAAGTGTAGAGAGCAGGAACCTCTGTTCTGGGAGCAAGTACAGCAAAGGGCCTTTGCAGATATCAAATGGGCCCTCACCAACACACTTGGTCTGGGGCTCCCAGACACATACAAGTCCTTCTTGTATGTTCATGAACATACTGGCATTGTGGTAAGAGTCCTACCCCAAATGTTGGGGTCATGGCATCACCCAGTGGCATATCTCTTCAAGCAGCTTGACTCTGTTGCTCAAGGCTGGCCACCCTGCCTACGGGCACTTGCAGCTATGGCCCTCTCAGTGTCTGAGGCTGACAAGTTAACTATGGGACAAGAATTGACAGTCCAAGTGCCAAATTCAGAATTGACATTAATGGAGTATAAGGGACAATACTAGCTAACCAACACCCAGATGATCAGATATCAGGAAGTGCTATGTGAGAACCCGCACATTCACCTAGAAGTAGTGTGGACCCTAAACCCTGCAACCCTACTGCCTGCTGGGCCAGGTCAACCAGATCATGACTGCATTGAAGTCATAGGTGAGGTGTTCTCCAGCTGACCAGACTTAAGGGAACAGCCCCTCAAGAACCCCGGCACTGAGTATTTCACCAAACGGCAGCAGTTTTGTGAAAGAGGGAGAATGCCTTGCAGGGTACTCCGTGGTGACCCTGAATTCTATCATTGAGGCCAAACCCCTGCCAAAGGGGACTTTGACACAGAAGGCAGAGCTCATTGAGCTAACTCAAGCCCTCCAAGTGGTGGCAGGGATACATGTTAATATATACACAGACTCTAAGTATGCCTTCACCACTCTCCACATACATGGGACTTTATATAAAGACAAGGATATAATAAACTCAGGAGGAAAAGACATAACATATGGAAATCTTCGAACTCTTACATGCTGTGTAGGCCCCTAAAAGAGTGTCAGTCATGCATTGTTGGGGACATCAAAGGGGAGATACCACAGCTTCATGGTATGACCATGCAGACCAAGACCTTGGCAGACCAAGAAGCAAAGCTTGCAGCCTCCAAAGGAACAGCAGAATCAGCGGCTTTAACTTCTGCACTGTTCCCTAGTCCATTGGCAGAATGGGATCCTAATTACTCACAACATGAGAGTACCTGGTTTAATACTGAAAATGAAGCTACCTTCCTGGTGGATGATGGAAATTTGAAGACGGCCGAGTAGCAATTCCTGAGGCCCTGGCTCCAGCTTTTGTCAAGTAGTTCCATCAGGAAACCCATATTGGCCAGACAGCTCTTGAAACTACACTGAGGCAACATTTCTACATCCCTTTACTCTCCAGAATAGCCTGAGTTGTATGTGGGCAAAGTGAAACGTGTGCCTGGAATAACCCACATCAGAGACCCAAGGCCACCCCTGGGGTGCAGAATGTCGGGGGAGTCCCACTTGAAAATATGATGGTGGAATTCACTAAGCTTCCCCGGGTACGAGGCTGTAAATATCTGTTGGTCTTTGCGTGCACTTTCTCCGGCTGGGTGGAAACCTTCCCTACTCACACAGAAAAAGGCACACGAAGTGGCCTGACTTCTAAAAGAAATCATTCCTCAATTTGGGATCCCTATCACTAGGGGATCAGGTAACAGGCAAGCATTGGTGGCTGAGGTGGTGCGGCTGGTGACAAAGGGGTTAAAGATCACCTGGAAGTTACACACGGCATACCAACCCCAGAGCTCTGGGAAGGTGGAACAAATGAATCAAACCCTGAGGTGGCAGTTAAGTAAACTATGTCAGGAAACCCACCTACACTGGGACCAGGTGTTGCCAATCACCTTGTTAAGAATCAGGTATAGCCCCACTAAGCAGATGGGGTTCTTCCCTTATGAAATCCTTTATGGGTACCCTTCCCCCCCATTATTGGGGGCATAAGGGGGGATCTAAATGATATAGGCAACCTAACCCTAAGGCCACAGATGTGGGCCCTTGGCTCTACCGTAACCACCTGACACCACTAGGTTAGGGAGCGATCACCTGTGAGTGTGACCACAGACCCTCACCCATTTAAACCAGGAGATGCTGTATGAGTGAAGGAAAGGAATGTCCAACCCTTAAAACCCCTCTGGAGGGGCCTGTTCACTGTCATTTTGTCCACCCCTATTGCAGTAAATGTAGCCGAGGCGGGTCCCTGGATTCACATAGCAGAGTGAAGTTGGCATCTTGAAACTGGGAGTGCATTCCTGATCCATGCAAGCTGACCTTACGGAAGAAGCAATCTACAACTCCAGAGACTCTGGGAGACTGCAGCCCTGCTTTAGTCACTCCGGAAGCTGACTAATCTACACAGAAGCTTGAGGAATCGACAGTCCGGTGGAACAAATAGACTGTCCTTATTTTCTATATCTGTTTCCTTACTGTGATGCACTGTCACCCCTTGTTCTCACTGTCATTGTGATTCTTGCTCTACTTTCCCCATAGGATTGGCAGAGGCTGCCTTGGCTAGCTGGAAGTGTGGTGAGAGGTTTCTGTTAGCACTCACCTTCCCTTTGTGGATGGGATGCTTCATTGGTATTGACTGCTTCTAATCTGGACCCCTTCTGTAGACTTAGATTCCTCATCATGTGACCCATGTATTCACATAGCCAGATCAGGGTAGGGAGTCACTTGGACCTTACTATACCATACCCACTTCTCATGCCAAGGAAAAGTCCTGGGGACCTGCGGACACAAGACCACCTATTCTATCTGCCAATGAGAGAATCAATACACTTGCTTTGACTCACAGTACTCCCGGGTGAAGACTGGTTAGAAGTCCGATACTGTCAAGAGAGGGGGGCCTTGGTCAGCTGGACACAAATTACTAACCCCAAATGACTGGTGTCAATACTGTTTGATGTATGTGTGATTATAGGTATTGGCCCAGATGCATCTCTCATACAAAAAAAGCGGGCACTTGTCATAGAGAGTCCAAGGACTTTTGATATACCATGAAGAGGCTTAGATTGGGAGCAGGAATATTGACTCAATGACAAATACATGTGTGAGGAAAATGGTTTATGTGCCTATACACCTGAGTTGTTATGCCTCAGCTGGAGCTGTGTTTCATGGGTTACTTGGAAAAAAGAAGGCACAACAACACTCCTCCAGAAGGGGGCTGCTACATCAAGGGCCTGTAACCTTGTTAATTTTACAATCATTAACCCTGGAGATTCCAAGTGGCAAGGGGGCACCTGAATTGGCATCTGGATTCATGGGCGAGGCAGGGACCCAGGGACTGTGCTGTATTTCAAGGGAGTCACTACCACCCATCCAACCATTTCCCATCAAGTCTTCCACTCCTTCTACGAAGAAATAAGAAGTAGCCCCCCTCCCATTTCAGCCACAGCAAGGAACTTGTTTCTAGCCCTAGCAGAGACTATAGCCCAGACTCTTAAGATCTCTTCTTGTATGTATGCGGGGGAACCAACATGGGGGACCAATGACCATGGGACGCTAGAGAATTAGATCCCCCACAAACCTTATAATGGAACAGAATACCCTAGTCCTACTACCAGGGTTTGGCTCTTCAAAACCTCAATTATTGGGAAAATCTGCCTTGCCTGATGGGGAAGAAAGTTCACCATCTCAGTTGGAAGCTTAACGTCCCTAGGCCAAAGATTTTTATAACTCAACTGTCTGGGAAACCCAATGGTGATGGTCCCCAGATCACCTTGAGCCAGATACCCATCCCTTGTCTAACTTCTTTCATCTCCGAGAGGCCTGGGACAATGTCGATTCAGCCATCGAATGGCAGGCCCCAGGTGGTCTATACTGTATATGTGGAAGGACAGCCTATATAGTCCTTCCCTCAGGCTGGTCAAAGCCATATGTGCTGGGAACTATTCATCCATATTTCTTCCTGCTCCCCTTGCCAGGGGGGAACATTTAGGAGTCCACATGTATGGGGATAGGGAGACTCAACAGAAATGACATGCCCTATACATTGGCAATTGGAAAGATGATGAATGGCCTCCCAAGCATATAATCCAATATTATGGCCCTGCCACCTGGGCAGAGGATGGGTCTTGGGGCTACCGCACTCCCATTTACATGCTAAACCGCATAATCAGACTGCAAGCAGTTGTAGAAATTATAACCAGTGAAACTGCCAGAGGTCTTAATTTACTAGCCAAGCAGCAACCAAAATGTACAATGCTATGTATCAAAATCGCTTGGCCTTAGATTACTTGCCTGCTTCTGAGGGAGGAGTTTGTGGAAAGTTTAATGTGAGCAACTGCTGCCTACAGAGAGATGATGATGATGGAAAAATCATAGAGGAGATCACAGATCGAATGAGAAACGTTGCTCACATCCCCGAAAGGTTTGGAAAGGTTTGGAAAGGTTTGGACCCTGAGGAGTTATTTGGAGGATGGTTTTAAAATCTTGGGGGATTCAAAATTTCATAGGTATTATCCTCTTGATTTTGGAAGCCTGCTAAATCCTACCTTGCCTAGCTCCCATGGTTATACTGTCTGTCTCCAGCCTCACTGAGGTAATGGTTGAAAGGAAATCAGCCACACATGTGATGATGTTAAGGAACTATAAACCTCTAAACCAAGATAATACTCTTTGACCCAAAATAGGGGGTCAGAGCATCAAAGGGGGGGAATGTGGTAGAGCCCCTCCCTAAGGAATGTGGTGAAAACCTTAAGACAAGGGAAGGCAACCTGGCTATCTGTGCGTGCACAACATTCCTCACTACTCTAACATAGACCGTCCATTCAGACTGTATGTCACCACAAATGGGAGACAAAGGAACACAAAATCATACAAAAGGCAACCCCTCACTGTGCTCAGGGCTTAGCCTTTTTGGGTCTTAGCCCACTGAGCCCATGCTGGCACAAATAAAGCTACTTCATGAAAAGAAAAGCCTAAATTTCCCAACTCTCTGTGCATGAGTGGCTGCTACACAGCATCAATCATTTGTTATGTTAATTTATTTTTATAAATTCTTTCCTACATCTATAAAAATAACCAGAAACCATTTTTGTTTGAGGGAAGAATCTAAGAAAATTTGGTTTTTAGAAGAAAGATTTTGAAGATTTTTTGCTTCATCAAAACTGGATAAGAGGTGACTGCTAATGAGTATGGAGTTATGAGGTGGGCTGATGAAAAATGTTCTGGATTGGTGATGGATGGTTGCATAACCTTGTGGATATACAAAAACTATCAACTGTACACTTTAAAAGGTGAATTTTATGACATCTGAATTATATCTCAATTCAATTTTTAAAAATTCTATAAGAAAAATTATTGGGTCTTAGCAAGATGCTGTACAAACATAAAATTGATTTAAGTAGTGATTTCTTTTCCTTTTTCTCTTTCTGCTTTAGATGCCTTTCCTATTTGGATGGAAATCCACCCCAGGTCCTAAATATTAAAATTGTCCAACTCTTAGGTGACATCATACGAAACATCTGGGACTTCAGAGCTCTACATTTCACATTTCTGACTTCAAATCCCAGTGTTACCAGTTACTAGCCATGTGTGTTCACAGACAAATTTCTTAACTTCTTTGAGTTTCATTGTTTTCATTTGCAAAATTATGCTATTGACCTGTCTTGAAGAATTGCTGTGGCAACAAAATATGGGGGGTGGGTGGGGAAAGGGAAAGGAAAATGCTTAATGCAGAGTTTAGCCCTTACAGACTCCCCACAATTAATAGTTTGTAATTTTTTTGGATTGAAGTATAGTTGACATACAATATTATCTTAGTTTCAGGTGTACAACATAGTGATTGCACAATTATATACATTAGGAAATTCTCACCATAAGTGTAGTCACCCTCTGACACCACAGAACATTATTACAATATTATAGACTGTATTCTCTATGCTATACTTTTCATCCCCGTGACTTATTTGTTGTATAACTGGAAATTTGTACCTCTTAATCCCCTTCAACCATTCTTGTCTCTTTTTTCCCAAGATCTGTGGTCTGCTTAACAAAGACTAGGATGTTTTTAAAAGAGAGCCTTCTTTAAAAAAAAAAATCAGGATATGGTATAAGTCACACAATGGCCATTCCTGTACTTAAAATGTAGAATCTGTAAATGCAAATGGAAATAGCATTCTTAAAGGCGGGTCCTAAAACTTTAAGGTTATTAAGAATGTTTGGGATTCTTACATTTGGAAAAGAAAGGATACGAAGATAAAATTTGGAAAATCCATCCTTCCTCCATTTTCTAACACATGCCGGATGCCGTCACTGACACCTCGAGCTGAGGAATATAAGTAGCTTTTGCTTAGGAGGAGGTGTTAACATGATGCCCACTTGTTTGGAGAGTGTTTTTTGTTTGTTTGGACTTTGTTTCTAATCCAAGTAAATTACCTATGACACTCAGCATTAGGACTGCATTCTGGATTACCAAGTACCAAAACCATGTCTTAGCCATTTTATTGCATAAGTTCCACATCAAAAAGACCGACATAGGAGGTAAAAAGGAAACAGCCTGCACTAGGATCTCAATTAAAATTACTTGAATTTAAAAATAAATCTAACTAATTGCTTTTAAAAATAAAGACACGTGGGGGGAAAGACTGAAATCATATACACAAAAATACAACAGTGCCTATTTCTTGGTGATTGTTTTGGTGGTGATCGGTGGTCGAGGGGAGGCAGTGGCATGCAGTTGCTCAGAGCATGAATGCCAATGCCCAAGCTGGACCTCCTGGGCTTCACCTTTGCTCTCCCACTTGTTGGCATGACCACTTTATGCACATCACTTAACTCTCCCACCATCAGCTTCTATTTATATGAAATGGGAACAATAATGACCACAGGGTAAGGCTTAACCGAAATAGTGCATATAGGGCACGAGGTACAGTGCCTGTGGAACACGAAAACATGCAATCGATGTCATCATCAGTTTCTGTTCCTGAATTTTTGTATTTTTGAATTTTCTATAATTAACATTGAATACATTAAAAAATTTTTTTGTTTATTTACTTTTGACACCCCAACATTGGCACCCCAATGTTGAATACGTTTAAAAGCAGAAACAAATATTATTTGGTTTTAAAAATATCAATAATTTTTAAGGAGCACCTGGGTGGCTCAGTCAGTTAAGCATCCAGCTTCTGCTCAGGTGATGATCTCATGGCTCATGGGTTCGAGCCCTGCATCGGGCTCTGTGCTGACAGAGCCTGGAGCCTGCTTCGGATCCTGTGTCTCCCTCTCTCTCTGCCCCTCCCCTGCTCATTCTCTCTCTCTCTCTCTCTCTCTCTCTCTCTCTCTCAAAAATAAAAATAAAACATTCAAAAAAGATTTTAAAAATATCAGTATTTTTTATAAGTGATTTTTTTTAAAAACCTAGGAATGTCACATCTTCAGACTATATATAACTCTTGAGGTTATAGTGTCAAAAACTTTTTGTTCCATGGCCCTAATGCAGGTACTTCATCCTTGGACTCCAGTGAGAGCCCCCAACTGTTTGTAAACATGCTATTATTATGCACAGTTCTTCTGAAGTCAAATAGAGAGATTTTCAGGAAAAGCATAAGCTATGAATTGGATGGGATTCTCTCATTCCCTGTACAGACTTCTAGGGATTGATATACCATGTCTAGGAAGTAGATCTAGTAATATCCCTAAGGCAGCAACCAAATACCTTTTTGGAGAATGTACCAATTCATGGTTTTATTACATGTATACCTCTGCTTTCAGCCCCTCTAATGAGATTTTTTTTTAATGAAAGCAAAATGTATTTTTGTTCGTAAGCTCCCAGGATCACTTATTACAAGCTTGGGAAAAGTGAGAGACTAATTACCCAGGTATCCCAAGAAAGAAAAACTGAGATGGGTGCATTCCAGACTCATTTTTATAATTCCCAAACTTTTTCTACCTGTTCCTGTTTCTACCTGTTCATCTTTGTTCAATTAATTCTCCTAATCTAATTAGAATCCCATTATTTTGAAGGGAATTAGAACAAAAATGAAATAAGTTACTCTTTCTTATGGGTTTTGCTTATTTTTTCTTCCAGGAAGCAATTCTTGCATTTTCAAAGCAGTCATCTGGGGACATCAAACACTGACCATATTATCTGGTATAATACTTAGCAAACTGCCAACAAAACCTGAAATTGCTCTCTCTGTCCTTATTTCTCCCGTACACTTTCACAAGGAAACAAATGATGGATGTAAACATCTATTTTCAACAGATATTTCATCTGACATCATTATCTGTTACTCAGAGGAAAATATCTCGGGTTTTACGATTGTTTGGGGAAAGAAATTTAAAATAGTGTGTGCTCAGGAACACAAAGTAATTTTGATAAAACATTATTGAATGCTTTACTCACTTCTTCAAGAGCCTATAACGGTTTCTTTACAGCTGAAAGAATTTTCAACATCTTTAACGTGGAATTCAAAAACTGGCACAATTTTGTCTAGCTTCCTGACCATTGTCTCCACAATATCCCATCACCTATAATTACTTCAGGTCCACAATCCCATATCTGAAACACCTGCGGCTAGGTGTGTACTGTGATTCTGGTTTGGGCAGCACACGGTGGTGTTTTTAAAAGTAATGGAGTTAATGTATAAAATACCAGTGAAACCTCTCTGTGATGGGGCGGCACCTATAATAAATAAGATTGATATTTCTGCAACAATGTCTACAAATATTCCCATAAGTGGAATAAATAAGGATTATAAACAGCCTACCATCAATTCAGGTCAGGTTGTGTCACTAAATAAGTTTGCTACAAGTTAAAAAAACAAAACAAAACACACATATACATATACACACACGCTCACACACACACACAAACTGGATTTTAGAGCTTCTTGGATTCAGACTATAGACAATGGATTGTGAAACTTTGCTTGCTTTTCTTGAAAACAAACTTTTGAATCTTTGAGCCTTGGTTCATTTACTGTCCTTAGCCAAGAATACCCTCTACATCTCTTCTAGTTTATTAAACTATATCACAGATAGTCCAAATGTCAACCCTTCATGAAGCCTGAAGTCAGAAGCATGGGTCCTTCCTCTGTTGTCTGTATGTTTATCTCTCCCTCTAGACTAGAACCTCCTTAAGGAACAACCCTCTGTCTGCTCTGCATTTGACTACTGTGACTCCTGGCAGTGTGTTTCCTTCAAAAGAATAAATAAATTGAATGAAGCAAACCTATACAAAACAATAATACTGGCAAAAAAAACTTTAGTGTCCTATCTCCATCCTCTCTCAACGTGGATCTTTATAAGATGATGGATTTTGTTTTATTTTGGTTTTTTTTAGCTAGTTTTACTCAGGATCTACCTTTTCCAGTCAAATACTTCTAGCAATGCTAAGAAAAATTATAAGCTGCATTCCTACTGGTTTTCATTACAGTTCAACACTCCAAGCATACTTCCAAGAGACCAATTTTAGGTTATTGCAGTGTTTGGGAAATATAAGTAAAAAAATTAACTTTCTCATATATTGCACTCTTAATTTTTTTCCAATTATTTAACCATATTTGTATTATTATTGTTTGTATTATTTCTAGGAGCAGGTTTTAAGTTCCTTGATGGATTAGAAGAGTATCTTCTAGTGCTTTCTGCAGACAATTGAGTTGCTAAATTAACATATGACTGAATAATTTACTTGTGGATAAGGTAAATCATTTTTATATTAAATATTTAGGTGACTGGAAGAACCATTTTTCTACTATCGGAGACTAGATGACATATCCCCAAATAGAAATACCAGCCCTTATTTATAAGTTCAAGGGGATACAATGCAGTTCCTTTCGGTCTAAGCTTAATTTTACCTTATGCTGTTTTTAATCTTATATTCTGTTTCTATAATTTAGTTGGCTGTCATATGAAATATTTGAATTCCTTTTGTAAGAAAATCATTAGAATATTTAAAAAAACAAACACACAAGAAATAAGTGAAATACTTCATACATTGTGAACAATAATAGAAACAGTAAATTGGGTGTATTTTGGCTATAAAGGTTGAAGAACAACCCTAAATAATTCCTAAAATCACAAAATTAACTCTAATAAGCCATATTTGGTTTTCCACATTTCCTTTCATGCAATATTAGTCCAAACTTATACTACTGAATAATACTTGTCTATCCATCCATTCATCCATCCATCCATCCAACCAATCATCCATCTAAACATCCATAAAGGAAAAAATTCCACACAAAATTTGAATTATCTTCTTAGCAGGATGTTTCGAGTAAAGAAGAAGAGGTCTTTTTTGTTCACAGAGCACCTTGGTGGGTTAGAAACTGAACAGTGAATTCAGAGAGGAGTTTGGGAGTAAGGGTGGAGAAAATGGAATTAATCTGCATAATAAAGTTAGACAAATTTGGAGTTCCTGGGGCCATCCAGAAGGGACTGTGAAAAGCTGAGAAACATAGTAGGAGGCTAGAATCTGAGATGTAAAAATGGCCAAGAAATTTTTTAGAACAGGGATATCCAAGCAATCTCTACAGTGACTTAATTTGGCAGAAGTCGAATTCAGAGCCAAAGGTCCATAAAAATATGACCCCACCCTGAAAATTTGCATAAACTTGCTGGTCTTGGTGGAGGATATTACACCTCCAAATTTCACAGAATAGAGATCAAACCAATCTTATCTAGGTCTTCATTGTAACAGTGACTTTAGCTCTATATCTGAGATACATGAAAAAATATGTGTACACATTTACATGAAGCAAGTATCTGGAGTTTGTCCAATAACTGCAAATATTTGCAATATAGACACAAACCTGAAAAAAAGATGCAAAGAAGGGAGAAAGGGAAGGAAAGATGACTAAGTACCTAAAAACGCTGTCATAAGATTATGGCACAAAACTTTGTATATTGTCGGAGCACATTAAGTTCAACACATGTATTTACTTTTTTAAAAATTCTATTTACTTTTTTTACACATTAATCTACATAGCTATTTCAGTATACACAACAATCTAGAACAGGGGTTGGTAAGCTATGGTCCACAAATATTCAGGCTTACTGCCTATTTTTGAAAATAAAGTTTTATTGGAACACAGCCATACCCACTCATCTGTGTGTTGTCTATGACTTGCATGCTACAACTGCAGAGTTGAATGGTTGTGACAGAGACCATATGGTCCACAAAGCCTAAAGTATTTGCTATCTGGCTCTTGATAGGAAAAGTTTGCTGACCTCTGGTCTAGAAGGGAAAAAAAGAAATTGAAAGAGACAGACTTTTTTTTAAAGTGAGAAATGACAATTCTAAGGAGAAAAAGTATACAAACAACAAACCAATAAATATCACAATATAGTCACAATAATAAAAGCCTACTTTATTATTTACTGTGGGGATAAATAGCATCAGACACCTTAACAAACCTCTGAGAAAGACTGTGCCATTTTATAGTGCAATATAATTATTAATAATAATCATTATGGTGCTGAGAAATCAAAGTTGTAAAATATGTTCACAATCTTCTAAAAAATAGACTTGAAAAATACATTTTAAAAAATGATAAGAAGTGAGGTTTTTGCTTTTATTATTTTTATTTTAGAAGAGGCTTTATACTAAAAAATGTAAGCTTTGATATCTGTAAAATTCACTGATGTAAATTATTTTATTTTTCTGAGGCTTTTACTCAGAAATTTAGATTCTCCCAGTATTAAATATCTCTAAAAGGACCACTGAACACATGTCAAAACATGTTGGATTTTTCTCCTAATAATTATTAATTTTTTATGTTTTTTTTCCATGTTATTTGTCACATAGTCTATACTCAATAAATACCTGTTCAAAAATGAATGACTAAATAATATTGTCTGCACTATTCCTGACAATATGAGGATTGTCAGACACTGGGGCAAGGTAAAAGCAACACCCAGATTCTAGCTCAGCCTCCTCAAATATTCCTTAGAAATACCCAAGGCTTTCTGTAATCATTACACATATTTAAAAAAAGCATATGATTACAATTTTGGTTTTCCATGAACTAAACATGAGACTCTTTGTAGAAAACAGACTGGTAATTCCCAGTGGCAGTGGAGCAAGAGAGGTCTCACCAGCACAAATGTACCCATTGACACCTGACTTACTAAATGTTGTTTCTTGTGTGTTAGTCACCATGAATGAGTCTTCCTGAGATCAGTCACATGGGAAAATTCCCTGATCAAACTAAGTTCAACTCACCCACAATGCCTCTATTTTCTTCACAATGCCTCTGCTCCCCACCCCAGCCAACCCCCAGGGTCTTCCTTTTCATCTTCTTGACTGTGCCAACTCATTTAAGGGAAAGCTGTGTCTAATTACATGATTGTACTTTATAATAGACTAAAATATATGCAAAGGCATATTGTGACTAACAGACCTTGGTCTTTATACAAATTATAGCTTATACTGCAGTAAAATTGGCTATATGGAAAGGATATTAGATATAGACAGCTTGCTGAATACAAAACTAAATCTGAAACCAACCTATAGTTCTTTTTTTATATTAAATATAATTTATTGCCAAATTGGTTTATATACAACACCCAGTGCTCATCCCAACAGGTGCTCTCCTCAATGCCCATCACCCACTTTCCCCTCTTCCCCACCCCCCATCAACCCTCAGTTTGTGCTCAGTATTTAAGAGTCTCTTATGGTTTGCCTCCCTCCCTTTCTTTAACTTTTTTTCCCCCTTCCCCTCCCCCATGGTCTTTAGCTAAGTTTCTCAGGATCCACATGAGTGAAAACACGGTATCTGTCGTTCTCTGCCTGACTTATTTCACTTGGCATAATACCCTCCAGTTCTATCCATGTTGCTACAAATGGCCAGATTAAATTCCTTCTCATTGCCCAGTAGTATTGCATTGTATATATAAACCACACCGTCCTTATCCATTCGTCAGTTGATCCATTCGTCAGGCTCCTTCCATAATTTGGCTATCGTTGAAAGTGTTGCTATAAACATTGGGGTACAAGTGCCCCTATGCATCAGCACTCCTGTATCCTGTGGGTAAATTCTTAACAGTGCTATTGCTGGGTCATAAGATAGATCTATTTTTGATTCAAAATAGTTGATCTAGTTACATAAGACCAACGTTTATCCACTGAACTGGTATTTTGACTATAGCCTTAGTCAGAGCTATCTCTTGGTCACTGCATTTCCAATCACTGTTTTCTTCTCTACGGCCTCTGACACTTTTTTCTTCAACATATTCCAGGTAAGAATGCTGTATTTATTTGAAAATATTTCCAAATATTAGCTAGAAAATGTACTGGAGTCCTCTGTAGTTTCAGGAGGTAGATAACTAGAACCAGAATTAAAGTCAAAATTTGAACTGAGATAAGAAACTTTCTAATTATTACAGGATTTGGACATGAATTCCTTAACTATACTTCTAAGTGAGAAATTCTGAATGATATCCCAAAACACACACATTTCCTGTTTTGTGTTAGGGTATGCTGACGGAGAGAAGAGCAGAGAGAGAGGTCCTAGAGCTCTTGTCAATTGGACTCATGACAATTGATAACATTAAGGAATTTAAAGGCCCTAATTCCCAAAGCATTGATATATATTAAAATATAAAGCATGAAGTGTGGACATTTTTAAAATTTCTATTCAGGTAGGATATTAAAAATCACAGAGATTTCAGATATTCAGAGCCCAATGTCTTCATTGTACAAATGGAAAAAACCAAAGCCCAGAGAAGAAAAGTGAATCCTTGAAGATAATTTGACAAGTAGAATTCAAGTGACCCAACTTGGAGTAGATTTCAGCCTGTCATTTCCTTTTTTTACATATTTAAAAAATGTTTATTTATTTTTGAGAGAGAGTGTGTGTGCATGTGCAACTGGGTAAGGGCAGAAGGGGTGAGGGGAGAAAGAATCCCAAGCAGGTTCTGCACTGTCAGCACAGAGCTGGACACAAGGATCTATCCCACAATTGCAAGATCATGACCTGAGCTGATATCAAGAGATGGATGCTCAACCAACTGAGCCACCCAGGCACCCATTAGCTCTCTCATTTCTAAATCCCTTTCCAAAGGATTTTGTTTCATTTGCTCCTGTTTTCCAACTGTGTGGCTGTCACCTGTATTCTCCTTGGTACTACCATGACTCATCTACCATACTTAGGATAAAAGTTAATTAATTCATCAAAGTATGCATGAGCCAGATTCTGAGCATTAATATTACTTTTGCTGGTAGCTCTTCTCTAATAATGTCACCATTCTGTGCCAGAAACAGACAGATTGAAAGACAGGCGTATATTTACTGAGCCGTCATGTTACATTCCTCCAAACACATGTACTGATATTCTTACTCATCAATAACAACAAACAGTATTTTTGAAAAACTGGCACTATTAACCTAAAAATCAGAAAACTAATTCCCATAACCAATTTACAATATGTTCTTATGGCAATAACTCATTAAATTATAACTATCTTGAAACATGAAAAAAATTCACTTGGCTTGTTCCTATCAAAAAAGCCTTTCATAAATCTTTATGTTACTTTCTTACTATAAACCACTAAAGTTTTTCTTAATAGGCATTAGAGTGGAGGTTTTACATTATGCTTCCTTAAACTATACCATGCAAGCTAACTACCCTAAAAGTCAGACAGGCTAAGAAACTTTGACTTATTATTATTTTTTAAATTTTATATATATAGAGAGTGCACATAAGCAGGAGAGAAGAACAGAGAGATAGAGAGAGAGAGAGAGAGAGAGAGAGAGAGAGAGAGAAGGAGAGAGAGAATCCCAAGCAGGATCCATGCTCAGCATAGAGCCTGATGCGGCGCTTGATCCCATGACCCTGGGACCAAGACCAAGCTGAAATCAAGAGTCAGAAGCTCAACCTACTGAGCCACCCTGGTGCAACGTTTCAATCATGTCAAAGCTATTGAGAGATTTTAATTCAGGACTTTCTGTAATCAAATATGTGTTTCAAAAGGATTGCTCTGGTACCAGTATGGATGGAGATGGAGAAGACCAGGTTGTTTATACAAGAAATTGTCAGGCCTAACTACTACAAATGCAGTAGGGATAAAGATAAGAGAACAGATTCAGATGTTTAGGAATTGTGATTGATGGAATTTGGTAACCGATTACATATGAGAAGTGAAAAAATGGAAGAAGCAATGATGCCCAAGCTCCTGGCATTATGCTAAGTAGAAAAGGAGCTCAAAATCAAAAAGGGTCTTGTGAAAACATTTTTTATTTGTGATCAAATAATGACTATTCTCACTAGAATATTGTGACGTACCATATACGGGATCAAATTCAAAGGAGTATAAAATAACATTTGAAAATAGATAAGAAAATGAATCATAAGGAATGTAGTATGTCATGTTCACTAGGGTTTGTGTTTGAAAGAACAAATAGTCCAACACAACTAGAGCATCAGGTTAGAGAGTGTAGGAGGTAAAAGCAGAAAGATAGGTTGGAGCTACACAGTGGAAGATTTATGATACATAGCTAAAAAGTTCAAAGTTAACTCAAGAAAAAATAGTAATCAATGAAGGTTTTGTAATGGATTTCACAAAATGAAATGAAAAAGTAAATTAATATATTTCAAGTATTTTAAATAAGATAAACATCTTTTTTCTTTAAAAAAGAACTTCTTTTTTTTTTTACTCTACTGACTTTAACTTCCTTTCCCTGAAATTCACGTAACTTTGAGATTTAGAAAGCCACCTAAGACATAAGCCCTAGCAACCAAGAATGGATTGTGCACGTCATATTAAATAAAAACAAATTGGGGGTGCCTGAGTGGCCTAGTCGGTTCAGAGTCCCAGTTTGGCTTAGGTCAGGATCTCATGGTTGGTGAGTTCGAGTCCTGCATTGGGCTGTCTGCTGTCAGCTCAGAGCCTGCTTTGGATCCTCCTTCCACCCCATCTCTCTGACCCTCTCTGGCTCATGTGCACATGCTCTCCCTCTGTGTCTCCCAAAAATAAACAAACAAACAAACAAACAAACAAAACATAATGGATGAAGTTCTAGAACTTCTGCTGCTAGTCATAGCAAAGTTACTAGGATCAGACTTACCTTCCCAATGTAAACAACAATAAAATTGGACAAAATCTGTTATGAAACTATTTCTAGGTATCGAATAACAGAACAGAACTGTAATTCCTAAGAGAAAGGGAATATGTGAAATGAGGTCCACGTTAATTCCAGATTTCCACCTGGAGCCATTTTCCAAGGGCAGCATGGAAGCCAGACCTAAACGGAGAATGCCAATCTCACTGAACTAAGGAGCATAAATCAGAGTTTGGCGCTGCTGATGCACCTGGAATTTGTGGGACAGAGTATGGAGAAGAGGTAGCTGCACAGAATAGGGGAAGTGACAAAACTTGACTGAGGTTGTCCTCTGGTCCATGGCCAAAGTATGCAATACTCATGCAAGTAAAGACTCTGTGAGACCCTCTAGAGAGCAGCCACAACAATGTTAAATCCTGTGTTCATCTGAAAGGAAGTATAAGACATTAGCCAATGCTCAGAGATGTTTGAATTCTAACCCACCAGAATGAAAAAAGGCTTGCTGAGCAATTCAGACATTGGGTTGAAATTCTAAAAAGATCATGCCTACAAGTAAAGATCATGACCTATAGTAGGAGTAATGCCAAAGACTAAAGATAAAATGGAAATAAAGCATAAGAGCAATTTTAATGAAATCTAAAGAAACCACCAGTAGTTTAACCACTTGCCAGAACAAAACTGAATATTATTCAAAGAAAAATAACATACTGTAAGTTCCGTACAATATACCGTCCATCATATCCAGCATACAATCAAGAATTATTAGACACACAAAGGAGTAGGAAAAATGCAACCAACCCACAGTCAAAGGTAAAAGAAGGTAATGTAAATGGATCCCAAGATGACACAGATGTTGGAATTAGGAGACAAGGACTTTAAAACAGATATTATACATGATTCTGAATTAAAAGAAGAATGTACAGACATAATGTATACATAATGCTGAGGTAGGAAATCCCAGAAGAGAAATAAAATCTGTAAGAAAGAACTAAATGAGAGTTCTACAATGGAAAAATACTGTATCTGAATAAATTAACTGGATAGGTTGTACAGCAGATTGGACACTGCAAAAGAAAGGGTCAATAAACCTGAATACGTATGCATAGAAATTAACTAATTTAAAGATAGAGGGAAAAGAAAAGAGTGGAAGTACTCAGTACTTCAGGTAATCTAATATAATGTAATTTAAATCCCAAAGAAAGAAGGTGTGTGTGTGTGTGTGTGTGTGTGTGTGTGTGTGTGTGTGAGAGAGAGAGAGGGAGAGAGAAGGAGGGAGAGAGAAAAACTGAAAAAGTCCAAATTTGTTTAAAAAAAATTATCCTATATATTCATACTCACATAGCCAACCCTAAGCCATATAAATAGAAAAAGAAAACACTTCAACTAGGTACACTGTAATCAAACTGTTGAAGACAACGATAAAAAGAAAATCTTTAGGGACACCTGGGTGGCTCAGTCAATTAAGCATCCAACTTTGGCTCAGGTCATGATCTCAGGGTTCATGAGTTTGAGCCCCATGTCAGGCTCTATGCTGACAGCTCCGAGCCTAGAGCCTGCTTTGGATTCTGTGTCCCCCTCTCTCTCTGCTCCTTCCCTACTCATGCTCTGTCTCTCTCTGTCTCAAAAATAAATAAACACTAAAAAACTGTTTTTTTTTAAAGTGAATCAGAATTTAATACCTCATAGAAATATTTTTAAAATGAGGATAAAATGATTTTTTGGAAAAATGCAAGCTAATTTGTTACCAACAGAAAGTGCACTATAAGAAATGGTGAACATCTATGTGCAGATTTTTATGTAGACATAAATTTTCAATTCATTTGGATGAAAAGTAGCATGAATTTGTAGTATGTTCAGTTTTGTAAGAAAATGAAAAACTGTCTTCCAAAGTGGCTGTGCTACTTTATACCAGCAATAAATGAGATGTTCATAGTAGCTTTATTCATAATTGCCTAAACTTGGTAGCTACCAAGATGTCCTTCAGTAGGTGAATGGATAAATAAGCAATGGTGCATCCAGACAATAGACTATTATTCTGCATTAAAAAGAAATGAGCTACCAAGTCATGAAAAGGCACAGAGAAAAGCTGAAATACCTACTATAAAGTGAAAGAAGTCAATCTGAAAAGACTACACATACTGTATAATTTCAATTATATGATGTTCCAGAAAAGGCAAAACTATGGAGAGAGTAAAAAAGATGAGTGTTTCCAGGGCTTAGGGGGAGGAAAGGATGAATAGGCAAAGCACAGGATTTTTAGGGCAGTGACAATTCTCTGTTTAATACTGTAATGGTAGATAGATGTCATTATACACTTGTCAAACTCATAGAATGTACAACACTAAAAGTGGACACTAATATAAACTATAGACCTTGGGTGATATTGATGTGTCAATATAGGTTAATCAATTATAACAAATGTACTACTGTGATGGGGGATGTTAACAATGGAGGAGATTACGTATGTGTAGGGGCCTCGGATATATGCAATATCTTTGTGCCTTCCTCTCAATTTTGCTGTGAACCTAAAAGTACTATAAACAATAAATGTTTTAATTATTTTATTTTATTTTATTTTATTTTATTTTATTTTATTTTTAACATTTATTTATTTTTGAGAGACAGAGTGTGAGCAGGGGAGGGGCAGAGAGAGAGGGAGACACAGAATCCAAAGCAGGCTCCAGGCTCTATGCTGTCAGCACAGAGCCTAATGTGGGGCTCAAACCCACTAACCATGAGATCATAACCTGACCAAAGTTGGACACTTAACCAACTGAACCACCCAGGCACCCCTTTATAATTATTTTAAAAGTCAGTAAGAAAATAGAAGATTTGGGCACTATCTCAATCAATTTGACATAATTGATGTTTATAGTATACCATAAGAATTACAAACTAACACCCTTTTTAACTGCTTACAATGTTCAAGATAACTTTGTGATAGGACATAAAATAAATCTCAATAATAAAAAAATTTAAATCTTACAGTGTGTATTATCTTATTACAATGGTATTAAACTAGAATTCAATAACAATAAGATGAAGCAAATCTTCAATATTCTGAAATTTAGTAGCACAATTGTAAATAATGCAAACAAAAGAAGAAGTCACAAGGGGAATAGAAAATATTTGAGAATATGTGTTCATAAAAACAAAACACTATACATTTGTGTGATCCAGCTTAATCAGGTTTTAGGACTAAATAATATAAGCTTTAAATTTGGATGTTAGAAAAGATCATTTTTAAATCAATAATCTAATGTTTAACCTTTAAACGGGATAAAATGTAGAGCAAATTAAATCCAAATAAATCAAAGAAAGGAAATATGAAGGAGCAGAAATCAATGAAATATAAAACAAACAATATAGGAAATTAACAAAGCCAATTCTTTTTTGTAAAAATGTAATAAAATTGTTAAACCCTACTACAGCTAAGTAGATAAAAGGAGATAAAGCACTAATTATCAATACTAGGAATAAAATATGGTATACTAATATAAATCCTATAGGCATATAACATCAGTATGAAGAGAATATTATGAACACTCTCATGCCAGTATATTCAAATTAGGTAAAATAGATGAATTTCTTTTTTTTTTCAATGTTTATTTATTTTTGGGGGGACAGAGAGAGGCAGAGCATGAACGGGGGAGGGGCAGAGAGAGAGGGAGACACAGAATCGGAAACAGGCTCCAGGCTCTGAGCCATCAGCCCAGAGCCTGACGCGGGGCTCGAACTCACGGACCGCGAGATCATGACCTGGCTGAAGTCGGACGCTTAACCGACTGCGCCACCCAGGCACCCCATGAATTTCTTTATCAACATGAATTCAAAATTGACAGGAAAAGAAAAGAAAATGTATACAATCCTATGTCTGATAAATAATTTTAATTTGTAAATAAAACCTTCCAACAAAGAAACCTTTCCACAAGCCCAGTTGGCTTCACTGCTGAACTATATCAAACATTTAGGAAGGAAGAGTACCATTTATGAAAGAATAATACTAATCTTTTTTTCCTTTATGTGTGTTTATTTATTTTGAGAAAGAGAGTTCACACGCACACAAGAGCAAATAGGAGAGGGGCAGAGAGAGAATCCCAAGCAGGTCCCACACTATTAGCAAAGAGCCCAACATGGGGCTCGATCCTCTGAACTGTGAGATCATGCCCTGAGCCCACACCAACAGTTGCTTAAGCAACTGAGCTACCCAGGCACCCCAGAAGAACACTAATCTTGAATGAAGTCTTTCATAAGTTAAAGGAGGAAAAAAAAAGCTTCCCCAAACTGACAAAACTATTAATGAAGAGAAAGTACAGGGGCACCTGGGTGGTTTAGTCAGTTGAGTGTCTGACTATTGATTTTGGCTCAGGTCATGATCCCAGGGTCATGGAATTGAGCCCCATGTAGGGGCTGTGCTGAGCGTGGAGCCTGCTTAAGATTCTCTCTCTCTCTTTCTCTCTCTCTCTCTCTCTCTCTGCCTCTCCTTCATTGCTTGCAAGCTCTCTTGTGCTCTCTCGCTCGCTCGCTCTAAAAAGAAAAAAAAAGAAAGTGCAAATCAATATTCTCATAAACACAGGTGCAAAAAATCATTAATAAAATGCTAGTAAATCAAACATAGCAAAAAAAAATGGAGAAACAAAATGTAGTTATCTCCATACAATGGGATATTCAGTCACAAAAGGGAATGAAGTATCGATCTATGCTATAACATGAGCAAACCCTGAGAATGTTACGCTAAATGAAACTATTCATAAAAAAACCAGATATTTATGATTCCTTTAATATGATATGTCCATAATAGGCAAATCAATAGAGACTGAAAGATTCATGGTCTCTAGTTCTATAAATTTGATTCTACAAATCAAATCAATAACAGGAAAACAATCCAAATTTTAAAATATGCAAAATAGTTGAACACTAACTTCAAGACCAAAAATATACAAATGGCCAATAAGCACATGAAAAGATTTTCAACATTGTTAGTCATCAGGGAAATGCAAATTAAAATAATGATCAGATGCTACTCCATATTTAAAAGGCTGAAAATGCTATATATTCGTGTTTGGGAGGATGTGGTCCAACTGGAAACCTCATAGATTGGGAGTGTAGTATATTGCAAATGATTAGAAAATAATACTTATTAAAAACCACCCACAATAGCATTCGGTTCTTTAGAAAGCTGTTGGCAGTTTGTTATAAAGTTAAGCATACACTTACACTATGACCCAACACTTCCACTCAAAGGTTTTTATACAAGTGAAAACATAGCATAAAAGTATTTGTACATGAGGGTTTCTATCAGCTCTATTCCAAATAATCAAAAACCGGAAATAATTGAAATGTCTAACAAAATTAAAGTGGATAAATAAATTGTGAGATATTTATACAATAGAATAGTACCCAACAATTAAAGAATAAACTACTGATACACAATAACATGGATAAATCTCAAAAATACTACATTGGGGCACTCAGTGGGTGGAGTATGCAACTCTTGATCTCGAGGTTGTGGGTTCGAGCCCCACACTGGATGTAAAGATTGCTTGAAAATAAAATCTTTAAAAAACAAATAGTGGTTCAGTCAGTTAAATATCCAACTTTGGCTAATGTCATGATCTCACTGTTCATGGGTTTAAGCCCCATGTTGGACTCTGTGCTGACAGTTCAGAACCTGGAGCCTGCTTTGGATTCCATGTCTCCCTCTCTCTCCGCCCTTCCCCTGATTGCTCAATCTCTCTCTCTCTCTCTCTCTCTCTCTCTCTCTCTCTCTCTCAAAAAAATAATAAATGCTAATTTTTTTAAATACTATGTTGAGTAAAAGCCAGATACAAAATTGTATACACTGTATGATTCCATTTACATTAAATTCAAGATCAGACTAAACTAATCTGTGATTTAAAAAAAAAAAAAACAAAAACAAAAAAAGGCCAGGGCACCTGGATGGCTCAGTTGGTTGAGAGTTTGACTTTGGCTTAGGTCATAATCTCACAGCTCATGGGTTCAAGCCCCGCGTTGGCCTCTGTGCTGACAGCTCAGAGCCTGGAGCCTGCTTCATATTCTGTCTCCATCTTTCTCTCTGTCCCTCCTCTGCTTGTGCACTCTCTCTCTCAAATATAAATAAATATTTTTTAAAAAGTTTTTTAAAAGCCTGGATAATAAGTTGCATATTGAGGAGTGGGTAACTGACTGGAAAGAAGCATGAAAGTTTTCTTGAATGATGGAAATGTTCAGTCTTGATTGATATGCTGGTTACATAGATTATGTTCATCAAATCTCAGTAAATTACTTAAGATTATTATTCATTATATTAATGAATGCATTTAAGATTCATGTGTTTCAACCATTTTAAATTTTACCAAATTAAACACTAATGAAGAATATATACATTTTTACTTCATAAAAGTCTACCAATCTATATAGGTCGTCTTGTCACAATGGGATAAATAATTGGTTTTCAATTGTATATTACTTTCTTTTTTAATTAATTAATTAATTAATTTTGAGAGAGAGAGAGAGAGAAAGCAGTGGAAGAACAGAGAGAGAGAGAAAAAGAGAGAGAGAGAGAATCCCAAGCAGGCCCCACACTATCAGCGTAGAGCCTGATGTGGGGCTCAATCTCACCAACTGTGAGGTCACAACTTGAGCCAAAATCAAGAGTCAGAAGCTTAAACCCACTGAGCCACCCCGGCACCCCTATATATTATTCAATAAAACATATTGCCATCAGCAAATAGGTGTACCATTCATTATGTCAAATAGTACACAAATCTGAGGAAAGAAGATACATTTTGCGTGATATCAACACTACCTCTAAGAGGCTTACTGTGTTCTATTCACTAACCTTTTCTTGCAAACAACTGTCTCTTTTGTTCGTTCAGTTCTCCTTTTAAACACTCCCCATCAAACACTCATATGGAGCTCCTACACTGAAACCAATGTTGTTTAGCTGACATACTCATGGACGCCATGTTCTCCATTTTCCACATGAGGAAGTTCAAGTTAAACAACCAGTGTAATGAGGACACTTTTGAAACAAAGAGAGAAACTACATAATTGTTCAGTACTTAACTCTGCTGTATCAATAGATACATATAATGATAGGCAGAATATCTGAACTGTTAAAGCATGGACTTCACAGCCAGACTGCCCAGTTTGGAATTCTAACCTCTCTATGCCTCAGTTTTCTTACCTGAGAAAAATAGGGATGATAAGAGTATGTATATCATAGAGTTGGTATAAGGATTAAAGGAATTAATTCATCTCAAGCCTAAGAACCGTGTATAACTAGTTACCTGTGTTTGGTTATTATTATTAATACACGATTACCATTTAGTGTGCCTACACTTTTCAAAGTTCAAATTTTCTATATATGGCAGGGAGAAAGATCAGTTAGTTAAACAAAAAGAAAAGTTTTCTGTAGAAGACAGCTTTGGTTAAGATTATACCTCCTTTTGGTTAAGATTATACAAAAAGAAAAGTTTTCTGTAGAAGACAGCTTTGGTTAAGATATCCTCCAACTGAGGATATGGTCCTAAAGGAGTGAAGGGAAGACATGAAAAGAAAGAAAGGTGTCTGTCTTAGCCCAGACTGCTATAAACAAAATACCACAGACCGGGTAGCTTATAGAAAACAGGAAATTATTTCTCAGAGCTCTCTGGAGGTTAAGAAGTCCAAGATCAAGGTGCCAACATGACTGAGTTCTGGTGAAGGTCCAGTACCTGGTTCACAGCTGAAGTCTTCCCACTGTGTCCTCACATGGTGGACGAAGGGGAGCTCTCTGGGGTCTCTTTTATAAGAGCACTAATCCCACTCATGAGGGCTCCACCCACATGATGTAATCACCTCCCACTGCCCCACTTCCTAACAGCATCACCTAGGACATTAGGTTTTCAACATGTATTTGGGAAGGGGAGGGCACAAATATTCAGACCATAGCAGAGTCCCAACATCATGTGGTGTTTAACTAAATTTTGAAGAAAAAAGAGGCCAATGAGAAATTCTATGTTGTAAGTTGGTGAAAGTAACTTGTGAATATAAACCTCTCCCATTTCCCCCAAATCCTCAACAAACTCTGGCTGCATTCTCAGTGTCATGCCAGTGATATGTGCACTAAGTGAAGGAATGAGGTAGTGACCAATGGGTAGCAAGAATGAGGGGTAAAAAAGAATCAAGAATCATACACAAATTGAACTAATTCCACAGAAGCAGTGACTTACGCTTTTGAGGCAACTTAAGCTTTTGAGACAGCCCTCCAAAAAAATCATCAGAAAGAAGATGAGGAATGAGGAATAAAAATTTCATCCATTTTTATTTCCACCTCAAAAGATGAAATGACTCCTAGGTTATATTTATATCTATTTTCTAAAATAAATTTTATATTTTTAATATTCTTGGTAACACCCTGCACCATTTTCTGCATAGTAGTTGATCACACATAGCTTTGAATAAACTTTGAATAAATGGGAGAACTATTATGTGCAGTGAGGTGTGTCAGATAGATGGGATTTCCCTTAAGGAATGCTGGGGAAGACACACTCTCTATGTCAACTTAATGTTCCTTGGATTTAGAAGATGCTTAATATTTATTAATAGGATGGATAATTGGGTATACCATAAAAATTGGTATCTGTGAGTAAGAAAATGAGGACAGTGGGACCAAGTCTGAAAACTAGCCCTTGTACAGTCTTATTGGGACACTGCATTTTTTCAGCATGAGTCTGCTCTGTGCTTCAGGGTCCCAGCATTCTGAGGAAATTTCCAACAGTAGTTGGGGCAGCAGGAGGGTTGTGATACATGAGACAATACACTATCGGAAGGGGGCATTGTTTTATCTACAGCAACAAACTTTGAATTCCCTGGCCCTCGTGGTCTCCAGTCCATCTTCACGTTTAAGAGCACCTAAGAGCATCTAAGAACACCTTAACATCTAAGAACAACAGAAACCAGTTATGGCCTTCATGATCACAGTGAGCACTGTCCACACAACAGGCCACCTCAAGGCCTGATGCAACATCAAGGCCATACAGCAGAGATTGGCACTCACATGCCACTGGGTTTGGGATTTTTTCAATGTTTTCTGTAGGATTTTTTTATTGGCTTGTTTAGAGAGAGAGAGAAAGAGCACGGGCTGGGGAAGGGCAGAGAGAGAAGGAGAGGATCCCAAGAAGGCTCCATGCTATCAGCACAAAGCAGAACACAGGGCTTGATCCCCAAGCCCATGAAATCATGATCTGAGCCAAAATCAAGAGCCATCTGCTTAACTAACTGAGCCCCCCAGGCACCTCTAAAATATATTCTGTGTTTTGATGTTCAGAAGCAACATCCCAGAATTGATACCAGACATTTAAAAAGGATATATTTATAGCACAGAGGTCACTTAAGAATGTGAGCTCTTAAGACAGACTGCATTGGTTCTAACCTAATTTCCTCTTCTAACCTGCTGTGGGACTTCCCCACATCTTTGTTTCCTCCTTGTAAAACGGGTATGCTGACAATAGTACCAAACACAAAGGTTTTGTATTAAATAAGGTTTTCCATATAAATCATTTTGAACAGAGCTTATCACATAAATAAATGATCAATAAATGTGAAGCACTCTTTATTAACTATAAATACAGCAAGTTTAAAATTTTTCTGTACCTTTTTTAAAAATCACAGTACAACCTTAAGCATTTTTGGATAATGTAATGTGAGTTCCAAGAAGCAAACTGTACTATCAAAAGCTTAGTGCTTCAGGGCACCGGGGTAGCTCAGTCGGTTAAGCGTCGGACTCTTGATTTCAGCTTAGGCCACGATTTCGCGGTTTGTGAGATCCGGCCCCACATTGGGCTCTGTACTGAGTGTGGGGCCTGCTTGGGATTCTCTCTCTCTCTCTCTCTCTCTCTCTCTCTCTCTCCCTCTGCCCCTTTTCCCTGCGCTCTTGCTCTCTCTCTCTCTCTCTCTCTCTCAAAATACATAAATAAACTTGGGCTTCTGGGTGGCTCAGTCGGTTGGGCATCCGACTTCGGCTCAGGCTATGATTTCGCGGTTTGTGAGTTCAAGCCCCCTTTCAGGCTCTGTGCTGACAGCTCAGAGCCTGGAGCCTGCTTCAGATTGTTTCTCCTCCTCTCTCTGCCCCTTCCCTGCTCGTGCTCTCTCTCTCCCTGTCTCTCAATAACAAATAAACCTTAAAAAAATTTTAATGCATAAATAAACATTAAAAAAAAAAAAAACCTTAGTGCTTCTTCACCTATATAACCAAAAATGTTATCGAATGAGGATAATGGAAAAGTGATATGTGAATCTGAAGGTGGAAATACAAATCAAAGACAGTCTGGTATTCAAAGAATTCACACTGCAAGACAGAACATTAATAATAGCCAATATTAATTGCACACCAACTCAATACTAGGCATTTTGATGTGGATTAGCTCATTTAACCTTCCTCATAAACATGGGATGGGGGCACCAAGAGCACCCTCATGACACAGAAGAGAAAATGGAAATGCAGTGTGCTGAGGTAACCCGCCCCAGGTTAGCAGGTGGAAACCGAGCTGCTGGAGCTGGGATGCCAGGCCGGCTCCAGATCCCACTCTTCTTCACTGTTCTGTCCTGCTTCTATGGTGTTTCAGGAAAGCTAATCTGGAGCTTGTGTGCAAGACGAAAGGAAGAGGGGAGATTATGGAGATAGGGAGACTGGGTACTGACATGGTCCAGACAAGTAGTAACAAGGACCAGAAATACGCAGTAGCCATGAGGCAAAGAAAAGAAAGAGACACCAGGGGAAAGGACCCAATAGGATGTGTTGTAACTGCCTGCCTGTGGGGAAGCCAGGAATACTGGAACTCTTTCTTTAGATGAAGGAAATGCTGGCATGCCAACAACAGTATTTGGTGGACACCTTGGGGAGGATAAGTGCTCTCATCTCTCGAAAGTCCACAACAGTGTCCACTGTCTCTGACCAGCCTGAGTCTTTTTGTCTCCAGATTTATCGCCATAATTTTTCAAATGTTACTTCCAAGCCCTGTCTCCTAGAATATGTTAAATGAGAACAGGGAAGGTCACTGAAATATTTCAAAATTGTCGTGTCCATCCTCCTTCTAAAGGAAAAATCACTGTTAAAAAAATGTGATACTTTATATGCAGAAAAAAATCTTAGCTAAAACTACAGAACCGACAATTACCAGAAAGACCACAAGATGGCAGCAAAGTATAGTGTAAAAAGCGGTGTGCACAGAAGTCAGAGGGTGCTTTGCATTAAACACTTCAGATTTCATATATTTTGTGTGTCTTTTGTACACATTGATTAACAGCTACAACACTAGTGACATGATCTCCACATGGCACCTCACAGTAGACAGAACTACCACAAACACTTTCTCTCATCTGACCCTCACTGTACCTCGGTGAAGTCCACAGGACAAGAATCATGACTTTTGAGGAGAAAAAGGAGCAGTTTTATCCCAGGTATCAAAAATATCTCAGAGGCTCAAACGTGAGACAAATTTCCAAAACGTTTTCATTGTTACCATTAACATGTGCTCCAAGGGGCAAAGTATATGAATGGGGATACTGTACCTTCAACTTCAATGGGGAAGAAAAATCTAAGACTTTTTTATATAATTGAGGTTGATTTAAGGCATTGAGGGCTGAAAGGAATTCCTCACCATAAGTGGAGGGGAAAGGGGAAAAAAGAATGAAAAAAGAAATGACTCATTTTTTTTTTTAAATAAGAAACACTACAAATATCTCAAAGACTACCATAGAAATCAGAACTGGAAAGGAATACACCCTAGGAGGGGAGGGACATAGTTATTCTCCAAGTGATACTTGTATTAATTTCTCACAGCTGTTGTAACAAACTTGAAACAAGTTATAGAGGCTAAGAGCCCCAAGTCAATGAGTCTGCAGGGCTATGCTCCCTCCATAGGCTCTAGGGGAGAATCTCCATTGCCTTTTCAGCCGCTGGTGGCTCCAGACCTCCAATCTCTGCCTCCCTCTTTACATGGCACTCTCCTTGATGTGGCTTTCTGTGTCTCTTGTAAGGACACTTGTCATTGGATTAAAGGCCCACCCAGATAATATCATTAGGATGATACCTCAAGAATTACAACTGCAAAGATTCTTTTTTCAAATAAAATCACACTTGCTGGTACTGGGGGTTAAGCCTTAGACATATATTTGGGGAGCCACCATTTAATCCACTGCAATAACCTCATGACTTTATATCCACTCCCCTGTGCGTGAGCTCACATATTACAGACTCCCCAACCTTCCCTCATGTTTAGTTGTTAGAGAGCAGTAATATCTTATTTCTGCCCCAGGCTCTGACACTAACATGCTGTGTCACCTGTGCCCTCACCTTGGGTTTAGTCTCCTCATCTGTAAAATAAGAAAGGTAGACCAGCGAATGGTCACAAAGTCAAAAGCAGGCTGAGTGTGGGAAGAAATGGACAGCAGAGGGGCTTCAGGAAAATGAGAGCATTGTTACCTTATTCCAGTTACTTGTCATATTATAGCAGAATTGCTCGTCTTTTTTCCCTCACTAGTTCTAGAAGCACATTTGTTTGTTTTTACATTTTATTAAATATCTACTTTGTGACAGCCACTGTTCTAGGTCGTGAGGACTGTAAAGATGAGCAAGACACAGTCCTTCTCTCGGAAAGCCCACAAGCCAGTAGGAGGGACAGACAGAATGAGATCAGCCCAGCGTGGAAGTGCTAAGGAGAGGTCCTCTGCGTACCTGAGCAGGGAAGCCCAAGGGACTGCCTCTGGGGTGTGGGTAGAGCAGGCTTGAGGAAAGCCTCCAGAGCAGACACATTCATGTTGATTTTTAGGGTTGAATCAAATTTCATCAGAAGAGCAGGATCGTGGAAAACTGCCTGAGTAACCATAATGTCTCAAGATGCCCAGATGTGAAACAGCAAGTGGGCAGGTTCCTTTGGGATAAAGTATGTAGACAAGAAGAAAGAAAGAAAGAAAGAAAGAAAGAAAGAAAGAGGAGAGGGAGGGAGGGAGGGGGAGAGAGAGAGAGAAAGCAAGCAAGAGGGAAAGAAAGAAAAGAAAGGGAAAGAAAGAAAGAAAGAAAGAAGAGGGAGGAAGAAAGAGAAAGAAAGAAAGAAGGAAGAGGGGAGGGAGGGAAGGAGAGAGAAAGAAACAAAGAGGGAAAGGAAGGAGAGGGAGGAAGAAAGAGAGAGAGGGAGGGAGAGAGAGGGAGAAAGAAAGAAAGAAAGAAAGAGAAAGAAGAGGAGAGGGAGGGAAGGGGAGAGAGAGAAAGAAACAAAGAGAGAAAGGAAGGAGAGGGAGGAAGAAAGAGAGAGAGAAAGAAAGAGAGAGAGGGAGGGAGAGAGAGGGAGAAAGAAAGAGAGGGAGGGAGGAAGAAAGAAAGAGAAAAGAAAGAAAGAAAGAAAGAAAGAAAGAAGAGGGAGAAAGAAAGAAAGAAAGAAAGAAAGAAGAGGGAGGAAGAAAGAGAGAAAAAAAGAAAGAAAGAAAGAAAGAAAGAAAGAAAGAAAGAAAGAGAAAGAAAGAAAAAGGATCTTGTGGACAAGATCACCATGATAACTGCTACCATTACTTGAACATTTGCTTTGTGCAGAGCACCCCACCAAAGGCCATCACACATCACACACTGTCACGGCAACAGGTAAGCCGTCGGTGTAGGCTAAGCCACGCTGAGGCGACTACTCTCAAATCTCAGTTGCTGCATTCCAGTGAATGTTTGTTTCTCATCCATGTGGAGTCTGTTGGGATCTAGGTCATTCTCCAGGGCACCTGTCTCACCTTTCAGGTGGCTCAACTTTCAGTACTTAATTCTTAGAGCATCTTCGTATTAGCAGACATTTTCATGTTCGTCAGAGAAGAGTGCCTGTAACTGCGCGCCTCCACACAGAAGTGACACATACCACTTCTGCTTACATTTCTTTAGCAGAGCGGGGCACTTGAGCACATCTAACTTCAAAGGGAGAAAGAAGGGTAAGGCCCAGAAATAGAGGAGTAGGTATTGAGGAACAGAAGTAGGGTTTACCACTGGTACCCACCATTCTTAGTCTCATTTCACAGATTAAAAAACAAAAACAAAAAACAAGACACAGAAAAGACACTCAATATCACACAGTTGGTAGTGGCAGAGCCACGATTTGAACTCAAATCTCTTTGACTCCAGACCCCACACCACTCTTTACTAAGAGAGGCATATGCCTTGCAAATGAGTTTGGACTTTATCCCATGGGTAATATAACAGGGAGTTATTGGAAGATTATAATAGGGCGACAACAAATCTCATTTGTTTTTAGAAAGATACACGTGGAAACAATTACTGGGGAGGGACAGGACTGAGGGTGTGCAGCCAACAGAACTTCTATGATAGTTTTTTTTACACAATTATGTTATTATGTTATTAATTCAAACTCACTTTACGAGAAAATACAAGTATGGCTTCCAATAGGAATGTTATACCTGGACTTGATGGCAAGCTCACAGACTTGAGCATTGCAAGGACAGACTTTCAGGTTAAGCAAAGATTTGTAACCAAAACTTTAATCTCAAGGATTCTCACAAACATCTTACAAATGACAGCACGAAAAAAAAATCTTGCACAGTAACTCAAAATTCAGCTCCACAATGGACCCTTAAACTGGCAGGATATTGGTATCTTGAATAGTTTCAAATTTCCGAAGAGAGAATATTACAGAGAGCTGTGTTTATATACAGCAACCACGTGAGAAGTTACGACCTTAGGCAGGGGCGTCTGGGTGGCTCAGTTGGTTAAGCATCCAACTTCAGCTCAGGTCATGATCTCGAGGTTCGTGGGTTCCAGCCCGCATCAGGCTTTGTGCTGACAGCCCAGATTCTGTTTGGATTCTGTGTCTCCCTCTCTCTCTGCCCCTCCCCCTCTTGCACTCACTCTCAAAAATAAATAAACATTAAAGAATTAAAAAAAAAAAAAAAAAACTTATGACCTAAAGCAAAGATAAACTAACTTTCTTGAAACTTCCAATTTGACACCAACTGGACAACCTATGCCCACTATGAAGACTAATTGTATTCTTTCTTTTCTTTCTTTCTTTCTTTCTTTCTTTCTTTCTTTCTTCTTACTTTCTTTTTGTAAACCTCTAATCTAGTTTAACAGTGCAGCTTAAGTTTTACCTGCTGGCTTGTGTTCACAGCAGTTTTTTAAAGACTGCTTGTTCAACACAACTGCATAGTATATCCCAGCCATGGAAAAACTCTTTGTTCGATTTTTGGCCAGCTTTGTTTTCAAAATATAAAATGTCAAGCTTTAGCTGGGTAGGAGTTAGAGGTTTACTATCAGACTATGAAAGACTAAACTTCAGAGCCGTATGACAGTTTTCAGAAAGCAAATGATACCTGAACTGAGCAGTGCCCAGCCGAGGACAGTGAAAGGATCCAAGGGCAAACAGGACTCAGAATACATGGGTTTTAATAAGTAAGTGGACATAGGGGCGCCTGGGTGGCTCAGTCAGTTGAGTGACCCACTCCTGATTTGGGCTCTGGTCATGATCCCAAGCGTCGCAGGATCGAGGCCCTGTGTCAGGCTCCGTGCGGAACATGGAGCCTGCTTAAGATTCTTTCTCTCACCCTCTGCCCCTCTCCCCTGCTCATGCTCTCTCTCTCAAATACATAAGTAATTTAAAAAATAAATAAGTAAGTGGATATAAAGCATGATAAAAAATGAAGGAGGGACAGAATAGGAGCATCCTGGCTAGGGCAGCAAGGAGGATAGAGGGGACATTTACCAAAATGAGGACGTAAGACAACATCAGATTGATGTGTTTATTTTCATCTTCAATGGGGACACTTACATGGGTGGTTTAAATGTGAACATGTGGAATTTGAGTTGCATGTGGAAATTCAAGTAAAGAGCTCCAGCATACGTTTAGGCTTAAGTATCTTACATTTATCAAAAAAAGGTCTTAGTTATAGATAAATATTTGGGGAGAAAACATACAAAAGTGATAGTCCAAGTCTGTGATTGATGAAATTGCCAGGGGAGAGAGACAGGGAGAGAGGGTGAGAGAGAAGGAGAGAGACGGGAGTGAAGCATGTGGCAACATCTATGGAAGACGGGGATCTAAAATGTCTCTAAAGGTGGGGACTTCATTATGGTCACCTTTGATCCTTCCACCTGATTCAACACTGAGTCCAAAACATTTGGACTAAACTCATGAAAGAGAAAATTCTCCAGAGTGTATACTACCTGGAAATAAGATTAAGATCCACTCTATTCATAGCACCATATTGTCTACACCTAGGAGGAAGCAGGTCCCCAAACTTCACAATCCTAGAAGTCAAGACACAGGCACATAGCATTTTTATCCTTCTATAAAATAGTTCATTGGTTTTGGCTTATTGCCAAAAGAATATATGTTTATTGTAAGTTACAGTAATAATACGTGTAAGAAAAAGAAAGTCAAACTGGTTGTAATCCTAGCACATCCCTTCTTAATAACTATTCTGTGCTGGAGGCTTGCATTTTGGCTTGCATCCGAGCGAGGCTAGGAAAGCAAATGAGTAGCGAGGGAAAGGGGAGGGGGGACAGGCGAGGAGTTCTATTCATTTCCGGCTCCACCATTCCATTAACCTTCTGATGCTTGAGAGCCTCTCCACACCTTCCAAATTAGTCTCCACTTTCATTTCTACCATTGAAAAAAACCCCAGAATGTAGCTTATTAACCACACATAAACATCTTCCATTAAACTGCTCTGAGGCTATTACTGTTGTTAACACAATTAATGGACTGTCAATGTCAAATGTGAAACCTTTTTCTGCTGGAGAGGCAACAATGACTTCGTGAAATTGTTTTCTGTGCTCTAGCAGAAAGGGAGGCCTTCTGGAAAGTCACTCATTCTGCAAACATCGCGGCCTGTGAAATCTGCCCAAAAAAAGAGCTGATCATATGCCTGTTATCCCAAAATAGCACCTTCCTCCATTATGCCGAGGTTCAGCGCAAAACTGACTCATGCAGCACCGGGAGCATTGCCAGAGCCGAGCGGCCAGCGGGAGCCGGGCTGCAGCAACAGGCTGGAGACGTGGCGGGACAGTGCGGGGGTCCCCAGCCAAGAGGGCCGGAGCCCTCCCTATCCTCTTTAGTACAGGAGAATCGGCTTAATAGGCTTCTCGGGGGGCTTATTGAAAGGAATCTGTCACGTGCAGAGTCTGTCTCTGAATCTGCTTGGTGTTGGAGGTTGCGCCCCCTGGAGGGTAATTCAGCTCCTGCACGTGCCGCGCCTACACTTGCTCCTCCACACCAAAGCAAGGCGCTTGGCTGCTTCTTCGTGCCCGTCCAGCGCCAGATCACCGCCCTCCTCCACAGCAGCCCCAGGAGCAACCTGGCTGTTCCATGTGTCCCCATCTGCTAGTATCCACGCCTCCCAGAGGTCTTCCCTGAGCGCCTTCAGACTCATCTTCCCTCTACAGAATCCTCTCGCCACCCAATGATCCTTAGCACTGTTTCTAGATCCTGTTGTAAGACACTAACTAGTCTTAGCGGTTCTCCTTAGATATCTCTGAGTTACCCACGGGGCCTGGTACGTAATGGACAAGTTACAAGAATAGTGAGGCTAAGTCAGGAAACGCATCCATCAGGAACCCCACCCCCACCCCCCACCTCCCCAGAATAAGCCGGATCCTGGATGGAAGTGAATACACACTCCTTCTATTTCCCTTCCTCCTTGATTTTCCTTTCTTCTTGAAAGAGATCTATGTATCTTTTTAATTGCAGATAATGAGCTCTTTTGCTCCTTCCATCCTTCCAGATCATAAAACCAACAACCTTCCCTAAATGATTCTTGATTCTCAACACTTAATTAGATTTTCTTCTCGAGTGCCCAGTTGATATTCCATGGGCCCATTTGAGAAACTCTTGCAACAAGGGGAAAATCCACCATGATCATACACAGAGGCAAGCATCTGTCTATCTTTTCTGGTGTAATGATGCTGGTGAGTTCGCTGGGGATTTAGGAGAGAACAATGGCCACAAAAACTGGCCATGGGAAGGACATAATAAAAGAAAACGTACCATATAAGAGCACTAAGTTTTATAATGACTAAAAAGACCCCAAGTAAGGCAAAGTTGGCATGTATGGCGTTTAACCCCTTGATTTAAACTTTAGGATTCTTTGCTGAAATTATACACCAAAGAACATAACCCATTGGGTCAAAATACACAGTAACATGATACTCCAAATGGTTTCTTCAATTATTTTAGAAACTCTCTACAAGACTACCTTAAGAAGAGCTGTAAAAGACTTTGTGGCTGATTGCAATACTTCACACCAACAATTCATATTTTTTATGTAAAATTAAAAATGCAGGGGGACTAATTGATACCAAAGGCCACTTTAGAGAACATGTTAAAGGCCTACAGAAAAAAAAAAAAAAAACAGGGACCCTTTCATGGCCATCTTTATAGTTTTTTTTCATATTTTTAATTTTTTTTTGTTTGAGAGAGAGACAGCGTGAGCAGAAGAGGGACAGAGAGAGAGAGAGAGAGACATAGAATCCAAAGCAAGCTTCAGGCTCTGAGCTGTCAGCACAGAGCTGGACGTGGGGCTCAAACTCATGAACCATAAGATCATGACCTGAGCCTGAAGTCAGATGCTTAACTGACTGAGCCAGCCAAGAGCCCCTCATCTTTATAGTTTTATAACTTTACATGCAGTAGATACTTAATAAATATTAGAAGGAGGAAGAGAGAGGGAAGGAAGGATAATAAAGTATCGCTCTAAGAACAAAGAAATAGCATTTAGGAAAAATGTTTCTGGCACTTGGACCAAGCAAAGTCTGAAGTGATAAAGGTATATACTAAGAAGTACCATTGTAGGATAAAGAAGATGTGATACACACACACACACACACACACACACACACACACACACACATAATGGAGTATTACTCGGCAATCAAAAAGAATGAAATCTTGCCATTTGCAACTACGTGGATGGAACTAGAGGGTATTATGCTAAGGGAAATTAGTCAGTCAGAGAAAGACAAATACCATATGACTTCACTCATATGAGGACTTTAAGAGACAAAACAGAGGAGCATAAAGGAAGGGAAACAAAAATAATGTAAAAGTAGGGAGGGGGACAAAACATAAGAGACTCTTAAATATGGAGAACAAACAGAGGGTTATTGGAGGGGTTGTGGGAGGGGGGATGGGCTAAATGGGTAAGCAGCACTGAGGAATCTACTCCTGAAATCATTGTTGCACTATATGCTAACTAACTTGGATGTAAATTAAAAAAAAAATAAATAAAAATAAAAAATAAAGTTCCATTCTACATTCAGTGATCAGATGTAGGAAGGTAGTTTTAGGAAGGTTTTTCCCTTCTTTTCAGATAGGAGTCCTCATTCTCAATACTTATGGAACATACCTTTGGATCGGCCTTAAACAGAATTCTGGAAAATGAGGGGGATGGTGCCTTGTGTCATTTAAAGGAAAAAATGCATAGTCAATATACTTGTTATGGTTAACTTTATGTGTTAACTTGACTGGGCCACAGGGTGCCCAGATACTTGGTTAAACATTATTCTGGGTGTTGCTGTAAGGATATTTTTGGATGAGGTTGACATTTCAGTCAGCAGGCTGAGTGAAGCCAATTGTGGGTGGGCCTTATCTAATCAGTTGAAGACCTGAATAAAACAAAAGATTCGCCTTCCCCTAAATAAGAGATAATTCTGTCAGATGGCCTGCAGACTGAAACATCAGCTCTTTCTTGTGCTACAGCAGCTTCTAGCCTTTGTACTTTAAACAAGACATTGGCTCTAAGGAATTTGGATTTGTAAGTCTCTTTATGCATATATATTTTTATGTATTTGTAAATATTTATTATAGACATATCATATATGAAATAATATATGTTATATATATTATATATCCTATTGGTTCTGTTTCTCTGGCAAACCCTGATCAATACAATACCTATTATTTTTATGATATCTACTAGATAAAAGCCAACAAAATATATAAAATATATAAAATAAATAGGGCAAAAGATGTGTTAAAGGATCTGAGTTTAAAAAGATGAGCACTGGGGCGCCTGGGTGGCTCAGTTGGTTGGGTGGCCGACTTCGGCTCAGGTCATGATCTTGCGGTCGGTGAGTTCTAGCCCCGCGTCGGGCTCTGTGCTGACGGCTCAGAGTCTGGAGCCTGCTTCATATTCTGTGTATCCCTCTCTCTGACCCTCCCCTGTTCATGCTCTGTCTCTCCCTGTCTCAAAAATAAATAAACGTCTCAAAAAAAAAAAAAAAAAAAAAAGATGAGCACTTGGGTGCCTGGGTGGCTTGGTCCGTTGAGTGTCTGGCTCTTGACTTTGGCTCAGGTCATGATCTCACGGGTGGAGGGTTCGGGCAGCACGTCGGGCTTTGCACGGGCAGTGTGGAGCCTGCTGGGGATTCTCTCTCTCTGCCCCTCCCCCACTTGCACAGGCGTGCTCTCTCTCTCAAAATAAATGAATAAGCTTTTTTCAAATATTTGCTTTAAAAAGATGAGCATTGCTGGAACATCAGCAACATTTATTCAGTAAATGTCACTTAGTCCTCATTTGAGTTAGGAGCAGACGTGCAATGACAGGTTTAACCCACTTCTCTTTTTTCCCAGCCTCTCCAGCCTCAGGTGCACCGGAAACAGGAGCCCCTCCCTAACCACATTGCAATAGAGGATCATAGGAGTGAGGAAAATGTCTGTCTATCCAGATTAAACCTTACCGTTGAGCCATAAAGCTAGTGGCTCCACCATTGTGTTTAGAGAAGTGGTCACCTAAGTCGTATACAGGAGTTGGAGATTCAAGACTCTTGTACTTCGGTGATTCCTCAGCAATTCCTAATTCTACCTACTTCTTCTAATATATTGGTCTAAAACTCGAGGGGAGTGCGGAAGTTAGCTAGAGGCTATTGTTTATTTTAGACATGAGGAAATCCAGGCTCAGAGAGAATATGATCTGCCTGTGCCACACAGCAACCATCACCGGATCTGTGAAACCCAATCTATAATTAAGCCTGTATTCTTAGCAGGTCTTTAAGATTCAAGAATTTAAAAAGAGTGAGGTTTAGGTGCCTTATGAAAGTCTAAGGTTCTGACCCTTCCCAAAGAAATTTTGCTGCAAGCGTAAGACCAAGAATGTAAAATCCAGAACCTCTCGGATGTGCCCCGCCCATTTTGGGAGCGCCTATTCCACTAAAAAATGTGTCACCTCCTGTCATTGAAACCAGATTCCTATATCACACAGGTCATCATAGTATTCCCCTTTAAACACCTGCACTGGTTCTCCATAGCTGCATGTGTGAGAAGGACAAAGAAACAAATGTTCGCTTTAGCTTGGCCTGGAATTTAAGGATGTCCATGATCACAGCTCAACCCCCTCCAGCAACACACACTTAACAAATACACAGTAGGGCGAGACACAGTACTTGACATCAGATAAAAGCCATTTGGAAGTGAATCCTCCTGTCCTCGCCAAGCTTTCAGATGACTGCAGACCTAGCCCACATTTTGACAGCAATCTCATGAGAGACCTGAGTCAAAACTACCCAGTTAAACTATTCCCAAACTTCAGGCTCACAGGAGCCGAGATAATGGATGCTTGTGTGAAGCCACTGAGTTTTAGGATCACTTGTTATGCAGCAATGGATAACTTATATATCAACGGATGAATGGATAAACAAACGTGGTACATCCATACAATGGATACCACTGAGCAACAAAAAAGGATGAGCTATTGATACAACATGCTTAAAATTTCTAAGTGATTACACTGAAAGAAGGTATACACACACACACACACACACACACACACACACACTTACTGTATGACTCCATTTATATGAAATTCTAGAAAAGGCAAGCAAAACAATGACAGAAAGACAACAGTGATTGCCTAGAGATGGGGAAGAGGCAAAGAAGGGAAGGAGAAGTTTACAAGTGAAAAGGGCTTAATTGTTATATTCATTAATTGTATTGTGGTGATAGTTTCATGTCAAAACTTATCAAGTTGTACCCTTTAACTGTGCACTATTTATAATATGTCAATCATACCTTAGTAAAGCTTAAAAATTAACTTTTAGGGGCGCCTGGGTGGCTCAGTTGGTTAGGTATCTAACTCTTGATTTTGGCTCAGGTCATGATCTCACAGTTCATGAGATCAAGCCCCGTGTTGGGCTCTGAGCTGACAGTGTGGAGCCTGCTTGGGATTCTCTCTCTCTCTCTCTCTCTCTCTCTCTCTCTGCCCCTTTCCCTGCTCATGCTCTCACTCTCTCAAAATAAATAAACTTAAAAAAAATTAACTTTTAGAAAAGTGATCAAGACATTGGCCCCATCCTAGAGCACTCAGGTTTGGAATGGAGAACACAGTCACTTAGCAGCTAGGACAGCACATGGCAGAGGGATTAACAAACAACATGGGATGGAGGGAGTCTCTCTCTCTCTCTCTCTCTCTCTCTCTCTCTCTCCCACTAGAGGGCATCCTTGCTGAAGTCTTCTCTGTTTTTCCTTTTTCTGTTGTTAGTTCCACTTAGCCATTAGGTTTGCCTTTGGTATCTCCTCTTAAACCTGGGTTCTTTCTAATTAAGCTTGATATATTGCAGATCTACTCTGGATCTCTTTTCTAAGTGATTTTAGCCTAATGATCAACTTTTCACTTTTCAAGTTACCTATTTCCAACGTACAGCTTTCAGGACTATGAAGATTTAAACTGACATGTAGTGGTCACTTTGTAGGTACCTAATACATTGTAATTATTACATTAATATTATTGTTACAAGTGTAAAGTCATGAGGATAAGAGAGGTAACTGGAAAGAAATAATGAAGGTTTCTTTCATCAGTGGTTTTGCTCTTCCCAATAGACATTTGAGAATTGTACTTTCACCATCCAAAGAACTTTATTTTTAAATAGCCAGATAATCAGATCACTGTGGGAAAGGGGTGAGTTGGACTTAACCATTACCAAACCCTTTGGGAGGTCAGGTAGTTGAGTAATGTTCTTTTTTGGTAACTTAACATAGCCTTTCTGTACTTAAAAAAAAAAATCAATGTTGCCTTTGGGTTAGAAAAGTCAAGCAAAGGGAGAGAAGGCTCCCTGGTTTTATAATTTGTGGAACAAATTCATATTCACCACCTCACTTCATGTGCACCAGCACTGCATTGTAGCAAAAGAATGGACTCTTACCCCCATCTTACAGATGAGAGAGTCCATGGGAAGTTAGAGGAGGTGAGTCGCCAAATACCACACAAGCTGGTATTAGAATAGCTGACCCTAAATCTTGTACATTTTCCGTAACACTCAAATGTGTAAGATGAAAGACTGATTAGGAAAAAGCATGAGATAAGGAAGCACTATGTGACTCAAAGGAAAGAGCAATGTTGTATAAAGGTGCAGAGGGGAAACCAGGTCAAGGTTTTATTTGAATACTGGCTTCTACATATAAAAAGAGTGTGATCAAGTAAATCATGAAGAAATCATAATTAAATCAATTCCTGGATCCTTTAGGTGTACTTTATTAAATGGGAGAAATACCCACATTTGAATAATATTAAGTTCAAAAGCAGAAAAGAACAACAGTTTAGTCCCAAATCTGTTAGGTGACAGAGGCAAAGAGAGATATGTCAAAACATGAATGGTAGTTATGTTCTTTCCAGTGTTGAGACTATAACTGGTTTATTCCTTTATTCAACTGTATGTTTTCTCACTTTTGAACTATGGACATATATTGCTGTCCTTAGTACAAGAAAAATAATCATTTTTTAAATGAACAAATAGTCTCAGAGCCATACTACATGGTTTCCTAAATATTTGGCCCAGTGTGTTGTTGTATCAATTCCAGCAGCAAAATCCACACAAAGGGTATTTGTCACAAAGTGGAAACCTGATGCTGCCAGATTTACCTGGAATACTGCATGCATTTTGGCAATGCTGAAGAGATGAAACTCGAATAGGCTTAGGAAAAAGCTGGGGCAGAGAACAAAGGAAGAGGACATTTTGCCATATGGCAGAGAGGAACTCATTTAAAAATCAGGAAGCTTCAATGGAGATAAATCAAGATGAAGGGGGTCTGAGTAAAGTAACCGAAGTTTATAAAATAATCTTTCATATGTGAGCATCTGAATCCCACAAGATTTTAATCTCTCTAATAACAACTGTTTTATTCATCTTTTTATTCACAGTGACACGCATAATATTGGCAAATAGTAGGTGCCTGAATTGAATTGCAGTTTATAGGTTGAATAAACATGAATTTATCCAATATATCTTAGAAGACTAATGTGGGATCATTGGGTGAAGCCCTAAAGGAATGTTTCAAGTTTGTTTTTTTTAAAAAAGGTATTTTTTCATGATAAGCAGTGAATATGAGTAAATAACTGGTTCCAAAGAAGGGTGCGGGCAGATAACAAGGTCTGGTAAGAGGGGGTTTGGGGAGCAGGCATATCTGAAAATAGCAACATGGTACAGTCACCTCGTGAAGGATGATCATGTTCTCCATGACAACAAAAAATATCTCTTTGGTACATTTGTCTCAAAAGAGAAATTCAGACTCCAGTTACCTGTATTATATCAGCAAAATAACAAGTAATACTAAATGCAATCACTATGTTTATATACCAAGTACAATGTCCCACGCACCGCTCTAAGCATGTTATGTATATTAACTCATTGAACCCTCCAGTGTCCCTTTCAATAGGTATTAGCATTCTCCTTCCCATCCCCTTCATTTTACCAGGAGGGAACTGAAGCACAGAAAGTTTCAATGATTTGCCTAAAGTCACACAGCTAGGGAGGAGCAGAGTCAGGATTTGAACTCAAGCCTTCTGGCTCTGGAGTCTGCATTCTTAACTCTCTACTGTCCTTCAAGGAAAAACGACAACAATGACAACATGTAAACCTATGCACGTATGAAAAACTTATTTGTTTATTGCTCTCACTTCTTACTGCCACGGTGGTTTTGCCACTCAAAGTAAGTCAGTAAGCAGCGCAAGTGTGACTTCACCCTTTACCCCCCCTTAACTGCCATGACACCCAGTACTGTTGAAGCCACACAATAGATGTGGTTCTGCTGTGAGATGTCTAATCTTGATACGCTTGACATTCAGATTTCTTTTGCAAATACTACCCTTTCCACTCAAATTATCAAATGTAAAGAAAGAACAACTCTCCAGACAATTAATAAGAAAATAAGAACTGGGTCACCATATGTGAAACAATTTTGGGATTTGATTTGAGCTCTCCTATCACTGCAAAGTGAGTAAGCTCATATTCCCACCTGCAAAGGAACAGCCTTCATGAACTACATTTTCATCACATAGACACACACATCCACTTTCTATAAGAATGCTCAGCCCATCTGCTCACATTTAAAAATATAAATTGAAGAACTCCCACGCTTGCCTTGGTTTGTAAAATGTCTATCACCAAATCTTTATTCTAAGACTATGATTTCTTTTCCTTTCTCTTCCCTTTTAATGGCTTTCACTAGTTTTCTTTCAAATACCTGATGTTCATCATTAAAGTTCTCTATAATAGACGATGATCTTTAGAGCACAGGGTTTCAATATTATTTCCATCTATGTGTCTTCGTCTTGAGGAATTTTTTTTACTATTTGGAAAGCCTGCTGCTGTCTGTTTCTAGGAAGGAAAGTTAGGATGTTCTCTCTCCTCAAGGTGCAAGCCTTGGTCGAAATAATACTATGAAAAACAACTCTTAAAAACTCAACACAAGAAAAGACAGAATTGTGCAGACAGCTCTTATCCCAATTTAAAGCTCATTCCCTCAAGACACATTTAAGAGATTAAAAACAAAAATGTGCATATATGTTTCCGAGCAAAAGGGTAGACATACTTGCTGGAGTATGTAACCCCTCCGTTCTCAGAGAAACAGCCCCACAGGTTGGCAAGCTTAGGACACTCAAGCACTATATCCACATTTCTTGTGTAAGCCACATTTTATTCTTTAAAAGCTTCAAGCTTAATGTCCATTCATCCATTCTTTCTTTCATCCATTCACTTATTCATTCATTCAGTTGAATGTACTATGAATTAATTGGACTGTACTGAGTACCATTTGCAGAGCTTTCTCATAGATAACAGAGGGACACACAGATGACAGATTGTGCTGCCTGACCTCAAGGAATTTACAACCCGGAGAGTAAGGAAAACTAGCGCTGGGTCTTCTGACTTCCAATTCAGTGCTCGCTTTTTTTCTTTTTCTTTTTAAAAAATCTGAGACATGCAATGTTGTAGCTGAATTCTTTATATGCTTTACTTGCTTCCTTTTGTGAAGGTACTTTATGCAAGATCTGATGCAATGAACCATTTCAAGTTCCAAACAATGTGCCATGTCCCTGGCTGCAAGAATGACCTATGATCTATGGTAGCAGAGCAAACTACTGGAATTTGTCATGGAGTCAAGATTTCTGCATTTTGCAAATGTTACCGAAATCCGTATTTTTTTATTAAAAAAAAATGTGATCAGAAACTAAAACCTGCTTCAGGCTTTCCCTAAAGTCCAACTGAAGGATTTTTTTAGGATACGGCTAGAGACCGCTGAACCATGGAACAGGCTTTGCTAAGGGAATGTGCCATATTATTCAAATATTAGGCCTTAGAATATGGGTGCAAGTCAGCTTATGCCTCTTGGGGGCAATTGGTCTATGTTCTATATACAAGGCTTTTCAGTAAATGCTTCTCAATAAAGGGTCTTAAAGGATACTAATTCATGTTGGTGATTGTTTAATTGGGGGTGGGGTTGTTTATTTAAAATACACAGTACATTTGATACTAAGCAAATAATCAGATATGTATAAAATGTCTGTTAAAATGTTCTCTTTCCATCACAGAGAAAAATGGGACACTATATATTCAAGGAGAGGGGACTGGTTAATTATGAGATTCTAATTACATAGATAATTATACTGCCATTTAACATTATATAGAATTTCAGTGATGTGAGCCACTAAGCACAATTTATGACTGAATAAGTTATGTAGAGAACTATATGATCCAGAGTATGTTAAAATATATTTCAGTACATCTTTTAAAAGAGACAGGAAGAATGATATATGCAAAAACATCAAGAATGTTAGTTCTTTTTTTAAAATTTTTTAATGTTTATTTTTGAGAGAGAGAGAGAGAGAGAGGGAGGGAGAGAACAAGTGGGGGAGGGGCAGAGAGATAGGAGACACAGAATCCAAAGCAGGCTCCAGGCTCTGAGCTGTCAGCACAGAACCTGACTCAGGGCTGGAACCCACGAACCACGAGATCATGACCCGAGCCTAAGTCGGATGCTTACTCTACTAAGCCACCCAGGTGTCCCAAGAATGTTAATTCTGATCAGTGAGACATCCTAAAATTCTTCAACTTTGTCATGCTCTCTCTACTCAAGGTCTTCAAGTCCTCTGTTCCCTGTAATGAACCATTCAACTCTCATGACTTTTCACTTAAGGAATCTGTACTCATGTTTCAAGCATCCACTTAGATCTCACTACCACCCCACTGGATCCATCATCACAGGTGCTCCTGTTGTAGCTTACCATGGCACTGAGGACTTTGCCCATCATACCTCTGTTACACACTTTCTCCAAGAGAAAATTACCTCCTTGAAGACTTCTACTATGCTTGTTGTGCTTAGATCTATGCTACACACATGGTCTAACACACATGACTCATATTCCAAACAAATTTATGAAAAGAGTAAATAAATTGGTTTATATTCTTCTTATCACTTTTCTGGAGTATGCAGATTTTCATCACTAAACATCTTTTGCAAGTTGAAAAACAGTAAATGTTGTAAATGTTGTTATTGCCGTTGGAAATCTTTGTTAAAATCTAAACCAGAACATTCTAGACAAATACAAAATTTTCTATTCTTCAGAACTCAAATGGCTCAACAGCTTCTTAATTCATCTGAGAAAATTATAATTTAAATTTCCCTGTATCTTTTAGAATATAAGTGGCACAGAGAATTTTTAATTCATCCATGTGATAAGCACATGAACCTCTAAAATACCATCATGTTAAATTAGCAAGAAAGATTATAAACAGATATGAAAATTGCCTAAAACTGTGTATGCCTTATTCTCTTTGGGGTATTCAAGTGTTCTAAGGGACTCAATGTTTACTCATTGACAGAATTTCTGTTACGTTTGTACTTATTAAGAATTTGTGGGAAAATAAAATAAAGCTAGGTCCAGTAAAATAGGGTCCTTCTGAACCCTTGACTTCTAGGGAGCTATATATAACAACTGTGCAGATGCTAAACTGAGTTCAACATAATTCACCAAAAGTGTTAAGCTTTGCCATTTTATTTCAGAATTACTCAAATTATGACAGCTTAAAAATAGCTTTAAGCTTTTAAAAATAATTATGGCTATGTATTTAGAACCTCTATAAAGTTATTTTTAGGCTCCTAGGAGATCTTAGACTATTAATATAAAAAACAATTTTATGCCGTTTTTTTTTTAAATTTCCTTCTAGAGCACATTCCATAAATACAAATGGGAGTCATTGGCCTATAAGAGAGCGGAAAAAAGATTTACATTTTTTAAGTTAAGCTTTGTGTTAACAATATGGTTGCTTATTCTATTCCTGGATTATTATTTCCCCGCTTAATGCATAGCTTAGCAAGCAAAGAGGGGGATGAGCTTGCCCCTGACAAGAATGAGGCCTCTTGGCTACTAAGCCCTGTAAGACGTGGTCTACAACAAAGAGAAACACCACATTAGAAGGGAGGGCAGTCCTAAAGGTCTGGAGTCAGCATGGTTGAACAGTTTTAAAGTGAGGTGGAATCTCAGCCCTGAGGGTTGGTGATATTAGATGAGGCCAGAAATGCTTTCCCAGAAGATACAAAAAAGTCCTTGAGCATAGATTAGACAGGTTTGGCAGTGGACCCGAATTAGGATGACAATGCCTGTGTCAGGTCAAAGGCCTCTGCCTACCTTCTAAGCTTCATTTGATGCCCCCTGCTGGATGTCCTGAAGGATACCAGCACCCCCCCACCCCCACCCCCAGGCTCACCCTCACTCTCCTCCCTTTCTTGCCATCCTTGCCTCAACACAAACACAAATATTCTATATTCCTTATTCTTTAAAAAAAATTGTTTTAATTTAAATTCCAGCATAATTAGCATACAGTATTATACTAGTTTCAGGTGTACAATATAGTGATTCAATAGTTCTATACATTACTCAGTGCTCATGATAAATGCACTCTTAATCCCCTTCACTTATTTTCCCCACCCACCTGTCATCTATCCTCCCCCACTGCAACCACCAGTTTGTTCTCCATAGTTAAGAGTCTGTTTTTTGGTGTATGTGTCTTTTTTGTTGTTTATTCATTTTGTTTCTTAAACCCTGCCTATGAGTGAAGTCACATATTTGTCTTCCTCTGACTGACTTATTTCATTATCTTCTCTTCATTCTTGACTCTGTAATGTTCTCATTCTGTTCCTCCTTCCTTCCCCTCTGATCACATATAGTCTGTCCCAAATGAGATTTTATCTGTTTCTCTATCTTCCCAAACACTCCTTTTCCTTCAAGGCCTACCTTACACCTCATCACCCCAGGAAGTGATCACTGACTGCTGTGGTTCATGTTTCTCCCATTACTACATCTTTATTTTACACATTGTTAAATGATACATGGTTTGTCATCTGACTATACACTCCCTCAAATAACATGCATCTTTAATTTCTCTCCAAGTCACCGGTGAACATGGCTCTCATTTTACTTCTGTTGTATTCCCCACAGGACCTAGCACAGTGTGGAAATGTAGAAGGCACACAAGATAAAATGTGACACATGCTGATTATTTTGTGATATCAGCGCTTAAAATAATTTATACTTTTTAAATGTTATTTATTTTTGAGAGAGAGAGAGAGAGGGAGAGTGAGAGTATGCACACACACGAGCAGGGTGGGGGGGGGCAGATAGAGAGGCAGAGAGACAATCCCAAGCAGGCTCTGCACTGTCAGCGCAGAGCCTGTCCCAGGGCTCGATCTCAGGAACCATGAGATCATGACCTGAGTCAGACACTCAACCAACTGAGCCACCCAGGTGCTCCATAATTTATACATTTGAAAGCATCTTCACAATATGACCTTTTCCCTTTTCTAGAAAAAATATTATTGATCTAAAAATAATCTGAGCTCATAATCTTTAGAAATACATAGAAACATCAAACTAGTAGAAATCATGGGGGTGAGTAAGGCAATTCAGTAATTTTAGCAATGAGAGTGAGACTCCACTGAAGTCAGTTTGGTTTGCTTTAGTAGTAATTTTCTGAAATGGTAAGAATAGTTTTAAAAACTCAAGACATGGATAGTTAAGTCATAGGTATCAGGAGAAACAGATAAAAACAGTTTTGAATTTGCAAATGCCAAATCTGTCTTTTTAAAAATGAATTGGGGAAAAAAGTCCTTAATTCTCAGACTCTCTACCTTCTTACTTACAGAGGTATTTATAGGCCACACAGCCAGCCTGGTCACAGTCTAAACCACTGTGTCCCTGGGTGTGCCCATACTTGGATAGGTATTGAGGAGAAGCATTACTGCCAGGGTTAGGCATTTTTTGCAAAAATGTTACCTCCTAGCCCTGAGTTTCAAATTTAGCTTGTTTTAGAGGCCTTAAAAATCTGTATCTGAAATCATCATTTTATCTTTTCCTGTGGTAATTTAAATCCTGAGGAAATTTTGGTCTAACGAGCTTCAAAAAGCCTGCTGAGCTGCTCTGAAGAATAAGGTTCTGCTGACTTAAAAAAAAATCTGAGCTCATAATCTTCTTTAGCAATACACAGGAACATCAAACAGATGTACCATGGAATCATGGAGCCGAATGATTAAGGTGTTTCTGAATTCAATAAGAAACCATTTAAGGGATCTGGGACCAGCTTTATCTCATACCTATATCTCATCTGACATTTCCTATGTTCTTTGTTAGAAGGAGTAGAAGAAATAAACAATTACTAGAAGATTAGCCATTATTTCTCTGCTATGTTTGTTAACCCTTCAAATCACTGGTCATTGATGGCATGGCTCCCAGATTCTCCCACCTGCATATATGGAAGAGCAGTGTTGTTCTTCCTTTCTCACGACCGTGAGATCATGACCTGAGCCGAAATCAAAAGTCAGGTACTCAACAGACTGAGTCATCCCAGTGCCCCCCTTTTATTGTTCTCTATCAATAAAGACATAATGGTAAGAATTTTTAGCTAGAAGTTACATGAGCGATCCCTGCAGGAAAGAGGTCCAGAGAGGGCTGGAGAACTGCCAAGGCCTCAGTCCAGGTCAGAATTACCTCTAGGCTCAGAAAGAGACTCCGATCTGTGGATTTAGAGCTCAAGGCTCTTTACATCTAATGGGCCGCCTCACTATTGTTCTCCATGGAGGGTTGGCTTCTTTTAGTAACATACCAGAATTTCGGCCACATTTCCTATATTTATTCATGCTTCATCCCTGACTTTATCACAAAAACTTGTACACACAATCTGATACCCATGCCCTATCCATCTAGTTTGTGCCAGCCTATACTGCACTATCTGCTCCCAAACTGTCTTCTTATTAGCTTCCAAGATTCTTCTCTTTTTCTGCTCCCGCTGATTGGTAAGGCACCTCCTTAGGTCCTGAGTCTCTCTTGGGCTATTATTCCATGCTGCTCTTCCTCTGTTGATGAATTCTTGTAAAGCTGCCAGCAAAATTCTGATCCTCCACAAAGAATGTCACTCCCATCTCCAGACATCTCTGGAGTATGACATCTGCTTGCCAACAGTTTATGCCAGCTCCTAACTGGGTACCTTGTTGAAGCCAGTAGATCAGTTAAAGATAATATGTGGCTCAATTATTTACAGGTAGTTGCCACTCTGAAACCAGGCTTATTCTGTTGGATTCAATAGCAACTAAGAAAAGTTCACTTTGTTTGCAAAAAAGTAAGAGTGTCAATAGCAAAAGTAATTCAATATCTGCAGAATAAATTGCAAGCCAAATCAGTGTTTTCCAGGTCTGAACCAAATACACATACAGAATGCCCAACAAATGCTGTTCACTGTGATTCCTTCTGTTTATACTGGTTTTACTATGTCATTTTAGACTTCACAATAACCTTTGGGGCAAGAGGATATAACCCAGGCCTGTCCAACTCCAAATCTCTGTATTTTCTATAATACATAATGAAAATTTCTCTCTTTCCAGCTGGAGCTCGGGGTAGGGAGTAAGGGAAGCTTCAGGTATACAAATCCAACTCTCACTTGTGGTTTGGCACCACCTGGTGGCAATTATCCTGCCCCATTTAAATGCCATGAGAAACTCTAGACCCAATCATTGGTTGGGTCTTCCAGATAGCAATAGTGATTCTGGTACCTGTTTTACCAACCTGACCCAAGGACATTGGACTTGCAGAATTCTGGAGACTCCAGGACCTACTTACTCTTCATCTCCCCACTTCCTGAGGAGAGGTCATCTGCCATTTCCTGCCCTCCATGAACTCCCTACACAGACACTATGCTTTCCCTGACCAACAACCAGCAAAATAGTAACTGTAGGAGGAAGACCAGAGACAATAGTCAGTTGTGTTGTATGGAGGTGGGAAAGAGGTTCAACTGTCTTTCACAAATGGAATATTTCTAAGAGTTCAGCTTCACTGATTAAATCCCATGATTACTTATATTTAGTTCAATAAATTTATATATATTTAGTTGAAATCTAGCAACATTTCTAGCGCTAGTTAAGAGAGTATATAAAAGTAGATATAATAATTTATGAAGATAAGATGTTGCACTGGGTCTAAATTATTACAAGTTAAGAGGTCAGTATTAGAAAGTGGGAAGTCACTCATAAAAAATTAATTATCACCATGAATACTATATATAAAAATATGCCAAACACATGTGTGAAAAGTCGCCATACAAAACTTGAATGAAGATGTAGGCAGCCATTGCTTATTACACACTTACGATTTTTTTTTAATGTGGGGGGAGGGCTGTGGATAACTCAGATAAGATAGACATAGGTAACAAACAGACAAGTTACACATGACATCCTTTAAATTTGATCCAGAGAATTACCCAAATCATTTGGAATATTGAGGAAGACAGACTTACCTACATTGGTTTCCTGGGTCTGCTGTTTACTAGGTTTGTAAATTTATAAAAGTTCATTTTTCTAAACCCCAATTTCTTCATCTATATATAGGGCACAGTAATATCCACCCTGTTGGTTGTTACAAAGATTAAATAAAATAATGTAAGTAAAGGATTCAGTATAGTGCCTGAATAGTAAACCTTCAATAAATAGTAGTACAATTAGCTATGACTATTGACATTATTATTATTATTATTATTAATTCAGAAATGGCGCTTGAAAAAATGGCTCCAATATCACCAGAAGTGCTTGACTGCCTCTAACACATTCTCTGTTGCAAGATAACTTCACCTGAACTGGATAGAGAACAGGAGCCAGCAAGTAGGGCTCTCTTTTCCTGCACATGAAGGTATCAAAGAGTAAATTTTATTTCCTCACTTTAGTAGAGAAACTGCAGTTAATAAACTTTCAAGTCTAGATAACTCAGCAGAGATCCATTAGTTTCTGTTGGAAATGTGTATACGTCCAGCTGCAGACTAGACCAAGCTCATTTTTACTCCTTTTTTTAAATCATTCAAGTCCTCTTAGTCTTCCTATTAAAATGCTAACAGTTGTACTTCTTTTTAGTATGTACACATTTCCCCCTGTGTTTCTCCACTATAAGTCTAACAATTTGTTATTTCATAAAGATTCTAACACAATGATTCTTAAACTTTTTGGAGTCACTGACCTCTGGAGAGTCCCCCAATAATAATGTATAATATATATAATATAATACATTGCATTATATATGCACACATTATAAAAATACAACATATGCATGCATTGTATACACAAACTATCATATGTAGTACATACTATATATATACATATATGTAGTACATATATATACACATGTGTGTGTATATATATATACATACATACTATATATGTATATACAATGTGTACATATATTATACTCATGCACATATACATACACAGTGTATCTTGTCTAAATTCTGGAAACTCAAACCCTGCTTAAAAACTCCAGGTCTTGGGGCGCCTGGGTGGCGCAGTCGGTTAAGTGTCCGACTTCAGCCAGGTCACGATCTCGCGGTCCGTGAGTTCGAGCCCCGTGTCAGGCTCTGTCTGGGCTGATGGCTCAGAGCCTGGAGCCTGTTTCCGATTCTGTGTCTCCCTCCTTCTCTACCCCTCCCCCGTTCATGCTCTGTCTCTCTCTGTCCCAAAAATAAATAAAAAAATAAATAAATTAATTAAAAAAAAAAAACACCTCCAGGTCTTACGTCAATTTCAGAATCGTATTAAACCTTTGAGATTAACTCTAGCAAGGCATTCAAAGGGAAAATGCTGCTTACATTCTCTTCATCAAGCACTTCTCTCAATGAAAAGATATCACCTTCTGGTAGAAATAGAGCCACTTAACCTTCAGTGTAGAACTTAGGTAGGAGTGGTGTTCAAAATGGTTACCAATCAGCCCTCAGTGGCATCATTTAATCAGAATATGTGCCATTAGTGCTCAGGCAAGTTCCTGGAGGCCCTCAGCTGTTTCAGGAGTTAACCCATTTAGTTCCTGGACTTTGGAGGGATGGAAAAGATCACCCCTGGCAGAGGCAAAGGTGGTGGGGGTACGAGAGTCTTGGGATGCAGAATATGGTTGTATTTCAATATTATAACATGCAGGACACCAACATTGGTGGGTCCCACCTGAGTATCAGCTCTGTGTTTAGATAAAAAGGTGAAGAAATAATTTCACACTCAAGATCAAGATACCCCTGCAAATGTGAAGAAAGATAATTTTGTAATCCTAGAAACTTTATAGTAGAAGATGAATCCATCTTCACAAGAAATGGTTGAAAAAAAAAACAAGAAATAAACTTATTTTTGCACTCTCTTTGGCTATTTAATTTGGTTATTGCATCAGTGAGTATCATCAGTTTTCTTTGGGCATTTATGATTTCCTTGTTTTTTTATAGCACTTTTTAAAAAGCTATATTAAGGAATTCAGAATATGGTACTATATTATATAATAAAAAATAATAATATGAGAATGGTGATGATGAACAAATGTAAGTTACTTTATAATAATGCCAAATGTTGTGCTTTAGACTTCACATGTTATTTTACATATATCAACTCTTTTAATCCATGCAGCATCCTAGGATACAGGGATTATCATATCCACATGAGAATTTTAACGTTCAGAAAGTTAACTCATTCAAGTCTACACAGCTAGAAAGCAGAAGACAACACTCATACATAGGTCTTCTGATCTGAGTTCAGAGCTCTTTCTACTCTATAAAGCATCCTGGAATTCCTGGGGGTTTTCTTTATGTAGAAAGTCACTATGTAAATTACAGTATTCTAGAGGTTAAAACATGAATGAATGAATGAATGAATGAATGAAAAATACAATCATTTTATCTTAGTAGCAGATGTATGTATGTGTGATCACTTCTTTAGGTGTAATGCCAGAATCTTTCATACCCAAGTTCTGAGACTAAAAAGGACATGATAGAGGCGCCTGGGTGGCTCAGTCGATTAGGCATCCAACTTCAGCTCAGGTCATGATCTCACAGTCTGTGAGCTCAAGCCCCACATCAGGCTCTGTGCTGACAGCTCAGAGCCTGGAGCCTGCTTTGGATTCTGTGTCTCCCTCTCTCTCTGCCCTTCCCCTGCTCGTGCTTTGTCTCAAAAATAAATAAAAACATTAAAAAAAAATTTTAAGGGGACATGGTAGAGGTCCCTGGAAATCTGTGTCAACCTGATACCAGGGTCAAGAATTTCCTATTTTCAGGCAGCTGGGTGTCTCAGTCGGTTAAGTGTGGTGAGTTTGAGCCCCACGCCAGGCTCTGTGCTGACAGCTTGGAGCCTGCTTTGGATTCTGGGTCTCACTTTGTCTCTGCCCCTCCACCACACATGCTCTGTCTCAAAAATAAATAAAAGTTAAAAATTTTTTAAAGAATTTCCTATTTTATTCCCTCATTTTCAACCCTAGCCATACAACGTTGTGTCTAAAGCATACCAATCAGCTAGAGTGGCCTTAGGAGTTTACCATTAGAAACTAATTGCTACAGAAGTGGGTAACAGACCATTTATATAAGCAGATTGTGCTAAAGTCTCAGAAGATATAACATTCTCAGACATGTGCAAACCATAATGTTTTGAAGTGAAATAGAAAGTTAGCTAACAAGAAGAAAACACTGCTCCATCTGTAGCTTGCAGAAAATTCTATTAGCCTATTTCTAAGCTTAAGAGTTATCAGTGGCCGGTGTGTCAGATACAGAGCACCTATTATGTAAGTTACGCTGGAATGCAATAGGCTTCCAGGGCTGGAGGGAGGGAATGTCAGCTGAGGAAAAGCTAAGCCAGGAAATAGGAGAGATCCACAAACTCTCTGGATGACCCCAACAGGAGTGAGGTCCCATAGCCATCACCTTTAGTCCCTCACTTTAATGAAAATGTGACTGATACCCAGAGGACAGAAATTCCTTCCTCAAGGTCACACAGGGGCTGGTGGTTTTCAGCGAAAGTGGAACTTTTTAGGAAAAGGACTGAGCAAACAAGTACTACATTTTATGTGTAAGGAGAGGGGTGAGGAAGGGAGAAGATAAGGAGTCATTTTTCAGCTCCTACCCTATATCAGCTACACTGCAAGAAACTCACATTGTTCTCTACAAGCGAGAGGTTGCCATTGTTTGTGTTACTATACAGGTGAGAAAAATGATCTTGGATAATTTTTTTAGTTGCTCAAGGCCACTAGATAACTGAGTGGTAGAGTGACCCTTAACAGAATGTATTCTGACCCTGGTTCTTCCATCTCCAATGTTGCTCTTTCTACCCTACCATGTGCTCGATCTGAAACTCAAGCTACAAATATCCACTTCCTGCAAAAATTATGGAATGAGTGTTAAAGTCTCAATACCCTGGTAATTTATTCTGGAACCAGTATATGTATAGAACCAAGGAGGGGTATAGAATCAGAATATAGAGAGAGACGATATAGATGGAATATAAAGAGTAAAGCCTGAAACTATGAACAAAACTTTTGAAGCCTAAACTACCTTGCACATTGTTGGTAGCTTATAGATGAGTTCTTTCATCTAGAAAACACAGTTCTCAGGAAACTCAATCCTTAAAATGTGAATTCATTTATCCTTAATCAAGAGTTGTGTTAATATATCAATTAGAGCTTCAGAGAATTCAAGAAAGTTTATTTAAATTTGAAGGTTTTTCTTTTCAGCAACAAAACATTTTTTTTTCTGGCACTACAAAGAAATTGGATAATGTAGATAAGTATTCATTCCAAATCTAAAAGCCCACAGAAGTCAAGTGCTGCTTGAAATTTGTCAAAAATCATTTACATATCCATCTTTCAAACAAATCACTTCTCTTTGTTTGAAGGCCAAAGATGGAGGTTTCGGTCACAATTACACGTTCCACTACATGCTATATCACGCAGCCAGCAAACGATCACGTGTACATTGCCACATTTCATTGAATTATTGATTTTATGAAATACAGACTTCTTGGCCTCATCTTCAACTTTTCTAAAAATGGCACCATTAATTTATGAATCTTGATCAGCACCGCAGATCCAGATAAATTCATGACTTGATTACTTGCTGTTCCCTAGGCATCCCTGCTCTTCCTCCTTCCTCTCCCACACACTTGCTCTGACAGTTCCTTGCATCTCAGACTCTCTCCCTTCTATATCACCTCCTAACTAAACACGAGCCCCTCTACCCATCTCCTTAGTCCAATGAGATTTCCTCTCTCCATTTTCTATTCACATCCCTTCCTGCTTAGAATTAGAAAATTCTCAGTGTGAGCCTGAGTATCCCACTTCATCTGAGGAGGTTGGATCAGTCAGGAAAGTGTCATCTGTTGAGACCAGGCAGAACCTGGGCATCTGTTGGCACACCACACCAACTCAGCAGCCTTTCTCTAAGAGGGGTTCTATCTGCCTGCTACGTGAATGCCCTTTTCAATGACTGGTTAGAGCCCTTTCATGTGCAGTAAAACAAACAAACAAACAAACAAAAACTTAGGGACTAAATCTGCCACCACCAAGGATGCTTTAGCTTTAGGACATATTCAGCTCCCAGTTTTCATGCCTTCAAACAGCTGGGCATGAAGGAAAAGAGACAAGAAAAGTTCAGATATTCTCATTGTATTTTCTCAGTGATTAAACCAGAAAATGAAGAGGTGCTGATAATGACAGGAAAGGTGATGAAGTAAGGTGACTGTGGCTCCCAGTTTAATTTGCCTTACTTCTGTCACCCAGTGGGGTTCAGGCCCAGCCCTTTACCCTGAGCGAGTCCCCACAGTGGGCTGGTGTGCAGACGCCCTTCTCATTCTCATTCACTCACAAGGTGAAAGTCATCCCAGACCCAATGTGAGCAAGGCGCTGTGTCAGACAATGGGGCAAGTGATAGGAAAGTAAGTGTGGCTGAAAATGTTTAAGCAGCAATAGTCAGAAAGCCCAAATAACTTAGAGTTAATGGAATTATAAAGATTTTCTGCACAAGCCCTTCCTTCATTCTACAGATGGAGAATTTAAGACCCTGGTGGGATGGGTGTGGGCAGAAGACAGGCTCCTACCAGACTGTTCCCACAAATACAATTAGAACCTATTAGCACTTTTTTGCCACAGTACCCAATCAATGGTTTAGCCAGAAAAATATACAAGACCAACTAAGTGACTACTCTCCTCACTCTATTTTGCTATAGGCTATGCAGACAATTAATTAAAACAGATTAGGCAGAGGGAAAAATTCTCTACTAGGGCAAACAATCCAGGATACTTGAATACCCTTCCCTGATTCAAGACCTTGGAATTACACCTGCTCCTTCTTCAACTCAACTGTGATGAACAGAAATTTTGTCTGGAGTTGTTGTTTGCCCTAGTGTTGTTCGAGACTGCATACTTTTTACAAAGTGCCATTAGGATAAGCTCTCTTTTTTGGAACTGTCCTTGTGAACTGTCACTGTCTTTGCTGACATCTCCTGGGGCATAGTTTGAACTTACCTGGTCTTGGGTGTTGAATCCAATTCTTCTAGTCTGCTGCTCCCAGCATCTCTGATCTTGTGATGGACATTAGTAAACAGGTATTCATTTACACATTGTGTTCTAGTCCTGGCCACAGACATTTTGGGTCAGCTGACTTTCTTTCCTCTTACCACTGCAGACTTCTCAAGGTTGTGGGATATTTGGGGGTTGCTCACCATGCAGAGAGCTTAAGAGTCTGAGAAGTGGTTCTCTTCTCCATGGTAGCCAGGGTCCTCACCCAACTAATGCTCCTCTACTATCCAAGCATTGTGCAGGCTTCAGCACTTTTCTTTGGGAGTTACAGTTGCCTTGCAGAACAAAACCCTTCTGCCCTACATGCCTTTGATCTTCCAGAGCTGAGTCTGAGGCAAACAGGAAAGGGGATTTCTTGGAGACTCAGTGCATGTCAGATCAACTCACAGCTCTTCCAATTGCTCCTTGCTGCCCTTTGATATTTTATGGTTCTGATTCACCATTCAGAATACATTCAAAAGCTGATCATTCCTCTCCCCTCCACCACTACCATGATGGTCTGAGCCACCATCATCCCTCATTTGTATTATTGCAGTTGCTTCCTCTCTGGTCCCTCTGTTTCCTCCCCTGGTTCTCTGGAATCTATATTCAGAACAGCAGCCAGAGTGATTCCTTTAAAAATGCACGTTACATAACATCATTCCTCTGCTCTACAAAACCCTTCATTGGCTTCCCATTCACTCAGAATAAAATCTAAAGTTCCGATGTTGACCTGAGAAACCCCAGGTAATATGCTCTTCTCTCCTCCTCTCTGACACTCTGCCCCAGCCACCTCTTAATTCAGGCCTGGGTGCAGGAGGTTCCCTTTGCTCAGACCCCAGATATCTGCCTGGCTTCTTCCTCACAGCCTTCAGGTCTGATCAATGATCACCCATCAGGCAGACCTTCCTTCGCTCACAACCATACGTAAAATAGCAATGATACCCCTTCTGTAACACTCCTCGTCTGTTTCCTTCTGCCCTTTTCTCCCCATGGCACTTATTACCACCTGACTTATATGTTTTTTTGTGATATAATTATTGTCCAGCTCCACCCATCAGGATGTAAACTCCATGAGAACACGTTGTTTTGTTCACTACTATATATACAGAGCCCAGTATGTTTTAGATGCTCCATAAATAATTGTAGGATGAATGAATGAATAAGTGAATGGATGAATTCCAAAGTAGGATACACCAAACGCTGGCTCTCTATATGCAAAGTCAATGTTTTGGAACTGGAAAAAAAATCTCATAGAAAATGCATTGGGTTTCAAGACGATTTCCTCTTATTGTGCACTTTTAAAAGTCTATTTTGAAACTCGAAGCTAAGCATTGATTTCTTTGTTCTGGGTTGTATCTGCCCTCCCTCTGAGGTTTGAAAGATACTGGCTCAATGGGTAGAAGGCTCTAGAACAAGGGGGAAAAAAGCAGGAAGAAAAATCCTCTCTTTATGAAAATCCTTGTATCGCATCTCTCTACCTAAGAATGTTGTAATAAGGATTTGAATGGTTTTGGTCTTACTTTGCCTAGAGACTTATTTCATTCTCAGCCTTGCCTTGAATTCCCTAAATATTGATAGGGTAAGCAGCTTGTCTCTTAGGTTGAAGTCATGAAAGAAAGAAAACTGCAAGAAAGCAAAGCTGTTACAATTTTCTGAAGAACACAGGGAGAGCTAAGGCCTGAAATATCTGGTAAGGACATTTGAACAAGAGACTTCCCTGTTAGCTCTGCTTTCAAATGTTGGATAATAGGCTTTAATAATAAAACACTGAGTGCTTAACTGGACACAGTGGAGAAAGTGAATAGAATGAGTGGCATCAAATGATGAATAGAATATTTTTGGACTTTCCAAATTCAATAATGGCTTATACCTGGATTGTAAGTTGGCAATCCACAGTTATCTGTCCTCAAGCATGTGTTATTTTGTATTTGTTAATGGGAAAATTCCACGTGTAAGTACTGATTCTCAGTCTCCTTTAAAGAAAATGGAACGTCTGCCATCCTTACTTGTTAAGAAACATTATCCAAACATTGGAAATAACTCAGAAAGATTCCTACATACTCCTTCAGTCTTAATAGAGCATTACCTAATAAATCTTCCAAGATTTATACAATTATCTCAACCCTGGACTAGATCTAGGCCCTAGATTATAAGCATGCAATCTTGCTTGATTTGTGGTTTACTATTGATTAGGGCCAAGAGTCTTTAAAGTTAGATGTTAACTTGTGGAAGACTGATTGGTTGCAAATTATTTTTGTCCAGTAGAAAAAAACAACCCCAAAGGTAATAGTTCTATTTCTCTGTAGGGCATCAAACGATTCTGTAACTAAATCTTATTTTAGTATTCTTTCTTCTGTTGACTATATAAATATGCCAGCCTCTCATTTTCTCTAGCTTTCTCCAGCTTCCCATTGAACGAGCTTTATCATCTTGCTAGTTTCTTATTAATGAACCAAATTCATCTTTGACATGTATTCACTATACGTTTATAAGACAGTCATGCTTCTATGTTTTAGAAAATCATATTTGGACCTGCTTTGCATTCCTAAATGGTAACCAATAGCTGAAATCACCAGTAACTGCTTGCATTAAGAAGGGTACCTCTCCAGTTCAATTGTCTGCTCCTCTAACACCTTATTTTATTCCCAGTCCTCTCTGTCATTCATGTGTCCTTCCTGGCCTCTATTAGCCTAGCTGTTCATAACTTCTGACTTGCACCATGAGGTTTTAGTAGAGCAGCAAGTTTTACACTTGAACTTGCCTCAGAATCTCCTGGGAGGCTTGTTAAAACAAAGGATTGAGCCCCACTCCCAGAGTCTCTGACTCAGCAGCACTGGGATGATGGGGCTCCAGAATTTGCATTTCTAACAAGTTCTCAGGGGATGCTGAACATACTGCTTAAGGACCACACTTGGAAAATCAGTGCTGTAGTCAGTGGGGGGACTGACCTTGGTCTCGATGGGTGAGAAGCTATGAAAACACAGAATTTGGCAAACTGAATGCAAGACACAGTAAAGTAAATTTCATTTAAAAAAAACCTTTTAAAATGTGAATTATAAAACATCAGATAATTGACAGCTTTTCGCATGATGCTTACTCCACTTGAGAATCCATTGTTGATGGTACTAACAAAACAAAAAACAGCATTATAAATTTATTATAAAGTCAAGACCCAGCTCAGTGATTCCATTTCTTGTTTGTCTTCATGTGAAGTTCTTTGAGAGCAAAAAATTCCTAGTAGCCTCCCCGTTGTGGTCTTTAGCATCAACTCATGGTAAGAGCCTGGCAAATACCTACTGACGTATGATTGATGTGTTCCTAGGTATTCTTATGGTTTCCAAAGCCGTTCATACTCATTACCTCATTCAGTACTCACAACAATCCTGTGAGGTAAATAGGGCATAGGGATGACACTACACTACAGATAAATATGTGGCTTTCTCTAGGACACATGCGGCAACACCAGGAATAGCCCTTGATCTTTTATCTTGCTCAGCAGGATTATTTACTGACACATAATGATGACCAGATTGATAATACAATAAGGGCTTATGGGAAGCCAAAAAATTCTTAAATACAATTGAACTCGCAACGTATATGCTCACACATAGCAAAAAAAAAAAAAAAAAAAACAACATCTATTTTACCAAAGAATATATATTGCATACAGGAGTTTGGCACTGGCCACTTAGGATGAGATAAAAATAGATTCCATGCCACCAATTAATTAGCTTCAGATAGGAAAGGAATTCTGGAATTCAAGAGCTTGCAAAGAGAGAAGATAGTGTATAGACAGGGCATGGGTACTAGACTCAGACAAATCTCCACTCTGTCTCTGACCACCTATAAAACCTTGAAAAATCATCTCACTTCTGTATGAACTTTAGTTTTCTTGCCTGTAAAATAAATCACATGTATGTATTAAAACCTAAATTTCTTGTAAAGATGAAGTAAAAATCCAAGTAAAAATAGGAATGGACCTATAAAGTACCTAGTCCAGGGTCTTAAGCACTAAGAGTACCCAAGAAGGGTACCCACCTCCTATCTCCACTCCAATTCCTTGGAAGGAAAGGAGAATTTGCTGGGACTGCTAGGATTTCAACATTCACTGAGATGTTGGATGAATATCTATTGCTCATTTCCATTGAATTATCACAATTTTGTTGAATTTTTCAGGCATCCGACCACAGCATATCCCAGAAAAAGCAAATACAGGCATGTTATTGCAGTGCTGATACCATTCGCCAGTGACTGCTACACTAAGAAATCAGCAGCGCCTATTAGCACCATGGCAGGTGACTTCAATGGTTGTCAGGTGCAACATAATGTATTTTCATTTGATTGTGTTGTGGTGCGGGAATCAATGAGAAAGAACAAGGCAACAGCTTGAGTCACAGAGGAGAAAAAGGGGAGAATATTGGATGAATTGCATTCATCCGGGATGCAGAAGTTTTATACAATTAGAAGTGGCAGGAAAGGAAATATACATAATTAAAGTCTGCATACAACTGGGAACAAATGGAAAGAGTGGCGGTGGTGAGGGAGAAAAGAAGTGAAATCTGAGAAACTGGCCGCTCTTCATTCCAGACACAGGGAGATTTCCTCTGCAAACAGCGCTCTGGCTAGACTCGCCAGTTCTGTGTATGACAAAGCAGAAAACAAATGCACCGATTAAAGTGCTGAATTCATCCTCAGACTCCAATGCAACTACGAGGGGAGCATCAGTTGGACAGCAGCCTGGCATTTTCAGGCAAACAATACTGGGCTAGGTGGCACACCCAGAGTAGCTACATGCATTTTCTGGCTCATATGCTCAAAAACGGTAAAGTGGGTAGTAAAGGTTGAGTTTGATTAGAACAGAGATATTAGAAAACACGACACTCCGTTCCCTGTGGTAAGAACACAGCAGGCTCCAGTTGTGCTAAAATGGACCACCCACAACTTCCCTGGGGGAAATGCAATAGCACTTCTGTGACTTAGAGTAAAACCTCAGCCTTCCCTAGCAACGCTCATTACCGCATTATTGCAGATGTGTTACAGTCTAAATTGTGTTACAGAAATCTAAGCAACTATACTTAACCAAGCCTAACATTTACACTGCCCCCCAGATACCAACACCACCACTGAATAACAGCAAGAGAGAAACAAGCTGCATTTCTCGTGGGTTACTGGAAGGGAATATATTATATTGTTTGGGACCTACAGGCTTTATTCCTACTCAGCTACCTTCAGTCCTTCTACCTAATATTTCATTCCTTGTGTAATTTATAATAATTTCAAATATTTACTAAATGCTTAAGTGCTAGGGAACGAGAAAAGCATTTTATATGGATGACTATTTCCCCCCCTAAAGTACAGGCTACCCTAAAGCTGAAACCCTGGTTGATTCATGAGTTTGGGGACATGAGAGTTATTGGTTTTGATATCCTTACAGAGTAGTGTTTCTCAAACATACGTGTGTCACCCGCACACATCTCCTGGGATTTTGTTAAAATGCAGATTGTGTTAGCCTATCAGGTGTAGATCCTGAGAATATCCAGGTGATGCCCTAGAGCACATGGCATAGCAAACAGCAGATGCTTTATAAGTGTTACATGGACCAGGGTGAAGGTCAAGACACTTAGATGAGCCAACCATGCTCCAAATCCAAGGAATTGCACGGGCTAGCCAGTTTCCCCCAGCTCTAAATTACAACATACTGTTTAAGAACGTCAACTTTGGGATCCTATGGACCAGAGTTTGGGCCTTAACTTTGCCATTTATTAACTCTGACCTTGGATAAGTTAACTTCTCTGAACCTCTATTTTCCTGCCTCTAAAATGTCTAGACTACTTCAGAAGGTAATTATGAGGATTAAATTAAACAACATACTTTATAGCACAGTGCCTGCCATCTGAGAGATAGTAAAAATGACAACCAATATTGTTATTATTGCTGTTTGTATAAGTATCTCCAATTTTCAGTTTCTTTTTTTTAATAAATAATTTATTTTTAAGTAATCTCTCTGCCAGTGTGGGGCTCAGACATACATCCCTGAGATCAAGAGTTGTGTGCCCTTCCCACTAAGCCAGCCAGGCACCCATCTAATTATCAGCTGCTAACCTTAGCAGAAGGAGGAGAACAATTTTGATGGAGGAAAGATTTAATGATTTATTAAGCTAATACATATTTATTGAGGGCTATTCTGAGCCAGGTATAGTCTAACACAGAGGATACCTCTTTTTTTTTTTTTTTTTTTTGAGAGTGAGAGAGAGACAGAGAGAAAGAGAGAGAGTAAGAATCTCAAGCAGGCTCCCTGCTGTCAGCATAGAGCTAGATGTGGGGCTCAATCTCATGACTGTGAGATCATGACCCAAGCTGAGATAAAGAGTAGGATGCTTAACCAACTGAACTATCCAGGTGCCACAAGGGTACCTCATTTTAAAATAAGTCAGAAAATCAGGGAACCTAGGTGGCTCAGTTGGTTAAGTGTCAGATCCTTGACATCATCGGCTCAGGTCACGATCTCACAGTTTGTGGGATGGAGCCCTACACCAGGCTCTGTGCTGACAATGCAGAGCCTGCTTTGGATCCTCTCTCTCCCTCTCTCTCTGCCCCTGCCCCCCTCAAAATAAATAAACATTTTTTTTTAAAAAATAAAAAAAAAATAAGTCAGAAAATGACACCACCTCCATGTACCTGACATTCTGCTGGGAGGGAAAAACAATAAATAATTAAACACATAAATAGCGATGAATGATTTTTTAAAATGAAACATCCAACTACATGACATTCTGGATAAAGCAAAACTATGGAGACAGTAAAAGATTAGTGGTTGCCAGGAGTTAAGGGGAGAGAGGAATTAATAGGCAGGGCACAGAGGATTTTTAGTGCAGTAAAACTATTCTGTATGACACTGTAATGGTGGTTACATGCCATTATATATTTGTCAAAAGCCACAAAATGTACAACACCTAGGGTGAACCCGAATGTAAATTATGGACTTTGGTAATTATGATGTGTCAATGCAAATTTGTCAATTGTAAAAAATGTGCTGTTCTGGTACAGGATGTTAATATTGGGGAAGTAAGTTATGCCTGGGGGAGGGCAGAGGGTATATGGGAACTTCTCTGTACTATCTGCTCAATCTTCCTGCAGATTTAAAACTGCTCAAAAAAAATGAAGTCTATTAAAAAAAATAAAGTAGAGTGAAGGGGAGAGGGAGGCTGGCAAGGAAGGGGGGGGCATTTGAGATATTGTGATCAGGGAAGTTCCCTCTGACGAGGTGGAATCTGTGCAAGACATGAATGATAAGGAGGAACCAACTATGCAAAACCATCCCTCACTTCTTCTCTGACATTGTCAGCTCACGTTGTGTCTGTAGACATGAAGGTTACATACAGTCTCAGAGGTAAGATGTGCAGTTGAAGTAGGCTGATGAGGGGCTCCACTCTGAGAGGCACACATTTCCTGCCCAACTGTATGTGTCCAACTCACTTTCTAAAGGGCAACATTTCAACAGGTACCTTCTAAGGAGAAGGTCTATGATACCACCAAGTGTACGGCCAGCTAAAACCATAGTTTCTTATAAATATCTGGCTTTTCTAATTAAATCGGTGCACATTAATAATAACTGCCACTTACTTGGCACTCTCTAATCTATGTGCCATATATCTGACTCTCATGACCTCACTGATCACGAGGGGGAACCCATAGCAAAATATGGTTACTCTCCTTCTACACAGGAAGAAACAAGGCTTAAAAAGTCATATAAACTCTCCAAGGTCCCACCATTCTTAAAAACCAGAGCAAAGATTTGAACCCAGGTCCAGGCTGCCCAACAAGCTTGCAGCAAACTTCAGTCTTCCTGCTGACTCAAGAGTATAAACCTTCATCTCCCCAACTGTGTGCTCTATCTTGAAGCAATCACGGGAGCAGGCTGAGTAAACCACGTGACATGAGCTTTTATTACTGGAATGCAATAAGAATGCAAAGACACGGCTTCAAGGACACACACACGCATACATGCACACACATATTTGGCCACACTTTTACCTTTCATCTCCTGATTGCTTCTCTACAATTTTTGAAATATTTTCATCATAGGACACAAAGGGAGTCATTAGTTAGCCATTGACTACTGCGCATAAGAAATCTGCTATCTAGTTAAGGATGGAAAAAAAACCATGCCAGGCTGCCACATCTCATAGCAGTTTGGGTGAAATCCAGCTGTTTCCAGGGAAAGCTGATGAGGGCGCTTTGGCATGATGTCAGAGGAGCAGTGCTGTTGAGAGGGGAGCACCAAGAGAGGGTAACTCAACCCTCTCTTGGCAAGGAAATCAAGGCTTGGAACAAGAAGGGGAGGAAGGAGGAACAGGTAGGTATTTGGAGTTAGTGGAAGAGGAGAGGTTTTAGAGGCATCAGGCTTGAGTTTTCATCTTGCTGTTTGCTCACTGGAGCATTGGTTTCTTTATAAAATGAGGACAGCAACACCAGAGTGAGGAGAGGCTAAATGTGATGTGCCTGCTCTTACACACGCCTGACACATAGCACGCTCCCCACATACACTGGTTTCTTTGTTGGTGTAAAAGATTTTTTTTTATTTTCAATCCACTGTTTAAAAAAAAAAAAACGGCATGTCTATTATCACTCTTGTTACTCCAGGTCATGCTTCATTAGTTTTATTTAAGCTCTTCATCTATACCAATAGAATTTTGACAAAAATGAAAAACAAAAAAAACAGAAAAAGACATAAACCTTTCGTTACTGGAAGTTTTTCTATCAGCCCTCTCCACGTCAACAGCAGTAAATAAGAATAGTTAACATTTGCTGAGCACTTACTGTGAGTCAGTCGCTATCTTAGACTGAATTCAAACTCACGATAACCTTGCTAGATAGGTGCCATTATCATCCCCATTTTACAGATGAGGAAACTGCAGTGCAGCGAAGGAAGTCATGTGCCCAAGTCTCACATTTAGTAGGTGGTAGAAGCAGGATTCAGAACATGACTCCATAGCTTTGTGGATGAGTATTTACCAGAAGGAGAGGAATACGTACCCAAGTTGATGATTTGTCCCCTCATGAGAAGCCGTCAGCAGGCTGCAGAGTCCCCTTTTAGATCGGTACAGAACCTACTCTCCAATAGCAGAATCTTCTTACATTTCCAGTCAGATAAGCAGTTCATGTTAGCAGGGAGCAGACTGCCCAGCCAACAGCGAAGGCTATGAATTCCTTCTGACCTTCTGAGAAGATGCTTTTACATCTAGAGGCAGATGATTCCATTATTTCCACTTTGCTGTGAGCCTCAAAATTGCTGACGATTAGATAATTCAGCCCTCTGGGAAAATCCAGGTCCCGGTCTTAAGTCTGTAACCCTTATGCCAATTTGATAAGTGGTACAGACATAACATGGCTCTTTAGGTTGTCTAAATTTACCAGCTCTGAAAGATTTAATGCGGAAGAAGTCCATTATGGCATGGTCAGTCCAACATATTCTGGCACTTTACCAGCTTAGCGAGGCAGACTTAAATAGGAAGATACTAAAAAAAAGGCATTTGGCAGAGCTATAATGGGCATCCAGCTTAGGGGACAGAATCTGTAGTTAGTTGACTTGGGAAATTCTGTATTACTTCCAGATAGAGCTTGTATCACTCTCTTCTGCCCCCAGGCTCCTTTTAATGGTTGGGATATAAGTAGGTCAAATAAATTCAAATTCTGTAAATTCTCTGTATTTGTTATATGGGACGGGTGTGTCAACTGTGGAAAGCAGTCATAACCTTGGTCTAGATATCTGTTTCAAGTGTTCAATGAATGATGTTCAACCAGGCTTTGAACATGCTTGATTAGATCTCACATGACAGAGTGTTCCTTAAAGCTAATCACGAGTTGGGAGCGAAGCATGAGACAAGGCTGCATTTGCACGACTGCTTTTTCCCACTCTCCTTATTTCCTTACCCTTACCTCCTTCGTTCCATTCCCTTTGGCTTATGATTATTGGTTCTTACAGTGCTGGGAAGCACCTAAACCAGGAGGGGAACATTAACATGGAGAAAGGGTCTTACTCTGTATGCTTGTTGTCACGCTTGTTGCAGCGTGATGAGCGCTGGCTGGAGATGCTGAGTGTCTGCTCCAAGATGCCCGCAAGCATCTTGAGGCCAACGACCTAAAATCCTGACCTGCAAGTCAGCTTGGTTTCTTCTTTCATTATACTACTTTCATTACACTACTCTGAAGCCTCAGCAAGGACACAACTATTCAGGTAGGGGCAAAGTGTTGAGAGGCTGAGAACCTATAAAATTGTTACCACATCATACTATGCATGATTCTCAATTTGTTCTGAATGCCAAATGAAGTCTTCTAAAATGGATTAAAAGCACTTAGAAGATCACAACCATGCCTTTTACTTCTCTTAGATTCTTCTTAAAGTGTCAGACACAAACCTAAGCACAAAATCCATGTCCATTCTACTTGTACAACTGAATGGGCTTAAACCAACAGGAAACTTGGTCAAACCACGTCCACTCAAATGTGGCTTGATCCACACTCAAGTATAAGCAGAGCTGATATTCAGCCAGACAGAGGGCTGTGCTGGTTATTTTTCAGCTGGCATCTGTTCTGATCAGTCGGTATCTCTGCTGGGCTAGGTGTACAATATTTTGAATACCATCTATGATCATTAGTATTCCTTTCTAACTTATTGGTACAATTCATGCCATTATCATATATGAGTTTTTAGTCCTTGCACATTCGGATAATATTCAGTTACTAAGGATCACTGAGTCATAGAACACTTGGATTGGAAGGCATGTTGAAAGACATCTATTCCCACTTTCTAGATACAGAAATCCCCTCTTTAGTCTCTCCACAAGAAAAGCACCCAAGAAATGGAAGCTGAGTACTTATTAAAAACAAATCACATTTTCTGCTTTTATTTTACATTGTTTGCAATTGCAAAAAAAGGAATCATTTTTTACAATCACAAGGGACTCCAAAAAATTGTGAAGACTAGAATTATTACAATATTGGTCCAGGAAGAAAATTTTGTGTTCTCTCCAGTTTTGCTACATTGGTCCATAGATCAAAGAAGAGATTCACATAAAACCCAACCACTGTTTATCTCAAACTGTTAATAGTCTGGCCCAAATCACCATTATCTCATCTGGTGTTTTGCAATTGCTTCCTAACTGGTCTCTTTGCTTCCACCCATTACCCCTTTCAGTCTATTCAACATGGCAACCAAGGTGATCCTATTAAAATGTCAGGTCAGGCCACTCCTTGGTTCAAAACCCTCAATGATGGGGCACCTGGGTGGCTCAGTTGGTTAAGCATCTGACTTCGGCTCAAGTCATGATCTCAAGGTTCATGAGTTCAAGCCCTGCATTGGCAGTGCAGAGCCTACTTGGGGTTTTCTCTCTCTCTCTCTCTCTCTAAACAAATAAACTGAAAAAAAAACACCCTCAATGACTTTCAAAATCTGGCCGCCCCATTTATTTTGTTTTATCTCCTACTCCTAATCTCCTGTTGTTCCTGGAATACACACTGTGCACTCATGTCTAAGAGCCTCTCTGTTCTTGCTGTTCCCTTGGCTCGGAAACTTGTCTCCCAAATGTTGCTTCAGTTCCTTCCATTGTTTACTCAAATATCTTCTCAGCAGGCCTAGGCTAGCCCACCTATATAAAAACTGCACTCTGACTTCACTCCTTATACCCTTCCCAGCCTTATTTTCCTCTTCAGCCCTATCATCTTACATACATATTGTTTCCCCCACTGAGGATCAAGACCTTTGTCTATTTTGTTCACTAGCATATTGTCAAGGCCTAGAATAGTGTATATCATATAGTAAGCACTTAGTAATCAGTTATGGAAGGAAGGAAGGAAGGAAGGAAGGAAGGAAGGAAGGAAGGAGGGAGGAAAGAAGGAAGGAAAGAAAAAAGATGAAAGAATGGCTCAAGTTTTAGAAGGATCTGTTTTCTGCTTTTCTTATGGAAAAAAATTAAAATTCTTCAGGCTTCTAAAAGGTCAGAGTAGGAAGCATTTACAGTTACTTATTGGAATTATTTCTATCTTTTAAAACGTGCATATCCAAGGGTAAGGAAAGAAGGAAGCTATCAGGGATTATTCACTATCTCTGATTTTAGATATCACTTAAATACTTTTTGTGGTATTATGTTTTAAGATTGTATTCATTCATTCAACAACATATTTATTGAGAACCTGCTATCTGCAAGGCCCCTGGATTAGCCTTAAGGGGATCTGAAGTTACACTACACATATTCCCTGGAGTACATAAAGAAAAAGTGTACCATCAGGCAGTGGTTCTCAACAGCTGTACAAGAGAATCATCCAGGAAACATAAAACAAACCAATGCCTGGGGCCTGGTTCCAGAAATTCTGAAGAGCAAGGGAAACATTTGAAATACTTCCCAGGTGATTCTAATGTCCATCCCAGGTTACCACTTTTTTTTAAATTTTTTAAGCTTTCTTTTTGAGAGAGAGAGAGAGAGAGAGAGAGAGAGAGCGAGCATGAGCGGGGGAGGAGCAGAGAGAGGGAGACACAGAATCCGAAGTGGGCTCCAGTATCTGAGCTGTCAGCACAGAGCCCAACACAGGGCTCGAACTCACCAACCGAACCATGAGATCATGACCTGAGCCGAAGTTGGACGCTTAATCGACTGAGCCACCGAGGCGCCCCAGGTTACCACTTTTATATGCCATCATATAAAAGGCATAGATATTCAGGGAGCGACAGCCAGAAGTCTTAAGGGAATTCCAGACAGGAATCACTTCTATTCAGAGCAATGTTCCTCAAACTGTGTTCCAAAGAACAGTAATCATTTGTGGAAGGCTAATACGTGGGTTTAGGGAAAAAAATAGCCTCATGTTTGAATAAAGTTGGAGAATTATTTGTTCCTTATGCCCCTTCTTAGAGATTCAGTGTCCCAGGGAATCTCTCTGGACTCAAGTGGGTTAAGGAAGATGCAGTAGAGATTCTAGTAAGAGCCTTTTTAGGCTGAGGCCCTATTAAACAGCCATGCAGGGTCTCTGGAATTGTAATCATGCTTGGGCTTCATGTCACCACATAGCTCTATATATGCACATTTATCTTACCCAGGGAGAGCTGTAACCAAAGCCAGTTCTTTGCCGGGAAAACAAACCAGCTGGAGAAGTATACTAATAGCTACATTTTTTTAAAAATGCTAACACGACTGGATGAAGTGTGCTCAGGTTGGCCTTCATGACCCTTCCCTTTGGATACCCCTACCTACCTGTCCTCTTTGTATTATCCTCACATTTCTGGACCACACTTTTGCATTTGTTAATTTATTGAGTTCATACAAGGTTTCCATTGTCAGTCTTGTTAAATCATTTGGAAGAGAGAGAAATCAAGTTTTGCTTTATTCTGCTAAGTTAGGATCTATAACCGACATTATCTGAATTTCATAACTGTGTTTGCCTTACCTGACTTCCTCTTTGGCTGATACTATGTATCTTAATTTAAACTAAACAAACTAATACAGGACATGGAATAAATAAACTATGATCTATATAATGGCATACTTTGCAGAATTAAAAATATGGAAAAATGTTCACCATACAATAAAAATATTTGAGTGGACACAAATCTATTCACAATATAATACAAAATACATCAAAGTTATATTTATAAAATAAGATTGGGTGCTATTTATTTTCTTTTACTTATTTTATATGTCTTAAATCTTCCAAGGTGAATATATATTAATTTCCAGACAGAAAACAATAAGGCAATTTATAGGCAACAACTTGTGTTTTTAATGAAAACCAAATAAATAGAAATCAGTTTTCTTTACACCCTCCTCCAATAAACATGCTACTTGTCCAGATTTTACTTTCAGATTGAAATTGGTATAACAATTCACAGTTGAATGATCCCAGATTTTTTAAGAAAAAAAGAGTAATGCTGATAAAATACTTTGGAACCACAAACTGTGAAATAGATAAACAATACAGAAAACACAAGATGGTGACCTTTCCCTGCTCATTTTTTTCTTGCTAGAAAGATGTATTTCTCCTTGTTTACTGCTCTTTGGGGGATATTTTTCGTTTTGCTTTTTCGTTGTTGTTTATTTTTACTTCAAAGCAAAAAAAGTGTTTGCTGACCAGTAGAAAACTTGTTGAAGTCAATCAATCCTTGAAGACTTTCTATGCATAATTGCCTTGCTGAAAAGTTTCTCAGAAAAGAGGTTAGTGACTTTACTGTGCAATCTGTGCCGTATTGATTGCCCCAAGCTCTTTCTCATTTTTGCTTATGAGCATTTTTATATTAATGGCTTTTATGGTAGAGGAAATTACATACATGAACTCCTCACAGGGGCACCATGAATACCTTGCTGTTTTACGTATCGACAACAGTATGATGAGAAAGTGTTTGCTAACACATGTGACACAACAATAGGAGACCTGCTTCATTTCTCCTGATCTGATTGGATAATCAATCATGTTTGGGTTCTAAATACGCGCAACAGATAAACAGTCCAAGAAGTGACCCTTCTGTGAAACAAATGCTCTTTGACCCATAGACCTTCCACACAACTTTCCAGTGCTTTGCAAATATTTGCTAAGAGTTATGCATGTGCAGAGAAAAATCAGGTGTGGAGCAATTTCCCCAATCACCCTTCCAATTAAGGGAAATGGAGGATTAATGATCTCAAGTGCACTGGATAAACAAACCTCAAAGAAACGTTCCCACTGATACTCGTATTATTGGGAACGTCCAAAATGGAATCTTTGATGAATAAAATTCCAACACTGTGTGGAACTAAACACGCAGACTTTTTTTGCCAGTAATTATACATAAGATCCCAGAACATCACTTATAAATTTCCAATTGTAATAAGGCTATTAAATAAAGGAATGTAAATTAATTCATTTATCAGTTGTGAGAATGATCAGCCTTGGAATGACAGATGGGTTACTTGGATCACAGTCACAGCTCTGTGCAATCCCCTGGCACCCCACCTTTCCCCTCTTTCCCATTATGCCCCACTAAAAACAAACCATTCATCTCCTCCATACCTTCAGGCTTGCTCCCACGATTATGGGGCTGAGAGTCTTCAATGTGGTGCTCTATGTATCCCTAATACAGACCGTTTTATTCCTAAATCGTCATTCCCCCTTGCTTTTATTTCTTTAATTGCGTTAAAAAATTTGTTCCTCTTAAGGGTTAAAGTTCACTGTGGTTAAAGCTAAAGTTATGTCTTCTAAACCCTCCTTTTTGAATGGATCTACTGGATTGATCCTTTGTTCACCTGGACTTATGTTTCTAAAGGTAGACTACACAGAAGACGATACAGTTAGGGCCTTAGTATTCAGAATACTTTTATGGGGTGACAAGAAGGAATAAGCCTAGAGCCCCAAGCATTGTTTAACCTGTAAAACACTTCAGTGGTAGCTGGAAAAGGATCTGAGCCAGTTGAGAAAAGAGAGACACTATTTTGTTTAAGTTAAATTGTCTTTCTTTTTCTGTACTATTCCTTAAAATTACTCATCACCTCAAATACACTGACAGAGTAAAATATGTTTTCCTCATGTACATCCAAATATTAAGTGTTTAAGAATAGTGGAATTAGAGATGATTTTATAATCCTTGTGATTATAGTAAATCATAATTTTAAAATATACTACAGTAGGTAGTTAATTTTATATGTAGAAAAAACTCCACATTCTAAAATATAACACATATAACCTTAAATTTTCTCTATTGATAATCATCATAGTGTATAGGTGTTCATATGTAATCTTTTCCAAAGGAACAAATTTTACCAGAAGGGTAAAAACTTAGGCTTTGTTTCATTATTTGAATCATTGGCAAAGAAAAAGTGTGTCATACTTTCTTAGCCTCAGAGAAGTTTCAAAATCACTGATGATTTATTTGGCTTATTGGTTTGTTTTTCTTATTTCTAAAGCATTATGAGAAGCAAAAGAATGTCATCAGTGATTCTTGTCTGTGATTCTAAGACAGTTTTGTGTCTACTTAGATACGTACCTCGTAAACTTATAAAAGCATCAGCCATCACAACAATCCTCACAGCAGATTTATCATGATCCCTAAGTTTATTTTTTCTAATATTCAATAACTTGAAGAGCTCTGCATACACAGGGCCTTTGAAGAATAGATTCTCATAACTGTATTGTTTGAAGAGTTCCCAGAATGAGCTCTGAGATACTAAAGTCTAAAATATAAATAAACTGGAAAAAAAGTGAGATGGACAATGATATTTTGAGAAATGACTATCAGTAGCTCATCTGCTTGATACTTGAGAAGCAGTAAAGTAACAGAAATATTATCTAGCTTGGCTGCTCATAGAAGTCTTCTGTGACATTATATGGAGCCTCATTTACTTGGAGAATGTCCTCTGTCTTTACTCTCTGCTTTCCACAATCTCTTGCTTATGATCATTAGTTTATTTTTATATCAGTCTATCTATGGAAACAACTGAAAATCAAGCAGGAGAAAAGATGAAAGAAATGGGAATGAGCAGGCTACCAATGAGAAAGTTTGGGGGATGGAGGCCTAAAAATGCTCTTCAAATGCCTAAAAGGCAGTCATACGGAAGAGGGGTTTTGAGCATAATTTTCATGGTGTTAGAAGGCAACAATTAGAGAGAAGGTTTTGGAAGCTATGTGTCAGTTCAATGTAAGTGAATATGGGATGGTCCAGTTAAATCCAAGGGGAATTCAGACTTGTTTGTGTGTGTGTGTGTGTGTGTGTGTGTGTGATGTGTTGTTGGGAATGGTGAGTCCATAAGGATCTATTGGCATGAACTGACTTCTTGGTAGGCTTTTTTGTTTTGTTTTTTCTATTTCAGGCTGAAGGAGAAGGGACAAGGGATATATTAAGAACGTAGAAAGAGGGGCACCTGGGTGGCTCAGTCAGTTAAGCGTCAGACTTCGGCTCAGGTCATGATGTCATGGTTCATGGGGTCAAGCCCTGCATTTGGCTCTGCACTGATGGTGTAGCTTACTTTTCTGGACTGTCTCTAGAGAAAGGAACTGAGGGAAAAGAGCTTTTTATGAAAAGCTCCATTGGGAAGGAGGGGCTTAGAACATAGCTACATAAGCCCCTGCTCAGTGACAAAGTGAGTCATAAAATTGAAGAGGTCATCTCCCACTTGCTGTACAGAATTTACCTCAACTTGGTCATTCTGATTTGGGAATCATCCAGCAGAACCTCTTTTAATTCTGACGTTAGTGTTATCAGAATGGGCAAGGCCACAGGAAATCATAAGACACTGCCTAGGCAGAGTAATGCCTCTCAAACTTAAATGTACATACAACTCACCTGAGGGTCTTGTGAAAGCACTGTTCTAATTCAGTGAGTCTGAAGTGAGGCCCAAGATTCCACATTTCAAATAAGCTCTCCAGTGATGCTGATGGGGCTGGTCCAGCAACCTCAAGGTAGGACTTTGATAGAGATTTTATAATGAGAAGAAACTAACAAGGAGAAGCTAGAGTGGAGAGGAAGAACTCATAGATGCTGAAAAATAGGATCCAAAGCTGACATTGTGGTTTATGAGTACTCTGGAACTATCTTCCACCTACCATCCAAAAATACTGGAGGCACTGCAGTCAGTCTAAGCATTTTAGGAAGATATATACGGGGAAAGGACAGTAAATCTGTGTTGTTGGTATAATATGCCTCCATGGTACCCCCCAAAAAGAGCAAAGAAGAATCAAAGTTGACTAACAAAGTATGGACTAACTTGGATGATAGGCAGTTGCCTTCAGTGGAAGTGTTCAAATTCAACCTAAGAAATTCTTATCATAGGACTTATAGAAGACTCATTGAGATGATTGCCAAGGTTTGCCCTTACTCTACAGTCTTCTGATTCTACAGTGGAATCACCAAAGCTATAAAGGCTACCTGTAGTTTGTGTGTTTGTTTGTTTGTTTGTTTTGAAGAGGGCTTATGTTGACTAACTCAAAGACAAATGCTAAAGTGAGCTAAGTTTAGCAAAGAGTGCTGCCAATAGTATTCAATTCCAAATCCATAGGCATCTCTAAAGTCAACATGCCTCCCATGACCTTAGATTACACTCCATCCAGTTTGGGCAGATAAATGCCATTAGATGTAAGGGAAGACAACAAATAGATGGATTGTACATATTAATTACCATTGCAAAGGAAGGAAGGAAGGAAGGAAGGAAGGAAGGAAGGAAGGAAGGAAAGAAGGAAAGAAAGAAGGAAAGAGGGAAGGAAGGAAGGCAGGCAGGCAGGAAGGAAGGAAGGAAGGAAGGGAGGAAGGGGAGGAGGGAAGGAGGGAAGAAGAGGGAGGGAGGGAAGCAGGAAGAAAGAAAGAGAAGGAGAAAAGAAACTTCATTAAACAGTATTATCTGTAAGATGAGAAGAGCTAGATAAAGTAAAAGAAAGGCAACATGTTAATAATAAATTTGAACATTCTCCTCCCCAGATGTGGTGCCAAAAATATTCTCTCTAACCCTCTGGCCCAGAACTTGAAGCCTTTAAAATCTTAGTTCCTGTCTCATTCCAAGCTGCCAAAGCTTTTAGATCAGACTCACAGATGGAAAAGACAAAAGCAATAACCGAGTTAATTTACAAATGTAGCTTTTGTCTTTGTAGATGAAAGCTTGACTGTCTCACAAACATTGAAAAAGAAAAATAAGATTATCTGCTCTTTGAGAACAGCTTAAGAATGGACCTCAAATAAATGAAAGTTCCTGCATCCCTACTGGGTGGAAAGGACTTACTAGAGGCTAGGGATGCACAGGCAAGGCCTGGTTTACAGTCTGATAGAGGTTACAGACAGATATCCCCCCTCCCAAAAATAATATAGCATGCTAACTACTGAAAAAAGAGCTGTAAATATAATCTTGAATCACAGATGAAGAAGGAATCCTCCTCCTTCCCCCTGGGGTGGGGCCTGGAGAAGACTTTACGGAAGAGAGGACTTTGAGCTGGGCCTCAGAAAAGGAAGAGACCTTTCTGGGCAGAGGAAAGAGTAAATAGCAGAGAGGAGTGAAAATGCAAAGCAGGAACTGAGAAAGGTGGACTTGACCAGTGGTGTATACCAGGGCAGCTTGGCTGGGGCTGGAGATGTCCATTTGGGTCTGCCTGCCTTGGCATCCCCGCCAATCACTCCTTCCCAGTTTCCTCTGAGCACTTCCTGCTGACATCTTTGAGGACTTGCAGTCAAAGCCATGGACTTTCTCTACCTCAGAGGTTTTACTGGCAACCTCAAGCATGGCATAATTTGAGGACAACTACCACCCCCCTCACACTCTGGCACAAGATTTTAGAATCCAGGTATTAAGCCCAATTCTGACACCTGCTTATGGCAAGTCTTCTAGCTTTCCTTGCTTAACTTTACTGTCATGAGAGAGAGGTGAGATAAGTTGCTTTACTCCAAACGTTTTTTCGAGTGAACATCATTTTGAAGGAGAAATTGGGAACATCTCTCAGAGCTATGCTTTCTTTTGTCATATCCAAAGTCTGGAGGCCATCTCCAGCTGGGTGATTTTTCAGCAGGGGCAGAGAAATGGAGTTTAGCAACCTGGCATAAACAGCCCTCAGTCCAACTAGGCAAGGGCTTCTCCATAACTGTTGGGGGAGGTGGTTGAGATGGGTTGGGAGAACAAAAGAAATCCGTTGGTTGTTTCAGACCCGGATGTTTTATGGTCATTTATGATCAATGGGTAAGAAGAGCTTAATGGAGATCTTCTGACCTCCCATAACCACACAGGAACTGTGGCATCTGTTTCCTGTTACCACTCCATTTTTGCCCATCTCATCTCCATACTCCCTAGGTGAGGGACACGTGGAAACCTATTCTGCCTTTGAAATGCATGGTTCAATTCATGCCTTTGAAATTCATTTATTAGTTCAACAAGATTAAATCAATACACACACACACACACACACACACACACACACACTCAAAGCTGAAAAAAACATTTTGAGGTTTCAAGAGACTAGAAAAGAGTCCATATTCTTCCTTATAAGCATTCCTTGTGGTAATTGGAGAGTTTGCCAAAAAGACTTCCAGAACCCATATTTCATCTATCCCAATGGAAGTAATACACAAGAAGTAGTCTACATCTTCCCCTGCTGAGAATCATTTGCTTGGTGTGTGCTCTGGATAAAAACTAGATGGTAGGAAAAATGCCACCCTGCCTGAGCTGGCCAGCATGCTTCCAATCTGCTGCCCAGACTTCTTGCCTAACAAGCTGCCGATAGGAGAGGCTACATTGTCGCTCAGAACCTAATGGGCTGTTCTCCCCGATGTATCATTCACTGGGAACTACAGTCTATGAGGCCGACTCTTATATTTTATTTGTGAGATCATTCAATCTCAGAATTTTTCCCAGGTATATTCATAGGCTCAAAATGTCTACATTGCCACGTACTCGGCTCTGCACTACCTATCAGTATGGTGAGTTTTGGATTCACCTTTGAGACAAGCCAAAGATGCTGAGACATTTGCTTCCCTACATATTTTGGGTGACCAAAGCATATCACAGCAGCCCACAAAAAAAAAGTGCTGGGGTCAAGATAAAGAGGCTCAGGTTCCAGGACTGCACATACCAATATGGGCTCAGGGAGCATTATCCTCTCAGACCCCATCTGTAAAGTTGGGGGATGGGCTTCCAGCACCATCTGACTCTAACATGTTAATTTTATATTTCTGGCCAGGTGGACTAAGGAAATGTGATTGGACATGACCTGAATATTTCAAACATCCCCTCTCTTAAACCTCTCAGTCTCTTTCAGCAATCCGTCGCTGACTTCAAATCCAGTCATTGCTTTTGTTTTCACACATTCCCAAAATGATATGTATACCCTTCCCTCATATTCCCTAATAGGAGGATTTAATATGCATTTAGCAAATTAATTTTCATGAGGAAACTTCTTTCCTTAAAATGATGAGAGCTTTCCTCAATGGATAGCAGGCTGAGTAAGAAATACTGTAAGAAATTGTACCTTTTTAAAAAACTACATTTCTTGGGTGCCTGGGTGGCTCAGTGGGGTCAGCATCTGACTCTTGGTTTTGGCTCAGGTCATGATCTCATGGTTGGCAGGATCAAGGGCCACATCGGGCTCTGCGCTGACAATGTAGAGCCTGCTTGGGATTCTCTCTCTCCCCCCCCCTCTACCCCTCCCCTGCTTTCTCTCTCTCTCTCTCTCAAAATAAAAAAATAAGCATTTTTTAAAATTTTTTTAAATGTTTATCTATTTTTTTTAATTTTTTTTCAACGTTTTTTATTTATCTTTGGGACAGAGAGAGACAGAGCATGAACGGGGGAGGGGCAGAGAGAGAGGGAGACACAGAATCGGAAACAGGCTCCAGGCTCTGAGCCATCAGCCCAGAGCCTGACGCGGGGCTCGAACTCACGGACTGCGAGATCGTGACCTGGCTGAAGTCGGACGCTTAACCGACTGCGCCCAGGCGCCCCCAAAATAAGCATTTTTAAAAAGCTAAGCTTCTGCTTAGTTTAGCCATGCGATATTACATACAATAAGTCTGGGCTTTGAAACATGACCAGAATAGAGCTAGAACTCCAGTTCTGCTGCTGTGGTCTGAAAGAATACAGATAGAGTCCGTCACTTTCCCTACTGGGTTTTGGGAGTCACAGCCCCTGCACTGGGAGGCTATTTTACAGATGAGAGATAATGTAGACAACACACGGAAGGCAGTGCCTATCACAGTGTTCTTACTGGTGGGAAAACTGTGTCTCCAATCTTGGGCACTAGCAAGGTTGTTAAATAAGGAGAGAAGATCTTAAGTAAAAACTAAATACAAGCAATGAAAAAAGAAACACACACACACACACACACACACACACACACACTACCTCCTACCTCCAACCTTAAGAATCATGCATCTCAGAACCAGCAGGGACCTCAAAAAACCTGGCCAGATTGGCACTGCCTGGCACAGTGCTCCATTGCCCGTGGTGGAAACGATATGTTTGCTAATTCTCTTTGGAGCGATAGGAAAATGGGTACATGCCTTCTATCCCAAAAACCTGTTCTGTGCAGAGAAGTCAAATATTGCCTGACTTAGGTGAAGAAAGTCATAGCTGACCAGGACTGAAATGTTGGAGCTTCACAGTTGTTGGTGAGCAGCCCACTGAAGAAAAAGGCCTCCCTCCCAATTCCTTTCCAAATGCAAGCCAAATTCTAAATCTTACTGTTGTCAAGTGGCATGGGCACAAATAAATATGCACAGCGTGGCTTCCTTGTGCCAACTGGCATGTAGATGTAATCATTTCACACAGCACGCCCTCTGTCAGCCCAAGGGCACTGAGCAAAATACAGCAACCAGGAGCTGGGAAGGCTGTGGAGCAGCGCAGGGAAGCAGCAGGACAGCCCGGAACTGAGTAACCTGGTTGAGTGCTCCTTTCCACCTCACCCGGAGCCATTCTATAGACTGCCTACGGGATGAGACAATAGCTAAGTCATTTGGGAGAAAATGCCCTGAGCAGAAAGCTCTGAATGAGCGGTCCAATCATTGTGAGAGAAGTTTTCAATCCTCACGCTACCCTAAGCCACCCAAGGGATACAACACTATCCCATGGAAACAGTGAGGAGGGAAAAGAGGGAGCAGGAATCACCATTAAGTGAGGATATATGTGGAGTCTGAGGTCTCCAGGTAATTCTGAAATTCCATTCTTCCCTTTTCTTTGGGATTACAGATCCAGCAGCCAGTCTTGGTTCTGTCCCTGACTAACTGGAAGAACCGGTGCAAGTCACTTAACTCTCTCTCTCTCTCTCTCTCTCTCTCTCTCTCTCTCTCTCTCTCGGTGCTAGTTGTTTCCTTAGAGTGACCCCTGGTGGTCAACCTAAGACGATGGCAGGAGAGTAATTCCATAATATCTCTTCACACACACAGAGGGGCAACCCAACATCTTTCTGGATTATGACACTTGCAGCTGAAGCTTAATATATTAGAAACACGACCAATTTATAGTTCATACTTGGCTTGCCCCTTCCCATCTTTCTTTTCCAGCTGTTTATAGTTGCATAGTCAAAGTGTCACTCATAACACAATTCAATTAAATGAACATTACTTGTGTAGCAACCATGTGCCAGGTTCCCTGCTAGAAGCTCTAGGGGATCAAGAGAGAAATGACAGAATTCTTTCCCTCAGCTTGTGAACATTCTAAGTGGGGATGGGGGAGCATGAGAACAACCACTAATAATAAGACAAAAGCCAAGCAAATACTAAATGAACTAGGAGAGCACTGAGGGAGGTTTCATCTTTTTTCTGACCAGACAAAAGAAAAGAAATAATTTTTTGAAAAGTCAAATATATTGCTCAAGTCAGGAACAGAAGTGCAGAATGGCATAGGTTTTCTGAAGAAGGGAAACACATAGACTGGAGGTTTGACAGGCTAATGATATTAGGAAGTTAGATGGCACACTAATTGTTTTTTCCTTTCCCCCTTGGGTTCTGATCCAAAAGTTAGTAAGTAAATACTCTGAAAGGAGCAAACAAATCGTCCCGGGTTAAAGCGGGCACGGTGAGAGATGCATTGCCTTCAAAAAGTTCTAAGTGTGTCACTAATTAAATGATGAACCCAGAGAAAATAACAGTCAAATATGGTTTTTTAACAGCTCTGGATCAAACTTCTAATCATGGCATTAAAATGTTTTCTTGGGGCGCCTGGGTGGCTCAGTCGGTTAAGCGTCCGACTTCAGCTCAGGTCACGATCTCATGGTCCATGAGTTCGAGCCCCACATCGGGCTCTGGGCTGATGGCTCAGAGCCTGGAGCCTGCTTCCGATTCTGTGTTTCCCTCTCTCTCTGCCCCTCCCCATTCATGCTCTGTCTCTCTCTGTCTCAAAAATAAATAAAAACGTTAAAAAAATTAAAAAAAAATTAAAAAAAATTAAAAAAAATTAAAATGTTTTCTTGTTAAGTTTGATACTTAATAGCTGAATACAAGGAAGGTACTACTAATACTGACTTAGGTGTGATGCCACAAGGCCTACTTAATTCCTTCAAAGTTCCCCTAAACAGTATGCCCTACAAATCGTTGTCCTTTTGTTTTGTACAAAAGGGGGTGGTGTTTACTTTGCTTTGCATTCTGCTTTTTAGCCAAAGGTTTTGATGGTGTTTCATAGAGAGAGCCTGATTCATTACAAATGTGGTAAGCCAGATCTCCATTACGTGCTTTCTTTTGTTTGCCCAGAATACAGAGAGTGCTGGCCTCCAGAGGTATAAAGAACATAAATGGGTCACTCCTGGTGCCGACTCAGCACAAGGATGGGAGGCTGCAAGAAAAGTAGAGAAGATAAGTGAGGTCTGATAACTTCACCTCCCTCCCCACTATCAATACAAGCTCGTGAGTTGTTTTCATGGCACATCAGATTTGAGCCTTTTTTTTTTTTAATGTTTATTTGAGCCTTTTTTGATAGCCACTTACAGAGGTTAAGAAGCAATCATGACTAGTTGCCAAAACTGCATGTTGGAAAACGTAATTATTTCATGGAGTTCCGAAAGCACGTTCACGAGTGCATAATCAGTTTTAAGATTGGGTTAGCACAGTATTTGAAGATAAATTAAATACGAAAACACACTGCATCTTGAGCCAGATCAAGATGGCATTATGAAGCTAAGTGGTTTACACTCCTGTTTTTCCCATCTCGTCTCTAGAGTTGATGTCAAAAATTAGTGGAACGCATTGATGATCTTTGTAGAAACACATATAGGGTACATATCTCCTTGGCAAATGTGGAAATTTCTCTATTAAAAAAACGGGGTGCCTGGGTGGCTCAGTCAGTTGAGTATCAGACTCTTAATTTCATCTCAGGTCATGATCCCAGGATCATGGGACCAAGCACCACATCGGGCTCCGTGCTGAGTGTAGATCCTGCTTAAGATTCTCTCTCTCTCTCTCTCTCTCTCTCTCTGCACCCTCCGCACTCACACTGTCTCTAAAAAACAATTAAAAAACATATAAAAATAAATTTAAAAAATTAAAAAACCCTTCCCAAATGAAATTAAATTAAGAACTAATATAAGTCCTTGCTAAAATGAGGCTTATATGTTCAGAAAGGCAGGTCAGTCCTGTTTTTATTCCTGTGAGCACAGAAACAATTTAAATGACTATACAAATGTTAACTCACAAATATGAATCCACATGGGTCATCCATGTACCCATATTTTGGTGAATATATTTTGAAAATCCTCCCAACTTTAATCACTGCTACAGAAAAGCTAAATAAGAATAGAATAAGAAAGAGAAGGAAGAGAAGAAGGAGTAGGAGGGGGGACATCATTTCTCGAGGTGTTTATATTTTCTTCATATAGGAATAGAAACAATAAAATGGCTTCTATACTGTAGAGCTCAACTCTTCTCTTTAAACTTTTAAAAATTATTTTTCATCACAAAATAATTATATGGCATCTTTCTTTTTTGAGGGCAATATTGGAAAAAATGAACTCTGTAACAAGGAGAAAGTTGGCTTCAAGCAGTTCTACCGATCGTAGGCTATATATGTATAAATGTGTTATTACATAAAGTTAATTTATTTTCTGATTAGGTGATATAGTCACATAGTTTGAAACTCAAAAGGTGTAAGAGACCTTTTAAAAAGTCTTTATCTCTTACCCTCCAGCCACCTGTACGCTCTCACAGAGAAACCATTTTGTCATGTGTTAATGTATTCCCCCAGAGATATTTTATGAATCTATTAGTAAAAGGAAAATAGATTGCATAATACTCCTACAGCCCTGTGCCTTTGCTTTGTCTGTCTAACAAGAGGCTGTTCCATATAGCAAATAAGAAGCTCTCTTGAGTTTCAGATATGCAGGCTTCCATTTTACAGATATACTATCATTTACTTGACCAGACACTGTTTTATTCAATCCTTCGCCCCTATAGATGATGCTGTGATAAGTGATTTTATATATTCATCTTTCATATGTCCAAGTATATCTGAGATCAATTCCTAGAAATAGAATTGTTGTATTAAGATATGTGTATTACCCACCATAAAGATTAAGTGAGTTTATTCTCAGACCAGCATTATACTGGGGTCTGTTTCACCTGCAGCTGTCAATAGAGTGTATAATACAACTTTCTCATCTTTACAAAATCTAAAAGTCTAAAGATAGTGTGTCAGGGTTTCATTTTTAACTTGCCTTTTTCTTTTTCTTTTAAGTTTATTTATTTTGAGAGAGAGAACACAAGTAGGGGAGAGTCAGAAGGAAAGAGACAGAGACAGAGAGAAGTCCCAAATGCTTGGAGCCCAGGATGCTGAGCTCAATGCAGGGCTCGATCCCAGGACTGTGAGATCATTTTCTAGTCTGAAGTCAAAAGTCAGATGCTTAACTGACAGAGCTGCCCTCGTGCCCCTCACTTGCCTTTTTCTTACTATGAGAGAGATTGAGCATATTTCCAAACGTTTAAGAACCATTTGAATTTTCCTTGAAATTATAAGTTTTCTGTATTAGAAATAAAAATGGGAACTAATATATCCAGGCTCTTTTAATATCTTCTTAAAAGTTGATAAGAAACACTAGTGGCAAGCACTATTGATTTTCATAGAGGAATATGGATTCTATGTTTTTCCTTGGAGGCTGAACTGAAGAAAATAATCTCTATTCTCTGCAAAATTTTCTTTTTAAAGCCTGTATTTTTGCAAGCACTTTGTTAACACGAATGGGTGTCTAGATTATCCCAAGAAGTACTCAAGGTATAAAATATTTTTTAAAAAACTCAAAACATATTAAAAGAGAAAGGGGGAATTAAAAAAAGAGAGTAAATGACAGGCAAAACAACTGTTAAATAATACACATATTTCTGGGCACCTGGGTGGCTCAGTCGGTTGGGCATCCGACTTTGGCCCAAGTCATAATCTCATGGTTCGTGGGTTCGAACCCCGCATTGGGCTCTGCTGACAGCTCAGAGCCTGGAGCCTGCTTTGAATTCTGTGTCTCCCTCTCTCTCTGCCCCTTCCCTACTCACTCTGTCTCTCTCTGTCTCTCAAAAATAAACAAACATTGAAAAAATTTTTTAATAAAAAAAATAAAAAAATAGTATATATATATAAGCTTTATTTTTTTTTAAACGTTTATTTATTTTGGGGACAGAGAGAGACAGAACATGAACGGGGGAGGGGCAGAGAGAGAGGGAGACACAGAATCGGAAACAGGCTCCAGGCTCTGAGCCATCAGCTCAGAGCCTGACGCGGGGCTCGAACTCACGGACCACGAGATCGTGACCTGGCTGAAGTCGGACGCTTAACCCACTGCGCCACCCAGGTGCCCCTATATATATAAGCTTTAGAAAGCTAATGTCATGAATTGCAATTTTTCACAGGATCATAAGTTTAGGGAAAGGGTTAAAGATAGATAGATTGATAGATTGGTCTCAAGTTTGGTAGATATGATTAGATTGATGAGATTAGACAAATAAATTAATCCCCTCTTTTAGATGCATCCTATAATATTTTGTTTCCAAAGATCCACCCTTTTCTCTGACATGGCTGCAATGCCAAATGTACAAAATTTTCTAGAGCTGCTATAATGGCTACTATTTTTAAAGCAAATTAAAGGTCACCAAGAATACGTAAATGATTAATTTCTTCAGAACATGACCCAGTACTTGGTTGGCGTTCTCAACTGTCATCACCAACAATATCAATCTTTTGCAAATACCCAGCATGTGATTTATTTGCATCAGTGATTAATTCCCCAAGAAGTTAATTAATCATCTACTGCCAAAATGAACAGTAAATATTTCTCAACACTTTCTGTTCTTAAGGATCACATCATATTCCTTAACAATATTTCTGAAAACTGGTCATAGTTAAAATAAAAAATTTAAGTGCTCAGTTCTAAGTTTCTCTCACTTTCCAAGAGAATCTCTAAAGAAAGTTTCAGGTGGATACAAGTTTGCGAAGTCCTTCCTTCTCAGAAATGGACCAGCTGTAGGCATTCCAAATATGAATTAAGCATAAGTAGAAATTAGTCATGACTGAAATAGGTTTAAGTCATTTATATATATATGTATACATATATATAAACATATGTATATGTGTATGTATACATATGTATACATGTGTATGTATACATATATACACATATATAAATATATATATATATGCAAAGTATTACATGACCATTGTGGAAGAGTTTTAAAACACAGAAGAGTGTAAAGTTGGGTAGTACGCTACCACTCGGGTGAAACAACTATTTAATATCTACTAAAATTTATATGCTAGGATACTCTAGGAAGAGCTTTGATCATTCACTTTTTTTAAAAAAAGAATGGGTTGGTACTATTATATCCTCACTGTACAGATAAGAGGTCCACAGAAAGGATTAGCAATTTACCCAAGACCACACAGCTAGTAAGTATAAGAGTCAGGTGTATATGGAGATATGGAGTTTGTGATATAAAAATAACATACCTTATATTTTGTACTTAACATTATATAATGGACATTTGTTCTAATTAATAAACATTTTGGGAAAATACAATTTTAATAAGGCATTAAAAACACTATCTTTTATTATATGGGTTATTTACAGTTTCATTGCTATCATAATAATACACTATACCATATATTATACTGAAGATATTTATATATGTATATATTTAATTCATATCTCTGAATATTTCCCTAGGGCAGTTTCATGGGTGTGAAATTAGAAGGTCAAAAGATTTTATTATGTAAAATTATTTTCAAAAGTATAGAAATCTACACTCTCAAAAGCAATACACAGAAGTATCTAACTCTATTATCACCAACATTGGAGAAGCATAAAAACATCCTTTGTCCATTTTGACAAAATGAAAATACTAGAAACTTTTTGTTAACTTTCTTATTAGTAGGAATATAGTTTATTGAAATTTGTGTAAGAGAATTTCAAATTCACATGTAATTAAAAAAAATAATACAGAGAGGTAGGTCCCATGTATACTTTAATCAATTACCCCCAATGGTAACATTTTTTCAAAACTATTATCACAATCAGAATGTTGACGTTTATATAAACACACTTACCTCACAAATTTGATGTGCACTTGTGTGTGTTTGTGTTTAGTTCTATATAATTTTATCACACGTAGAGATTCATGTGTCCACCATCACAATCCACATCCTCAATAGTTATATCATTACAAGGATCACTTTTGTTGTCCTTTTATAACCACACCCATTTCTCTTTTGCCCACCCCACCATTCCTTCTATAACTTCTGGAAATCACTAACTTATTCTTCATGTCCAAATATTGTCATTAAGAATGTACATATTAAATAAACAGAATCATACAGTACATAATCTTTGGGGACTGGCTTTTTTTCACACACTATAATTCTTTGGAGATTCATCCAAAATGTTACATGTAGAAATAGTTTTTTCCTTTTTTTCTCTCTCTTTTTTGCTGAGTAGTATTTTGTGATATGAATGTACCAGTTTTTTAAATCATTCACCCGTTAAAAGACATTTGGGCTGTTTGTGGTTTTGAGATATTATAGATAAAGCTGCTATGAACAATCATGTAGAGTTTTTTATATGAACATAGTTTTCATTTTTCTGGAATAGCTCTCGAGAGTACAACTGTGGTGTGTATGGTAATTCGATGTTCAGTTTTATAAGAAACTGCCAAATTGTTTTTACAGAGTAGTTGTATAATTTTTTTTGTCTCTACCAGCAATATATGAATGACTCAGTGTTTCCACATCTTTGTCAGAATTTGGTATTGTCATTACTTTATCTTTTAGCCATCCTTCTGGCCTCTTTATTGACCACTGATTGCAGAGCTAAGAATCAGAGACTTGAGATTGTCATGCCACTAATTTGCTGTGATCTTGAGCCAATCATTTCCTCCCTGGGGTATGTTTTCCCTGTATATAAACCAAAAAATTCCTAATTGTCCTTTGAATTTTAACTTTGTATCAATCTAAGATAAGAACAGACAGGGAGGTTTAGAACCTAGGGAGAGTCTGTAAGTGATTTCCCTTCTAACGGAAAAAGCATTAATTTACTTACTGAGTAGGAAATTATTATCTTCCTGGAGAACCAAGTAACATGTGAGGTCTAGTATGTATATATTGCTGCCCCCGACCCCCGCAAATAACCCCCTCCACACAGCAAGTTGACTGACTTCATCTAATATGAACTCCAAGGAAATCTCCCCTCTGCCCTAGCTGGCAGTAGAAATCACCTAATCTCCACAATAACTTCATCTTTTATTTATTTATAAAGGCTCTTTTTCTCTAAAGAATGTGAAATGCTAGGTAGATGCTCCTAATTAGCCTTCAGAAAAGCCTCACAGTGTAGAAAAGGGACACCAGACATTTCAAGAAAGCCAAGTGCTGTGTCTGCACAAATGGGCTTGGGAGTCCAATGAGAACAGATTCCACATTAGACCCGCGAAGGCTTGTGCTGCTGTCAGGGCTGAGAATCTCAGGCAGTAAAATCAACCTTTCTTGCTTCACTTGGCTCCTAGACTTCAAATGTCAGTTGGAAATAATGTGCCAATAAAATTTTTTTACGGAATGTTTGATCATCATCCCAGACCATGAATACAAAGAGGTGCAAAGGCAAAGGATGGCAAGAAAAAATAATAACAGAATGTTGAGGAAACTCCAGTGGTTAATCTAATACAACGTTACATAGGTTCCTTCCTTAGAATCACATGGGATATATGTGACAGGAACAGATTCCCAGGATCCACTGCTAGTTATTTCAAGCATAATCTTAGGGGGTAGAGGATAGGAGCACATACCTTTTTTTTAATTTATATTTTGTTTGTTTTTATTTTTGAAAGAGAGAGAGAGAGAGAGAGAGACAGTGTGAGTAGGGGAGGAGAAGAGAGAGAGGGAGACACAGAATCCAAAGCAGGCTCCAGGCTCTGAGCTGTCTGCACAGAGCCCAATGCGGGGCTCAAACCCATGAACTACAAGATCATGACCTGAGCTGAAGTTGGACGTTTAACCAACTGAGCCAACCAGGCTCCCTGAGGAGCACACATTTTTAACAACTCCCCAGGTGATTGATTGTCATGAGCAACCTAGTGTCACCTGGCGTTTAGGAACTACCTATACAAGACAACACTTACATTTTATAGATAATTGGGGCTAGAAAGAATTTTCCTCCAACAACTCAAGGCCATGCAGCCAATAACTAAACAAAGGCTAAACCAGCACTCCTGCTACTTTCTTTGTGCACTTAACCTTTGTGACACACTGTCTCTAATAGCAACAACAAAAATCCACTTTAAAAAAGACAAGAAATTATATAAAGCCTATCCTGGTTCGAAACTTCATCCCTCATCCACCCCACAGCTGAGGCTACAGCTCTGTTTCATACTTGCAGGCTCATTTCCAGTCCTTGTTTCCCCCCCAGATTTTGTCTCATGACACAATTTACTCAACTGGCTCCAGTCCCCATTCTGCAGTTCATAGGTATCAGGTCTGAGCAGCCCATTCTTCTTTTTTCTTTTAATATTTTTAATGTTTATTTACTGAAAGAGAGAGAGAGAGAGAGAGAGAGAGAGAGAGAGAATCCCAAGCAGGCTGTCAGCACCAAGCCTGACATGGGGCCGGATCTCATGGACCATAAGATCATGACCTGAGACGAAATCAAGAGTCAGACTTAACTGACTGAGCCACCCAGGCGCCCCACTAGCAGTCCATTCTTTATCTCACTCCCCAGCTCCTGAGCCATGGCCATTCTTTTTGCCTTGTTCCCATAACAGAAATCTTTTTTCTGCTAACCTGCTCCATACTCCAAAGGCCTCTGCCCATTTGCTGGCCCTAACTTGCTTTTTCAGTTCCCTTTCAACGAAGAAAGTCTTATTCCTAAACCCCAAGCCAATGGCTAAGCACTATTTATTACTCTGATGACAACTGTCCAGATGTTTGAGATGGCCCAGCCCCAGGCATCCATCACTACATTTAGCCCAACTATTGGGATACAATGCTACTCCATCCCACATATCACTCCCAACTTCCCATGGCAACTGCTTAACTGTAACTGAAAATCTCATTAACATCACTCGTTCACCAGATTGAACCCCTATTTACACCCAAAGGTGGATAATTTTTTTCAACCCCTTACAGCACATGGGTTGACAAGTTGCTAGCACCAGAATGTCTCAGATGACTCCTTTCTGCCACATCTTGCTGAAAGTAAGTGGCTTGGCTAGCTAATCTTGAGCTCTGACAGATAGCACGCCACTTCCCACACTGTGCTCTTAGTGCCTACATCCCCCACTAGACCCAGCGCAATGAAGGCAGGAGGCAGCATCTATTACATTGACCAATGTATCTCTAGATATAAGGTAATGGAAGCGAAACTGGGGGACTTGTGAGAGAGTGAGAGAGAGCAAACATTTTTGCAATAAATGATGGATGTAAGCCCAAAAAAATTATCTGAACATTTGCAGCAAGGTCAGTGGCACCATGAGCGTGCCTGGGGTCCTCTCCTGTCTGTGGGAATCCCAGGCCTTAGCTCATCAGCGAGTAGAATCCTAAAACTCCAGCAGCAACACCTATTTCTTTAATTCGTTTGGTAAATCACTAAACTGCTCTATTTCAGCTTCTGTGTTACAAAAGAACATAGCTCACAGTTCTCTCAGGAGAGCAATGAGAACAAATTAGCCAATATTTACCAAATCATCTGAAAATGAACTGAGCTAAATAGCTTTACACACATCTCCTCTCCTGGGACTCTAGATTACATTTACTACATGGTACATGGAGTTCTTCATCCCCCATCTAATCCCACTCAGGCAAAAAGAAGGTGTGCCTTACTCGGAAAACCAGTAGTAATTGAAAAGCCAAGCTTGGAATGCAAATTTCCACTCAGATTTTTATTTTAACCAGATGCACCTATTTTACTTATTAAACCATAGCATAACAATTTTGCTCATCTGTAGGGGGAAAAGTGATTCCAACTAAATGAAAAACACTGCCGGAAAGTACAAACACATTAACCATTCCATTTTGGCCAAAGCAATTACATTTTTTTTCTACGGTAAGTAAATATCTGTAAAATGTTCTCGCCATTAAATTTCACATGCCACGAAGGCAACATGATAGGAGTTTAGACAACTAAACGTTGCTCATTCTATTGTGAGATAGCGGCCATACAGTGCCCAACACTTTCCTTTATACATCGCGAATGCCGAGTAACTGGGATATATATTTCACAGTCCTAGAAAGCGAATGTTTAAATGTGTAAATATTTGTAGAGCATTTTGCAATTGACACATCTCCTCTTAATTCAATTCTGATTCATTAGTTCTCACCCAAACTCTCAGATGGTAAGTATCATCCTCCCCATTTAACAATAAAGGAAATGAAGGTTTAGAGGTGTTTTCACTTCCTACAGATGCCATAACAAAGTACCACAGACTGGGTGGTTTAAAACAACTGAGATTTAGGGGCGCCTGGGTGGCGCAGTCGGTTAAGCGCCCGACTTCAGCCAGGTCACGATCTCGCAGTCCGTGAGTTTGAGCCCCGCGTCGGGCTCTGGGCTGATGGCTCAGAGCCTGGAGCCTGTTTCCGATTCTGTGTCTCCCTCTCTCTCTGACCCTCCCCCGTTCATGCTCTGTCTCTCTCTGTCCCAAAATTAAATAAACGTTGAAAAAAAAAATTTAAAAAAAAAAAACTGAGATTTAGTCTCTTACAGTTGTAGAGGCCAGAAGTCCGAAAGTAAGGCCCTGGCAGAATTGGTTCCTTCTGGAGGCTCCAAGGGAGAATCTGTTCAATGCCTTTCTCCTAGCTTCTGGTGGGTGCTGGCAATCCTTGCTATTCCTTAGTTTGTAGATGCATCTGCCTTTGCCTTCACATGGTGTTTTCCTCTTGTATATCCTCTCCTCTTCTTAAAAAGACCTCAGTCACTGGATTTAGGGCCCACTCAAAACTAGTATGACCTCATCTTAACTTAATAACATCTATAAAGATGCTATTTCTAAGTAAGGTGACATTCTGAGATTCTGGATGGACATGAATTTTGGAGGGACACTTCTCAACCCACTATAAAAGGGTTAAATGATTTCCAAAAATCCTACAGCTGATTGATTGGGGAGCTGAGACCCAAACAATGACCTATAGAGTCTGTATCAAAATCCATAAAGGCCCACAGCAGATATATATTTCTTTATCCCTTACATTTCCAAACATTCCCTTTTTGCTTTAAGAAATTACTAACAAGGGCTCCGGGGTGGCTTGGTTGGTTAAGCATCTGACTTTGGCTCAGGTCATGATCTCCCATGTGTGTTTGAGCCCTGCTTCGAGCTCTGTGCTGACAGCTCAGAGCCTGAAGCCTGAGTTCTGTGTCTCCCTCTCTCTCCCCTTCCTCTGCTCTCTCTCTCTCTCTCTCAAAAATAAATAAACATTAAAAAAAGAAATTACTGGGGCACCTGGGTGGCTCAGTCGGTTGAACATCCGACTTCAGCTTGGGTCATGATCTTGTGGTTCATGGGTACGAGTCCCACACTGGGCTCTGTGCTGGCAGCTCAGAGCCTGGAGCCTGCTTTGGATTCTGTGTCCCCCTCTCTCTCTGCCCCACCCCTGCTTGTGCTCTGTCTCTGTCTTTCAAAAATTAATAAACATAAAAATTTTTTTTTAATTACTAACCAAAATCTAATTTGAATGATAGTTTATTCTTCTTCCTTTTTTCCTCTCTTTCCCTCTCTCTCTCTCTCTCTCTCTCTCTCTATATATATATATATATACATGCACATACACATGTACAAATATATACATGCATACCCTTTCTCTCTATATACACACACATGTGGGTGCCAATATATACATGCCTCTCTCTCTCTCTCTCTCTCTCTCTCTCTCTATATATATATATATACACATAGCTCCAAAAGTAGAAGTCAAACTCTTAAAGAGAAAGCTCACATCTTACTATCTCTTAGTGTATACAGCACTACACTTGTTTACCAGGAAGGTGTTCAATTATTGATAAATGAATAAATTAATTTATACATTTAAGAATGAAATAAATTATGAGAGTTTAAAAAATAACTGATTTTGGGGTGCCTGGTGGCTTAGTTGGTTAAGCTTCTGACTTTGGCTCAGGTCATGATCTCATGGTTCATGGGTTCGAGCCCAATATCCAGCTGTCTGCTTGCTGTCAGCACAGAGCCCACATGGGATCCTCTGTCCCCCTCTCTCTCTGCCCCTCCCCTGCTCACGCTGTCTCTCTCAAAAATAAATAAAAATTTAAAACATTTTAATAAAAAATAATAGATAACTGGTTTTAAACTATAAGCTATAATTAATAAGAAATAAGAATTATTTTTAAAAATACCATGACCTATTATGCAATCACAAAATAATTAAAAAGTATTCTGTAACATGGGTTTAGGTGCTGTCTCAATCATTCAGCCTCTGTTTCATTGATTAGAATGTTTGAAAGGTTTTTTGAAGTACCTCCATACCCATCACTCTTCTTCCTGTAGGCCAAGTCTAGTAGTGTTTAAGAAGACTACTGCCAAATCATTAAAATGACCATAGTTGTGAGGCTAAAATTGATGATATGCCTAGATCTCATAAACCATTATTACTTTAATTAAGTACGACCTGGTAAAGCCTTGTTGATTTTTCCAACATCACTTTATAATCTTTAATAACATGGCACTGAATTTCCTAGGTATGCCAGGACCCAACGGTGCTAGGCCTTAATAAATGTTTATAATGATTGTGACTTGGCCTGAGGCTGCATATACACCAAGCCAGAAACAAAAGAGAACAATCAGTTATTTGATATCATTTAAGCCAATAAATTGATTCTTTAAAATCTTCAGTGCACCTTTCTCTCTCTGTTCTATTTTTCTGTAGGGAGAGGGAACTTATTGGAAGCAAGGGGCTATCATCTTAGTACTACAGAGATGGTTTTTCTGATGAACTTTATAAAGAAGTGTGGATAAGACGTAGAACTGATTCTTTTTTTATTGATGGAATCAGTCTCAAGATAAGACTTTGAAGGTCATCTGGTCATCAACCCTTAACTGAAAATATCTGTATCAAAGTGTACTATTCATTTTGTCCCTACCTCAGAGGTGGCAAACAGGTTCCTCTCTCTTGACAAATTCAACCAAATGATACTAACTGGAGCAATGCATCGAAGAAGATTCTGAGACTGAGCCTGGGATCAGGCGGATAAATGGCACACATGCACTTCCAATAAATATTTATGATATCTAAACTCATGATATACTCAAGACCTTTCTGTTCAAATACAATTATGTACAGGAAATCAGTTTATACAATATGTTATGTGACTACGAAAACATGATACCAATGTTAACACTCGTACACTAGATTCTCCTAGATTGTCAATTGTCACTGACTATTTGGGTATTTTGATCCATAGCTTCCCTGTTACCTATATTGTAGCCACTACTCACCTGTGGCTACTTAAATTTAAAATAGTTGAAATGAAATAAAATCTGAAATTCACTTCCTCAGTCTCACTGCAAGTCTGACATTTCAGGTTGCCCATTGCCATACATGGCAAATGTGTTGGACAGCACAGACACAGATAGAACACTTGTAGAACACTGCAGAAAGTTCTATTGGACAGCACTGCAAAATTTTTAACAACCAATATAAACCATCAGCATTTCATGATGTTGAAATCCATACAAGTCCACTTAACAAAGGAGTTCAGAAGTCTCTTCCAAGGTGACATTTCTTCTCTCCTTCATGAGTCAAGGATATGGTACTATTTGGTCTCCTGCAAATGAGTGTGGGTACATGTGGGTGTGTCAGAGCTGGTGTGAGGAAGGGTAAAGAGTTATAGCTATTGGCTGCTCTGCCTGCTGAGGCCTTCTCTGCAATGAGGTGACTAAGCCATGATAGTCAGCAGAGGTGACTTCAGGGGACTTTTCCCCAATGACTTCAGTGTCCAGGAGAATAATAAAGATATTACCAGAGGACCTGTTCTAAAATTCTGCCATTGTATAACATTAAACTGAAAGCTAAGTGAAAACTAGGATAATTTCTAGATGGGCAGGTTATTAGGGAAGGCAGAGAAAGAATGGCAATGGCAATGATGAGTAGGTGGGAGGAAACCAAAGACCCCCTAGGTTGCACAGACTCAACTGACAAACCAACTTTGACCTGGCTGGCATAGTTTGTCAGCCCAACCTCACTGCAGATGATGGAGAACACAGCTGATAAATAGACATTTCCTTTCTTCTTCTTTTTTAAAACACCTCTCTCCTGCTCCTAGCCCTTTGGATACAGCAACAGAAATCTTGCTAAATGCTGACAATGCTTTTGGCTGGTTTTGTAATGACACTTCAGTGGTGCCAAGTTCCTATTGCCCTCTCCTTAAGACTCCCATTATAGCCATGTTCTCCATCTCTCCTTTGGAAACCAATGCACAGGCTGCCTGGCATTTTTCTTAACGCTTTCAGTCATCTTTCCTTTTAGCCTAAAAACAACTGTAAGTTCTGAGATGATAGGCCCACTGTCATATTGACCTCTGTGGCTCCTGACAGATCTTAGCATTGTGCCCCTAACAACTGAAGGCAATACGGCACTGACATTGCATCGTGGGCTCTAGAGTCAGATTGTCTAGGTTTAAATTAAACCTCTGCTACTTGCTAACTGTGCCTTTGGGAGAGAGACTTCCCCGCTCTAAGCCTCATTTTCCTCCTCTGTTAAAAAAGGGTAAGGGTATCCTCAGGAATTATAGCAAAGTTTAACAGAGATAATGAAAGTAAAACTTAGCACCATGTCCCACACCTGGTAAATACTCATAATGATCACTGTTGGGCATTAAATAAACACTGAGTAAATACAACTGCTGAAATTTGCCCTGTGCCTGATACTAGAACTTTGAGGGCTAAGAGAGACCTTAAACATCTTCTTGTTCAACTTCCGCATTTCACAGACGAGGAAACTGAGATGTATACAAGGAATGTCACTTGCCCACATTCACAAACCATCAGTAGCAGAACAGAAGCTCCTCAGTGGCAGATTTTCCATCCCATCCACTGCCTCCCTGAGATCTTCTGAATGTTCAGAGAGTGCCAGTAGGCATTGCATGGTGGAAAATGTCAGGCAAAGGATTCTCTTTATTGTACAGACAACTCAAAATGTAAGGCCTACAAACAGCTATGGTCATGCCCTTGTCACAATGTCAGTGAATTCATCTCTCCAATGACAGACAACAACTACAACACCCAAGGAAGACTAGCGTTCAAATAGGTAACTTCAGGTGTCACACAAAATATTAAGGATGGAGTCATTTTTCAAGCTAGAGGACCAAACACTGAGTATTGTCACATCAACACAATTCAACATATGTTTCTGAGCATTTACTTTTTGTTTATTTGTTTACTAAATGCATGTTTGCACTGATAATTATAGTATTTCTGCCTTATTATATATGTGTGTGTGTGTGTGTATATGTATAGAGATCTACATACACAAATATATAAAATACACACACACTGTGTATATATACATAAATATATTTAAATATACATACATAAATATCAACCATTTTATTCTATGTTGCAATGGAAGGATGAAAACTTAGCTTTTACCAGTTGCTTCTGAAATTATTTCTGCAGATCAGAACCACAAGGATTTCATGGGGGAAAGAGAAATAAGCATTGGAGCTAGCATTTTAAAAGCTTCTACCTTGTGAAATGGAAAGTGCTAATTGTTAGAAGAAATTATTGAGTTCCAATCTCTTCTGTGCCTTAACTTACTCCCCCAGACAGTAGGCACTTAAGTAAGTAGGCCTATTACAGCTTTTCCCCCACTTGAACCACACCCACATGACTTAGTGAGTCCAGAGAACCCTGGAAGTGAATATTGGCTACACCAAACACTTAGGAGGGAATAATATATTGCGAAAAATTAAGGCAGGTATTTGCCAAACATTCTAGTAGCAGTTTCAGAGAGTGCCTGCCTGCCTTTCAAATGCTACTTATTTATTCATTGAATATTTTATTTATTAAACAGAGCTTCTATAGTGCATAAGCCTCAGGAATTAAACTTGTCTTTGGTCTCAGAGCCTCCGATTGAAATCTTCAAAGACTGTTTTTAATAGCTCTGTGTATGTGTGTATGTGTGTGTGTGTGTGTGTGTGTGTGTGTGTATGTGCTTCAGCTTTGCTTGAATTGCAGGATCTTAGGACACCAGAGCTGGAGGGGATCTTTTGGATCAGAAACTGTCTTTGAAATTTTTCCTAAGCAATAAAAATTTTCAGATATAAATTTAAAAGGAATCTTAACATCTATAGAGAGGAAAAAGCAGTAAATGGGGTCCTCAGGCAAATAAATCTCCAATGTTTGTTGGAAAATATTTAAATGTTGTTAAAAACCCTGAAGCATGTGTTCTGAATCTTAAATTTCAAAGGACACAGTTTGAAAACCAACAATCTAGTCTAATGTGATAAAGAGGCTGAGACCCAGAAAGAGAAGAAACTTGCAAAGAAGGGGAACAACTGAGTCTCTAAAGGAGTGGCTTGCTGTGGCCTGGTGTTCTATCTATTATAACAAGCGCAACATCTAAAACTCACAAACCCTTTCCAGCTCGTGTATACATTATAGAAGAGTGACTTAGGATCTGTATCCAATGGCTCTTATCCAAACACTGTAATGTTGACAAACATGAAAGGTCAATTTATAACTATTAGCAAATTATTGGATATAACATTTTTCCATCCCTTTAGACACAGCCTTACCATTAAAAAAATATTAACATAGATATATTGCTCAATCACTTTATCTAATTGGAAAAATGTTTTCTACTGATTCTCTCTTGTGCTGATGGTGATGTTACTATTAAATACTAATAAATTATATGAACATCTAAGAGAAGGAGGCTATAACTGGGTGAGTACCTAAAGACTTTGGGGGAAAGGAGGAGGAGATTTCATTAAAATGTGACCCTTAGCTTCACGCACTCTGCAAACAACTTGTTTCAAAATCACTGCCATTATATTCTAATAGCAAAGCACCTGCTGGGAAATACCTAGAGGAAATAATAAACAGTAATAGCTCTTAGCAACTGAATAACACATTTTATCCATGAATTTGAAAGTTCTTTAGAAGCATTAACTAATTAATTTCACCACATGCCCACAAGGTGAATATTAGTTCTGTGTTTTGTAGATGTACTCATTTAGTATGAGTTATAACTCCCATTTGTGGGAATATTGGATAGGGAAAATCCTACCAAAATAAAATGTTTTCAGATCCTAAGGGGCAATGCAGTAATAATATGGCAAGGCACCACGTGATACCCAGGAGGCATTTCAGAATTAATGCACATCTAAAACATCTCATTTAATACAAAGAAACTTCAGAACCAGGGAAAATTGAATCCATGCATTTGAAATATTAGAAGCCAAAAGCTTGCTGGGAGAAGGGCTTTCATAGGTGCATTTTATATATCATATACAAGTAAAAATGGACTCCTACAGAAAGTGGTAATCCAGAATCATTAAACCAAAAGCTGAGAGAAAAGGAAAGCTCCTAAGACATTATGCAATGTATGCCCCCAGTTTTTCAGGAAGCCTACCCACCTTCACACAGTCAATTCAGTCTTGCATAGGACATGTTAAAAATGTGAATAAGTCCATAAAACTCCTAGAAGAAAACATAGGCAGTAATTTCTTTGACATCAGTCATAGAAACATTTTTCTAGATATGTTTCCTCAGGCAAGGAAAACAAAACCAAATTAAAACTATTGGGACTACACCAAAATAAAAGGCTTTTACACAGCAAACAAAACTATCAACAAAAACAAAAAGGCAACCTACTGAATGGGAGAAGACAGTCACAAATACTATATCTGATAAGGGATTAGTATCCAAAATACATAAAAAACTTACACAACTCAACACTAAAAAAAAAACCCCAAAGAATCCAATTAAAAAATGGGCAGAGGGCCTAAGTGGATATTTTCTTCCCAAGAAGACATACAGATGGCCAGCAGACACATGAAAAGATCCTCAACATCACTAATCATCCAAGAAATGCAAATCAAAACCACAATGACATATCACCTCACACTTGTCAGAAGGGCCAAAATCAAAAACACAAGAAACCACAAGTGTTGGTGAGGATATGGAGAAAACGGAACTCTTTGTGCACTGTTGGTGGGAATGTAAACGGGTGCAGTATGGTGGAAAACAGTACGGAGTTTCCTCAAAAAATAAAAACTAGAACTATCATATGGTCCAGTAATTCCACTACTGGGTACTTACCCAAAGAAAACAAAAACACTAATTTGGAATGGTAACATGGACCCCTATGTTTACTGTAAATTATTGTTTACAATAGCCAACGTATAGAAATAATCCAAATGTCCATCAATAAATGAATAAAGATTACATATATATATATACAAAATGAAATATTACTCAGCCATTTAAAAACAATGAAATATTGCTATTTGCAACAACACGGATGGACCTAGAAGGTATAATGAAATGGGTTAAGTGAAAGTTAAGTGAAATAAGTCGCTCAGAAAAAGACAGATACCACATGATTTAATTCATATGTGGAATTTAAGAAACTAAACAAATGAAAAAAGAGACAAACAAAAAACCAGACTTTTAAACACAGGAAAAAACTGGTGGTTGCCACCGGGGAGGTGATTGGTGGGGGCCGGGGATGGATAAAATAGACAAAAGGGATTAAGAGTAGACCTATTCTGATGAGCACTGATTATAGAATTGTTGAATCATTATGATGCAAACCTGAAACTACTACAATACTGTATGTTAATTACACTTCAATAAAAAAAATAATCAACTAGGATTGAGATAAATTAAGTATATAAGTAAATAAATACAGTAGAAAAATACAAAGATACTCATAGTCTGATGTAAAATAAACACATCAAATATTTTCTCTAAAAAAAGTAAGTAAATCAAAATTTTGGTTGGGAAAAGTTCATTTTTCTTTATATAAATTTGTTCTAAATTAGTGGTTGGCAAACTGTGGCCTAAGGACCAAACTTAACCTATAGCCCTTATTTGTACGGGTTAAGAGTTAAACATGGTTTTTATATCTTTAAATAGTTGAAAGATAATAAAGAGAACAATATATTTTGATAAGTGAAAACCATATGAAAGTCAAATTTCAATGTCTATAAAGTTTTATTGGAACACAGCAATGCTTATTGAGCTCACTAAGCCTCAAACATTAATTCTCCAGTTCTTTACAGAAAATTTGCTGATTCCTTTGCTAAATGACATATTTGAGAGATATGTTATATATTTTTGTGTCTGCAAATAGATTAACTTCCATTTATGAATTAGACATCATCAAAATTTGATTCATGTCCTTCTGTATCTTGTTTACACGTGCCTGAACTCACCAAACTGTTTTATGGAAGATATCAAATGTCTGAGCATTTTTCTTCTCAACAATTACTATTCCCTTCTCAAACCATATTTATATAATTCTTTACCATTTGAAACATTTTCACATCTCTGATTTCATTGATCTCTGACAAAAAGCAAATGAAGTGCCCATGAAAAGAACAATTTCTGCTTTTCAGAGGGATAAACCGAGGTTCCAGGTATTCAAATTACTTTCTCGGGAGGCATGGAGCATTAAGCAAAAGATTCGTGCGCTAACCCAGAATCCAGATGCTCCTGGGAAAGCAGCACTTTTCTCTGAAGAAACACAGTCACAGCTGAGATTGAAAAAGCCAAAATCACAAAAAGGATGATATAAACACAGGTTTCTGATTCTTTCCTGTACATGTTGACCTCTGGAAGACTGCCTCAAAAAGGTTTTATCTGGTCACCTGGGTGGCTCAGTCATTGAACGTTTGACTTCAGCTCAGGTCATGATCTCACACTCTGTGGGTTCAAGCCCCACACCAGGCTTTGTGCTGACAGCTCAGCCTGGAGCCTGCTTCAGATTCTGTGTCTCCCTCTCTCTCTGCCTGTCTCCCTCTTTCTCTGCCTCTCCCCCATTCATGCTCTGTCTCTCTCTCTCTCTCTCAAAAATAAAATTAAAATAAAATAAAATAAAATAATAAAAGGTTTTACCACTGGTTGACTAAAGAAGGAGTTAAGAGACACTCACCATTTTTCATTTGAAATCTATACCATGTACATATATTACTTATTCGAAAAATAAAGTTTTTTTCTCTTATATTTCCCAACTAATGGAGGATAACTTAGGTGGCAGCATCTCCTGTCAGTAAAAACGGCTTCTATTTAAGGAAAGATTTCACATGACTCCAATTATCCCCTAGGAAAAGAGAATTTCCAAGTAAATGTTAATCTAAGGTCAGTGTGGCACTTTCCATGAAGTCCACTTTGATGGGCCATTTACTTGTAGCTTCAAGAAAAAGATGGACAACATCACTGCTGTCACCATGCCGTGCTGGCAGGCAACCCATGAGGGGCTAGAAGGAGTGTCCTGACTAATCCGTCTGAAGTGCTACTCCATTTTTCTTTCCCTTTATTCCTTTTTTTACTACTGAATGCTATGACCAGCTGTCAATTATATTTTCTTACCGGTAGCAAATTGCCTTGTGATATATTCACAATCAATACATGTTTCTTGAAAGAATGATGTTGCACAAAAGAGTTTTCTGCACAGAGTTGGCAATCGTGATTTTTAAAAATAATTCAGAATGAGAATTAAAACTATTAGGACAATTCTTTACTCTTCCAGTTTTCTGAAAATGGCTGGGAAATCTCTATAATAGGTAGCAGATGAGAAGGAGGGAGAGAGAGGGAGAGAAATAATTGAGAATCTCTTGTATCTATCTATCTATCATCTATTTATCAATAATCTTTCTTTCTATCTATAGCTAGCTGGAATATGAATATCACTTATTGACCCAGGCATGCTGGAGAATTACAAAATTGAAGAACATTATGACTGGATGGAATCTAGACTGAATTTTAGAACATCTAGTTGAATTCTTAATCAGTGATGAAGCTGCTGCCAAAGGGGATTTTGTTCAATGGAGTCTTGAAAGTAAAAATTGGGTATACGCTCAATTTGCCTGCAATCTGGCCTCAGCCTAAATTTTTTTAATCTTACCACTTATCAGCTCTGCTTCATGCAAATTATGCTCACTGTCCCTCAACCCACTCCCAAACCATCATGTTATGCATTTTCCTCTCTGTAGTTTCTAAATCATATAAATGTCTTTTGCTCTTACTTTTCATGTTCATATCCTGCCAGTCTCCAAATTTCTATTCCTCTGAATTTCCCATGCATTGATCGGTGGCCATTTCCAATAGCACTTATTTTATTCATCCATTCTTCTAGTTTTCACTATTTTACATGAGTTAGAAGATTTTGAAAAACTTCCACAATTCATTGTTGCTAGACCATAGTTTTAAAACAATAGAAAAGAGTATTATATGATAGAAAGTTTTTGGTAGCTGAATTTTGGTGAAACAATAGAAAATGAAAAAATATTTTTATTCCTATGTCATAATAAACAGCATCAGTTAGGTCTTACTAAAATGGGTCTTGCTTGCTTAGGCATTTTCTTGTTCAGAGATATCACTGACACCCTACTCAAAGAGTAAGTAACTCATGTAACCTTAGAACTTTTCATTTTAAAAGAATCTAGGGGAATTTCCAGGCCATATTTCTACTCTTCCATATAAAATATGGAGGTCTGAAGAAGTAAAGTGACTTTCCCAGATCTAAAACCTGAGTTTTCTGGGACTCAATGTTGATACAACCCCCATCAATCATATGGCCTCCTCTAATAACCATTTCTCGTTGGTGAAGTCCATTGACAAAATGTAAATATGTGTTTGGGTACTTTGTTCCTGTTAACATCACGTACATATATTTTTGAAGATTCCTAAAAAACAAAAAACAAAAACAAAAAGCACACACACATAACTTCATTAAATAGCTTATTGGGCCATACCTTATGGATCATGGAGTCTTGTATGGATCCTCTAAACTTTTCAGATCTGGCCTTCAGCAGAGTTGGGGTGAAGCAGAGCCCGATTTACCCAGCCCTCTCTCTAACACTATAGACTAAAAGCCTCATTGTCATATCTCTTCCATTTGTGCTATAAAGTTGTCCTTATAGGCCCAGCTCATGGCTTTTTGTTACTCCTTTTTTAAAAAAATTTTTTGAATATTTTATTTATTTTTGACAGAAAGAGACAGAGTACAAGTGGGGGGGGGCAGAGTGATAAGGGAGACACAGAATCTGAGGTAGGCCACAGGCTCTGAGCTGTCAGTACAGAGCCCAACATGGGGCTCGAACTCATAAACCATGAGGTCATGACCTGGCCAGAAATCGGACGCTTAACTGAATAAGCCACCCAGGTGTACCGCTTTTTGTTACTCCTACTTTACTGATGTTTAATTGTGAATTACCAAAAATGAAGTGAATTTTTATTTAATCATTGAGCCAACAAATGTTACTGCCACATAACAGTTACTGTCCTACACCTAGAATAGTACAGTTATTTCTACAACTATTAAAAATAATATGATCAATAATGACTGTTAACAGTAAATGCTTACTGTATCTCAGGTCTGTACTAAGAACTCTACACACAACTTCTCACTTGAAATGCTAAATGGCTCCCCCAAGCCCCAGGACTGCAAGTGGGGATTAGGATTAGAACCCATATCTGTCATCACCCAAAGTCTGAGCCCTCAGAAGACCACAGCTTTTGCTCTCAGAGGGCTCATGTCTAGCATGTGGGAGAGCCATCTATCACAATGTTCAAAGCAATGTGCTACAAGCTGTTATTTGGGTAAGTACATGGTGTCATTGAGCATAGAGGAAGAACTCGAACTCTTCTGAGGGCAGTTGGCTTAATCTTTGAGGAACAGGTGGCATTTGGGCAGAATCTAAAAGGATGACTAGAAGATTGGTAAGTAGATAAGAGAAAGAGGGTTTTGTGAATAGAGGAAACCCTATGGGAAAGGGTGCAATGTTTTGAAGAAAACAGTACATTTGGGGGATTGAAAGCAATCTAGCATAATTGGAATCCATGAGAGAATGGCTGCTGCTGAAGCCTAAGAGGTAGGTGGGGTCATGCAGGCCAAGCAATGAGGTTGGAATCTCGCCTGTAGGAAATGGACAGGTGCTAAAGACTTTGAAGCAGAGTGACAGAGTCACATTTTAGATCTAGAGAGATCACAGTGGTGTGGAATATGGGTCAAATAAGACCAGGGATGGAGGGAGGAAGGAAAGGGGTGGAGAGAGAAAGAGAGAGAGAGAGAGAGAGAGAGAGAGAGAGAGAAAGTTAGGAAGATATCACAAATGCACAGCAGAGAGAAAATGAGAACTTGAACTTGAGCTAAGGTAGTGCCTGTGGAAATAAAAACATTAATTAATGGGATGTGTACAAGACTGCATCTACTGGACTTTATGAGCAATTAGGTATTAAGGGCCCGAAGAGAGAAAAGAATCTAAAGTGATACTCAGGTTTCTGGCTTAGATCATAAGAAATCATTAAAGATGGCAAGTAGAGGCAAAGTTTGAGAGGAAAGATAATGAGTCTGGTTTTACAAATGCTGACTTTGGAGTACCCTGAGGAACACCCAGATAGAGATGTCGAGATGGCAGCCCACACTAGAATGGATCATCGGATAGGTCTGGGAAAGGGATGCCATACAGGGAGTGATCAGGGCACAGCTGATAATTAAAGTCAATTGTTTGTTCAACAAGTATTTACTGAATGCCTATTGTGTGCCAGAAACTGTTTTAGGCACCAGGGATATGGCAGTTAAAACACATTCAAAAACACATCCAGCCCTCTTGGAGCCAACGTCCTAGGAGAGGCTATATTTTGGAATACACAAATAAATTTACAATTACAAGTTGTGTTAAGTACCAGAGAGGAAAAGCATTGAGTGTCATAAATACATACATACATAGAAGGGTGATATAGTCTATACTAGGTTGGGATGTAGGGGATAGTCAGGGAAGGACTCTCTAAGATAAGGGGCATTTAAACTGAAAATTACACCTGATAAAGGATTAGCCAAGTAAAGAACACTCCAAAAGAGAACAGCATATGTGGAGACCTGAGGCTAGAGTTCACTATATTGAAAATACTGAAAGACCCATGTGATTGGAACATAATGTATGAACCTAGGATGGCACGGTAGGAAGAGGCAAATTTAAGCAGATTCATTCATCCAGGGAAAGTCTGTAGTTTGATATATAATATCAATCAATCAATCAATCAATCAATCACTCAATCACAGCAGGAAATCACATTTAATTAGGGGAGCAGGGGAAGAAAAGCCTACAAAAGAAACCTAAATTTTTATCATTTCCACCACAGTATGGTATCTACAAATGAGTTCTTTTCTCTCAGTTAACATAAATAAATGAGTTGTTATTCATAGCTAATTTTTCCACCAGAAGTGTTCTCTTCTAAAAGGTTAGAGGAGGGATCCATGAGGTACTTTTGTTAATGTAAAGATCTCATGGGATGGATAAACAAAATTTGGTATATCAATACAATGGAATACCATTCTGACATAAAAAGAATGAAATACCAGTATGTATTACAACTAGATGAATTTAAAGATGTTTTAAGTGCAATAAAGCCACATAGTGTATGATTCAATCAATACAAAATGTTGATAATAAGGAAATCCTTAGAGACAAAACGTAAATCAATGGTTGCTAGGGGCTGGGATAAATGGAAATAGGGAGTGACTACTTAACGGATATGAGGTTTTCTTCTTCAGTGACGAAAATGTTCTAGGATTGGATAGTGTTGATTTTGTACAACTGTATGAATATACTAATAGCCACTGAATTGTACACTTTAAAAGGGTGAGTTTTATGGTATATGAATCACATATCAATGAAGCTGTTACTAAAAAATTGCTTGGAGACATCTACCTGTGTTCTCTCAGTCTCCACAGGTGATAGATAGACATAAAGGTAGATAGATCTAGACAGCTTGCTTATATAGGATTTTGTTAAAATTAATTATTTTATGCTCATATTATCTTTGATGATCTTTGGATGAATGAGTTATGTCTATATTAAATGATGACTTTGGAAGTTCAGTTCCATAAGATTAATTTCTTACCTGGGAACATGCTGAAAAAGCTTTTAGTAATCCTTCACATAAATAATGTGAAGAAGACGGAGTCAATGTGTCTTATAAAACCTTGCACTTACTACCCTGTAAAGGTACTATCAAGGAGTGTCATCCCTTGTGCTGAATGTTAAGGATCATAGATAAAAAATGAAGTAGATCCATAATACATTGGGGCTTTAATGAAGCTTTGGATTCTATCCACATGACATACTTATCAATGAACCAGAAGATGTGTTTCACACACAATTTATCCTTCCGGTAGTAACCCTACCAGTTTTTTTCAGTCTAGAAAATGAAGAGGGATTAAAGTTCACCCAATATTAAAGTTTACCCAACAGCCAAGTTAAGATTTAAAATTTTAATATATTTCTAATTTAAGAAACTCTGTGATATATCAAGCTGTTGGATCCTTATAATGTCCAAATACTCAAAGAAGTATTAAGAAATAACTAGTCTTATCAATATTTTTTTTTTGTTTTCCCTTGATAATTAATAATAAAAGAATGGTTACCAGGAATTTATTTCAACTCGAGTAACATGGTTTGACACTTCTGTTATGGACATTTAGGAAAAAATAGATATATCAATATATATGATGGAGATCTCTTCAAAGTGGCAAATTCCTTAGAAAATAAGGTGCAAATAAATGAGTAAATGCATTGTGAGTAAATAAATAAACAAGTGAGCAAGCAAACTATGTAGAATTGTCTAGGAAGAAGCAGATTGAAAATAATCCAAATAAAAATAGTATTTTATAGGTATCAAACTATTTTCATATATATTTAAAAATTTGATCCTCAAATCTGTTCTATGAAATAAGTAGTACAGAGCGATAGCTCCATTTCACAGAAGGGCAAAATAAGGCTTAACAGGATAAGGTCACTTTGGGCAGACTCACATTTTTGATAGGTAGCATATCCAATTTTATACCAACTGATATCATGTCCATTGCATTTCTGACATGACACAGTATTCTATTATCATTTTTAGTATTATTAGTAATGTTATTTTATCATCATGGGATAAAAAGATATATACAAATATCAGATAGAAAAGTGAGTAATGGCTTATGGTATTACAAAAAAATGGTCTGTGGTATAAAAACTGGCTAGTGTTCTAGAAAGTAGTGTATTTTTGAAAAATATTTGATTTTGTTGGTTGTGCTGATTTTGTCTTTGCTTTTGTTCATCTTATAAAGAAAATCAAGGCACTAAGACACCTATATATACACAAGATGAGTGTCTCCTCCTATTATATGGTCAGGTGTGAACTATCCATAGCCTTATAGGGTCAAAGAATATTTATAATCTTTTAAATCTCTCTGAATTTTGAATTCTCACATCAGTGGATTTTTCCTCTTTTGCCAAAAACAAGTTATTTTTTAAAACCCACCAACTTCTGGCTTTTGTTGGTTTTCCTCCTTCTCCAACTAGCTAAGCATCTCCTAAATAAACAATTACTTTAATTGAGGTCATTTACTCATGATTCTGCTCTGTGCTCCAAAAGAAAGAGAAATACAAAAAATGAGAAATGGCATCAGAAAGAGCAATAGAGAGGATAAAATCTGGCAAAAAATAATGCTTACAAAAAGTAGAATAATTTATCCTTAAGATCAGGCTTTCAATTGAATTGCAATCTAATACGAACTAAATTTGCAGTATGGGGTTACGAGGCAGTTAGGGATTTCCTTGAACTTGGGGTTGATTAATCTACAAAATGGATTCTCAGATCAATGGACTCACTCTTAAAATTATTTCAGGTCATCATTCTCTCTGGGAGATAGAGTAGATGTTGTTCAGTATGGAAGGAGAGTTTCTACATGGGAGAGATCACTGCATCATATTGAAAATCAGCACAACCAGGATATCGAAGTTAAAGGCTTTTGAGTTGTCTCAGCTCTTGGATCAATACACCTATAAGTCGCTACCATCTGATTTAACCAATAGTCCCCAGACAGTGGAAAATTCATTACAGTGACCCAGGAAGTTATCCCATCTACCCCTCATCTGTCAGCAGAGATTAATCCCCAAAGCCACAACCCCAGCCATTATAAAACATAGCAAGCCACTCTGATAAACAGAGTGACTCAAATGATAATGTCTACTCAATGGGCAGGTAGGGACTGGCCCTCCTCAAGTACAAATCTCATTATTGATTAATTTCCCTGTAAGTGTTCTCTGCTTCATTAATAACAGTTTCAATTCTTAATTCATAGATTACCTTGGCAATCTAGTTTTCCCCTTCTTATTTTAACTTTGGGTTATAATAAACATCTTGAGTTTTGTGTGTTATTAAAATTATACTCAAATCTCATTTTAATGTTTTCACTTATGAATTATTTTCATATAAATGGTAGTATTTTTTTTTTTTTTTTTACAAAATTCTGTTTAGGGTTATTCTGTGGTATAGTCCACTCTTGATATGTTTATTACTAGCAGTTCCAGGGGTGGGGAAGAATTGTTGGGCTTAAAGGAAATTCTTTTTCTTTGATAACTTGACAACATGCAAATCTGTTCCCCCTCTCTGGTGTACCTGATGGAAGAAATCATCTGTTATTCTGCTATAGACTACAAGGAAGGAGAACCAAAAAGAGTCATGGGGAAAGTGACAAAGAGAACAGAGTATTTTCTTTAAGTATAACTCTGACCAAGGCACATGTCCCCCAAATTAAACACACTCAGAACTCTTTTCCTGCAGAATAAAATTCAAACCCTTTAATGGCCTTTACAAGGCCTTCCAGAAACTTGCCCCCACCTCTTTCTTCATCCTCAGTTTCCACCACCAATGTATGCACATATGCTGCATTCCAGAGATGTCTGCTGGTTTACAGCCACTTGAATACGCCATAGTGTTCCACATCTTCATGCCTATGGACCTGCTATTTCTGCTACTAGAACCGCCATCCTTTCTTTCTCCTAGCTCCCCCTTCTGATGAACTCCTACTCATTCTGAAAGAGAGTTCCCATCTGTATTGCCTTCATGAGCCACCCAAACAACTGCCCACTCGCTTTTGTGTGTGCCAACCCTCTACCTATTATTTACTACATGATTGCATTTATTATGCTTCACTGTAACAATACAGTTTTAAGGACATTTTCCTCATCAGTCTCTAAGTTTCTTCTAAGCAAGATCTACACATAGTTCAACTTTGTATCATTAGCAATTTGCAAAGTCCCTGGTACACAGAAAATGTTCCATGAAAGCTGCTGAATGAAGCTGGAGTATTCATGACCTAAGGAATGAAATGTTATACTTTAAAGCATAATGGCTTTTTAAAATCTAAAATACAATTATATGTGGAATATTGATATATTTCAAATGGTACAATCCTAACTTTAAATATTCAGTCCTACCCTCAGACCATATATCCTGATTTTTGTTGCAAAAATATGAACAACATAAATACAAAATGTAAATAACAGGTTTCATGGATCGATGTTTAATCCTAAAACAATGAATAAGATACTAAGTTCAACTTATTTCTGTCCTAGTGTTCCAATTTTTAGGAAGATCTTCACAACCTAAACACCAAAAAATAGAGTTTTTAGCTGAAATCTATACATCTGTCCTTTAATTTTTTTTAATGTTTTATTTCATTTATTTTTGAGGCATAGAGAGACAGGGCATGAGCAGGGGAGAGGCAGAGAGAAAGTGAGACACAGAATCCGAAGCAGGCTCCAGGCTCTGAGCTGTCAGCACAGAGCCCGACGCAGGCTCGAACTCAAAAACCGCGAGATCATGACCTGAGCTGAAGTCAGACGCTTAACCGACTGAGCCACCCAGGTGCCCCTACATCTGTCCTTTATATTCACAGACATAGACATCTACGATGAGCCAAAAGGGGAGATTCAGTAAAATCCCACAACATCAAAAACATCCAAATCACTTGGGTCAATGGATTGATAGGAACCACAGTCCCAGGATAAGAAGGGCCTGAACACCAAGTTTCTTAGACCAATAGACGTCTTTCACAGCCCTCAGGTGGGATTTTCAGGTTGTCTGAATTAGGCACCAACCAGCTGGGTAAACCTGGGTGGGTGATGTCTCTCTAAAGTGCAGTTCCTCCTCTATCACATGAGAAGGCTACACAACATCACTGAGGGCCTTCCAGCTCTCACATCCTATCGGCTCTGGGACTGTTTCACATCATAGAAAATGATGAGGGAGGTTCAGTGACAGTTACTGGTAACCGGCAAAATAGTACACCTGCTTCTCTATTTCATCCTCCCATCCTTTTTCCTCACCTTTGAAGGCAAATGAACCAAACACAAAAATCAGATACTTTTTCACGTAGGCAACACATTTAACATTGGCCAATAGAACATGGAGTCCGGCACATCATCACACAAAGTGTGTTGAAACCACTGGTACTTTGGGTCTGGAAGACATACATCCTTTTGTTGTACATAAAAAAAACTTTAAGCAGTTAGCATCATGTTCACATTTATAGGAGTTACAGTTTGCCCAAGCATTCAGGTACAGTGTCTCATTTATCCCCCAAGGATCTCTGAGAGTTTGGGTTCTTCGCACCGGACAGAGATCGGAACCAAAGTTCAGAAAGGTTCAGCATACTGCCTGAGGTCAGGCTGCTAATAAATGCAGAGCTGAGATTCAATCATCAGTCTCTAGATTTCAAATTCAATTTCATTCTGTATTAATGCTCTCTCGCCCTCCAGTCACACTATTCACGCAGAGGATGCTGTTAAATGAGAAGAAGAAGGATTAAAAGACTTATTATTCATTCAAGAAATATTTGCCAGGCACATACTCTATGCCAGACACTCTGCCAGATGCCAGGGAAAACCGAATCCCACTCAAACCCTCTCCTCCTGGACTTCCAGCCATTACACTTACAGGAGGGACTAAAAAGGGTAAGTGTAACTAGATGATGTGGGCAGATGTTACATGTGCCTCGTAAAGATATAACTGAGGAGCTAGGGGCACACATAATAATTCATGCTGCTTATGAGAGTCAGAGAGAGCCTCTGGCATGTAGCTGGACCTTGAAGAGTGAGTATTTCATTCAATAAGTGGACACAGGAAGGGGAGTCATGGCAATGTGAAAAGAACAGCATGAGTGACAGCTCAGATAGATGGAAAGGGCAAGACTCATCCTGGGAGGTAGTTCCTTTGGTCAGCATGGCAAGATTCCTCTGAGTGGGCACCAGCTTTGTTGAGAGAAACCCAGACCAGCTCTGCGGCTGCAAAGTAAAACATCCTCCCTAGGATTTTGCTCTCATGCTTTCCCAAAGAGGATGCTTACTTGTGCTTGGCTTTACAATATCCGTAAAGAATTGTTCCCAATGGGTGATCTCTACATCACCCGCACTGACATCACCTGGCAACTTTGAGAAATGCAAATTCTCAGGTCCTGGTCACAAACCTACTAAATCAAAAACTCCAGGGGTGGGGCCTAGCACTCAATGTTTGAACTAGAACTACAGGCAATTCTGCTATCTGCTCAAGTTTGAGAACCACAGTCTTAAAATATTTACCTTGCCAGTGTGGATGTCTATCTCTTTGTAAAACATCAGTTCTAGTCCCAAAGTTAGCTGGTTCACCTTCTAGGTCTGCACACTAACTTTTTGTGTGTATGTGGTGGGGTGTAGGTCTGCTGGTCAAAGGTAAAACGGACTACTTGGGAATAAACCAGGAATTTATGTTAAGGTGCAGTACCACCACTCAGAACTGTTGGAAGGGAGATGTAAGTATCTGTGGTTCATCTGAGTAGACGCCATCTATGGCATCCCAGGGATAAGCTTCTTTTGTGGCATAGGACTTAATGGTAGCCCAGTTATAACACCATATTTCAAATGACTCACAAATGGGAACTGTGAAGTACTCTTTAAGACCAAGTGGCAATAAAGTATGATGAGAGGAAAAGGTGGGCACACCTGTTTTCCTGAAATCTTTTGGTGTGGCTTAGAACTGGCTGTAATCCAATTTGATAACTAATCGCCAAGCTCTCTGTTATCAGCATGACTAGGCTGGATGTGGGGATGGGTAATGCTTGCTGTTCTTGTTTTCAAGGAGTTTACACTCTGATTCTTTGGACTGCTCACAAAATCCTCTCACATTTCCCTAACCACCCCCAGGAATTCCCCTATTCCCTACCTTAGGAGTTTCTTCCTGGAGTGCTCCACTATCAAAATCCATCAAAACCTGTCAAAGCTGGGTGTAAATGCCACCATTTTCCCCTCGACCAGATATGATCTCCTCTCCTCTTATACAATACAGACCAAAGAATGAATTATTTCTCTCTTACAGAGCTCTGTGGCCTTCTGGGAACACAGTGCAGATCTGTATTATTAAAAATATTCTAATTAGTTCCTGTATGCTCTGTAAGAAAACCTTGATGCAAATCATTTCTAATTAAGAAAAAGACAATGGATCAAATTTTCATTAAACCAGAATGAATAAATAAATAAAACTGTTTTCCTTCCAGTATCCATTCCTCATGTTGGACCTCTTAAGTGATGGTGCCATGCTGACTTTATAAATGCTGATGGTTTCATAACAAATACGTGAAGAATGACAGGATTTTGCCACTGCATAAAGAGACAAAGCATAAGGTATGCCACTTGTGGATTTTAGATTTAGAAGTGGGCACAAAGGAAGTGTTTTGTGGAAGTCTGGGGGCGGGGGGTAAGTAAGAGGGTGAGGGGTAAATCTAGGTTATCTGGTTGTGTTTCCTAGGTCCTCCTTCATTAGTATTAATGGGTAATACACTGTCGCAATATCACACAGGAGAGAAGAATTCTTTTTGAGGTAATTGATTGCTACCAGGATATTTTTAGAAAATAGTTTCCTTGTTACCAAGAATGAATAAAATCCGATCTAGATCTAAATAATAAAATCAACACCAGCAGCCCAACAGCATTTTGAATGTTTTCAATGCTTTGAAACAATATATTTCATTTAAGGCTCAAAATACCTCCATCCTACTCTAGTGTCTTGACATAGGTGGGTATTCAATACATATCTGAGAAAGGACAAGACAAATAATAGGAAGGCTAAAGATTATTAGCACCATTTTATAAGTGGAAAATGGAGGAGCGTATGGGTGGCTCAGTCAGTTAGGTGGCTAGCTTTGGCTCAGGTCATAATCTCGTGGTTTGTGAGTTAAAGCCCCGTATCAGGCTCTGTGCTGACAACTCAGAGCCTGGAACCTGCTTCACATTCAGTCTCTGTCTTTTTCTGCCCTTCCTCCACCCTGTCTCTAATAGAAATAAACATTTAAAAAAATTATAAATGAAACCTTAGAATAACGGAGCCAGGAAATGACCAAGTTGGAGTAGAATAGAGAATTGTTGAACACAGTCCATTCTTTCTCCCATACCTTACTTACTACATCACAGTTTAACAGACCTGAATACTACATCTCCCCTTGTATGTCAGAACTGTTCATGATTTTCATATATACTAAAGAAATGGTATCCTGACAATGTTTCACTGATACACTCTAGCTGTCTATAAAAATCCACGGCTTATTAGCCATTTCTAACAAATCAGTGGAGGAAAAAACTAATTGTCAACTGAACTGATTGACCATATCTTTCACTTTTCAGAGTAATGTTATATTTTTCCACTTCATTCCCTGGAGCAATGATAAAAAGTCCTTCCAGCTCTGTACTTAAGCACAAAGAGACCATGTTAGGAATAATAACTCAGTATTAATATGATAAGAAATCTCTGCTATGCAGAATACGAAACATCTTATTGAAGTCTTACTGCATGCGTAGGGTATATAACATCTGATATGAATTCCTCTCAAAATTCTCTGTATGACAGAGATGAATGCTGCCTGAGCATTATCTATTTCACTTCCTCCTTAGTAACACAGTTTCTATATCATTGGCAGCAGCAATGTGCCCACCTACATATCCCAACTGCCCCTTTGTAGACAGGTTTTAAATTTTAAACAAAACCATTTTAAGAGAGACATAGGAGAAAAAGAAAGTATTCTTTTGGCAGGGCTTCTTTTTGCCCTTCTCTTTCCCCATCTCTCTGCCTGAAACTCAAATGTGATGGTTGGAGCTACAATAGATGGACATCTTTTGACCATGAAGCAACCTTGAGAATGAAAGTGACACAATAGGAATGGCAGAGCAGAAGGATGGAGGAAAACTGAGAGAGGCTGATGATATCATAATACCAATCATACCAGCTTTAGGATGCTTACTCCTTGACTTCGACGTTAAGAGAAAATTAATTCCATTTCATTTAAGTCACTGTAATTTCAGATCTCTTGCTACTGGTATTCACCAATGGAATCATAACTGATGAATCCCCCAAATATGGACAGAATAGAGAGCCAGAAAAATTTGATTATGACTGCATTTTAGAATGAAAGACCAACTGAGTAAGAGATAGACCAGTGTTCCACACGAATGTGGGCTAAAAGAAGCAGATAATTTTCCCTAAATGAGGCAACCAGAAATGGAACTTATCAGGAGTCTGAGTCATGCCAGAAAGAAGATGATGATGTTTGGAGCCCTGCATAATTATGCAGCAGGGGTGGAGAGTGGAGAGGTGAATTAAGGAATGAGGACATTAGAGCAAAGGATTACTGGAGCTAGTGGGAAAGGCATACTGTTTGGAACTGGTGGGGCTAACACCACCTACCTCCAGAGACAGGGAACCAGAAAAGAAATGTTGCACATCAGATAAGAAATTCCCTTTTCCAAGTGGGTCAAAAATTTTTTTTTCTTTCCCTTGCAATATCTGGCACAGGACCTAAAAGTAGGGGGCTGAGGGGTACATGTTCATTAAATGTATGTTGATTGATTTAAAGCCATCCAGAAAATCAGTAATTGAAGTTCACCTGGGAGCATTATTCTCAAAAAACTCTATAAGACACACTGTTCCACTCCAAGACTTTCTCTCTCTTCTTTAATTGTCACTGAAGAACATTTAAATTATAAAGGAAATGATACACATCTCGGTAATTGCAATAAAGCAGATACATGTCACCAAAGCCTCAGCACAAAAGGAACAAGAATTTATTTATTTATTTTTTTTTCAACGTTTATTTATTTTTTGGGGGACAGAGAGAGACAGAGCACGAATGGGGGAGGGGCAGAGAGAGAGGGAGACACAGAATCGGAAACAGGCTCCAGGCTCCGAGCCATCAGCCCAGAGCCCAACGCGGGGCTCGAACTCACGGACCGCGAGATCGTGACCTGGCTGAAGTCGGACGCTTAACCGACTGCGCCACCCAGGCGCCCCAAGGAACAAGAATTTAAAAACACTCAGTATTTATCTGCAACTGCAGTTTAAAACTCTATGCTTTATACTTATACATCTGTTTCTCTAGTAAAGTAGTTCTCAGCCAAGGTGGTTTTGCCCTGTAGGTGCATTTGACAATGTCTCTTGAGCCCCTTTTGGTTGTCACAATGGGGTGGGGGAAAGTACTACTGGCATCTAGCGGGCAGAGACTGGGGATGCCACTCCCCAGCCATCCTACAATGCACAGGGCAACTCCCACCCCAACAAAGAATTATCCTTCCCCAAATCCAGTAACCGCACCAACTACTTCAAGGTTATGGTGTAATCTCCCCAGTGCTGATGTATTTAGCTCATGTAATATTTTTCAGAGTATTCAATAAGAAAACACCTAACCTAAGGGTAGAATCATAAAAACATAATGTATGGTATATAATTGTTGGTACTACTCAGTTCCAATATATGTCCTTGTTCACAGAAGGCTGGAAATAAATAGCAAAAATTTTTAAATACAAATTTTTGGGGAGGCATAATGCAAAAAAAAAAAAAAACTTCAGAAAAAAAATCTTATTGAATCTATGGAACACTCCTGAGGGATAAATGTTATTACAATCATTTTACAGAAGAGAACTCTAAAGCTATGAGTGATAAAATCTCATGCCCAAGGTCACAGAACTTATAAATAACAAAGGATCCCAGTGCATACCAACCACAGGAAGCTAAATGTATAATCATGAAATGGTTGCTATTCTGGATACCAATGTTCTCTAGTGAGTTGAGAGGGTTTTTTCCCCACATTTAAGTTCACAAAAACGTTGACTTACTTGCACAGAATGCTTCTTGAAATGCACTGTACATTTCTGCTCTTTATTAGGCACACTATATTGAACATAGTTTAATCCTCTCTTGACATGTCAGGATGGTTACGATGAATACCCACACTACCCTGTACTGCTGTGTCCTCTGGATCTAATGAAATGTACAGGGTTTCCTGTCTCCTCACTTGATTGGACCCAATACTTTTAGAGTTTTTCTGTCTGGTTTTTATCATTTTTCTTTCTCTGCCTCTTCTAGCCGACTCATAACTGCCTCTTTTAACTATAGCTGGTATGCCTGCTTTCAGGTGCTTCTCATCTTCTATGGATGAAAAGATAGATCGCTACCTCTACTAGAACCATATCTACAGTTAAAATAATAAAATCTGAAAAGAATCTCCCAAAGTGTGTGTATGCGTGGGGGGCAAGGAGGGAAGAGGGACTGAGAACAGGTAAGCTTCAAGGTATCATCTTTATCTCTTCTAAATTCCTTTTAGCTTTATTTCCTAGTTTCCAGCTGGGCTCCAACCACCTGAATTTGTTGTATCTGTTATCTTCAGACTCATGAGGTATTACAATAATGGACATTTTAATCATTGTAATTTAGAAAATCCTACCTTTGGCTGTATTATATGCAATGCTTCTACACACTAAGTATTAGTCCGCTAACATTTAAACACCAAATTCATCAATAGACACACATTTCATAGCCAAACAATGCTTTAAGTTTTTTATACATGCAGCTCCTACTTTTAATTTGAAAAATTATCAAAATACTAATAAAATTCTCAAAACAAATAAAGGAGCAAGAGAATATGAAGTTTCAATGGTTGTTTTACTCTGGGAAAACTTTTTTTTCTCCAACAAGGCCCACAACACCACTGGGGCTTTTTTTCACTCCACCATTACTCTTTTGGAGAATGGAAAGAACCCTTATCAGCACTTTGCAACCACAGATGCAAACTAGAGGTGCCGTGAGGTTTAACCAGGACAAAATACAATCAGACACATCAATGATTCTTGAAGATTGAAAAAAAAAAAAAAAAACAAAAAAACAAAAACCATGACAAATCTACTAGATAATCAGTCCATTGTTTTTAAAAAAATATCACATTTTAAAAAATCTCCTGTATAGTATATCAACAAAATAGCTGGTACACTGGGCTGATGCTCTGTCAGGCTGAAAGCTGGTTCTGAAACTGCCAATGGCCAGGTACCCAGAATTTGGCATGTAAGAGTGCTGCATTGCCTCTATGGCTCACCACTCGCCTCTGTCAACTCAACATCAGCTGCTGGTTTGCAAGAACATTCCCTTGGGTACCCAAATGCTGCTAACAGCAGTTTTATTACATTCTTCCATGGTTTTGTGAAGCTGAGCAAGCTGGATCTTCATGGAGAACAGAGCAAAACAGAGTTCAGAGTATGTTAACTAGTGAAAATTTTAGAGTGCATTAGCTTTGCCCTAGGAAGCAGGGCATTTGGTTTATTTGGAAAATAAAGGGTTAGCTTGAGAAGAGATAGGAATTCTGCTTTTCTCTTACATCATGGTTTAATGTAACTTAATTTTCCAATGAAAATAATTTATTTCTCCAGTGGGAGATTTAGTATGAAATTACCACCGCAGTTAAGATGATCAAAAAACTCATTGGCTACCTTTCAAAATAGTTATCCAATTAGGGGCTGATGATACAGTGATTGAAAAGGTGGCTGTATTTTCCCTTGAAATCTTAATAGGTCTCTGCACTTGCCCTTAGGAACCATAATTTAGTACATTCTAAAAGCCCAGGTGCTAGGCTTTTTGCAAAGTGCTTAGGATGCACAGATAAGTCACACTTGGCCCTTGTCTTCTAGGGATTGGTAGTCTAGCCAGGATGGGGACCTGCTTCCCCATGTGCCTTGAGCGAACCACAGGAAGGACAAATTAGATTTGAAAATCACCAAAAGATTGTAGATTCAGCTGCTGACACATTTCCACTTATACAAAAACACGAACTAAGGAATGGATACCTTCTCTTCTAAAAGGACTCCAGGAAGTTATAGGTACAGAAGGTTAAGTCTGGTGACACATTAGTGAGATATCACAAGGAATTAAGTGTTGATATTTATGGCACTTAATTTTCTCTCTCCATATTTGTGTATTAAAATACAAACACACACACAGACACACACACACACACACACACACACACACACACAAAACACAAAAAATATGACCTGACATCACAATAGCAATAGAAACTAATAATATCTAGCAACAATTTTTCAGCATCTGGGAGCAATTGATACTCATCTGTATGACACAGGCATGTGGCCTCATCCCCAACTGATGTGTCTCCATGGAGCTTGAAAATGAGCAGAGGCCCTGACTATCTCCTACTGTGTACCCTCATTTCACAAGTGCACAAATGAGAAATATGACATCCACCTCTCCACACATACAAGAAAATGGTTTACTATGCCATCCAAGATGATTTCCTCTCTCCTCTGATGGCTAATCCTTTCCTCATTCAGCATGAGTGGGGTCCCTGACATGAGAATTTTAAGGTGGTAATGCTCCATGGTACAGAAAGGCCAAGGAGGAAGGAATGTAAAGTTGATGGTGGGCACTGGGGAAGATAGGAAGAATCTTGACAGTTGTATACTCTGTTTCTGGAGAAATAGGAGCTAGAAATTGTTTCAGATAACTCAAGGGGAAAAAAAAGTTAACTTTTCATAGCCAAAGGACAGGCTGTGATGGTTAGTTTTGTGTGTCTGCTTGACTGAGCTAAGGGATTCCCAGACACCTGGCAAAACTGATTGCTGGCTGTGTCTATGAGAGTGTTTCTGGAAGAGACTGGCATTTGAATAATTAGATTGAGCAATGTAGATGGTTATCATCCAATCCTTAGAGGGCCTGAATGTAACAAAAAGGCAGAAGAGTGAATTTGCTCTTTGCTTGAGTTGAGACATCCATCCTCTCCTCCAACAATGTGGCTCCAGGTTCTCAGGCCTTCAGACTCAGACTGGATCACACCCAGCTCTAATCACAGGACTTCTTGGCCACCATAATCATGTCAGCCAATATAGATCCTATTGGTTCTGTGTATCTGGAAAACCCTGACTAATATTTGTGCATTGGAAGTGGAAGATCCTTTCTTATTTAGGCAGAGCCTTACTAATTGATCTCCTAAAAATTAGTGAGCAGTTTTGCACATCAAAAAGCCTCTAAAATAATTCCTAAGAGACAGAATCTGTCATATTCACATGGAAATTATTAAGGGATAAGAGAGAACATGGGAGCTTACATTTTTGGAAAGTCCAGTCTTGGACCCAAGCTCAAAGAGAACAAAACAAAAACAAAAACAGCACAGGTGGGACCCATACTGTAAAACTGGATACTCTGAAGGTACAGAAAACCATAATTAAAAAAAGAAAAAAGAAAAAACCTGGGAATATCTGCTCTGTGTTTTCAGATAAATACGTGAAGTAATGGGCTTGCTAGAATAAGGGATGATTGATGAGATTAAAAGATATCTTAGAGACATTCAGTCTGAAATTATTAAGGAAGCTGGCTGAGAATAGAAAAGAAGCAAAAGCCAAATTAATTCCACATTGGAAATGGAAAAGAATGGAACTGGCACTATAAAAAATTAAATCATTGATTAAAGAAGAAATTCTGCCTTAAGTCAGGAAAATATGAAAAGTTATGAAGAGAAAATAATAAATACAAAGGCTATAGATTTATCTCTACAAATAATTTGTATCCCTAAAGAACGAGTCTTGTTTAATGGAATAGAAGCAACAATCAATTAAATAAAGGAAACAGTTCCTGAGTTGAAGACCAACCAGAGTTGCGATTATCATGTTCCAGACAAAATGTAATCAATCTGGCAAAGAAAACAATGGCTGACATTGAAGGAGCCTCCTGCTATCCAGAACCAACAGGAGCCAGGCCCAGGAATTCCTCGGATCCTCTGCCTTCAAGCCAGACAGATCCAGTTCAAACCATGGCTTTACAACTTTACAAACTGTATGAATATGGGAAAGTGACTTCACATCAAGCTTGCCCCATTTGATGTCTACAACTTAACACTGAGTAGTAAAAATGCTACTTCAAAACATGTTCTCACCCCAACACATCCCCATCCCTACTGAAAAATCCATTTTGCTAATCTCCCAGGGCATCTGACTCAGTCTGAGTAGGCTTCCTCATTCCTCACTCCATATTCCACAGCTTCTTTCCACCAGACCTGGATGAATCTGGAAGGAATGATATAAAGGAAGGAAAGGAAAGATCAGAGAAAGAAGGAAGAAGCGCCAAGGTCATCCTCCTGGGAACAGTAGCAACTGTCCTCAAAAGAAAATCACAATTAACTTTTAATAAAATATTCCCAAAGTAATGTTACCTTCATCCTCCAGAGGTGATATCTTATTATAAAAGAAGCTTTGCCTGGATACTCCAACCATTCCCCCTGTTAGCTTATTTCTGCCATTCATTTTCATTACAAATTCATTTTCATAAATCTGAATTGCCATAAAATCCAAATTAATAGCCTCCAATAACTCCAATAACTACAGTAGCCATCACATTAATTAACTCTGTACAATGATTTTTCCCACAGACTTACCTGAAAGCTACCTAGCTGAAAGTATTGCCCATTCCTTTTCTATTAGGCAGACTGACTTTCTAGTCTTTTATTTTCTAGAGCAGGATGACTTGGGTCCCCCACAAAGAGGAGACTTGGTGTGCTCAGACTCTCTTAAACTCTATCCATGTCTGTATAGATTCGATGCCAAAAGCTGGGACTTACACAAATAATCCTCCTTCTCCTTTGTCCCCAAGTATCATTTTCATTAGAAATTAGGATCAAACCTTTAAAGTAAACTTTTTCTTTTTTAAAAAAATGTTTATTTGTTTATTTTGAGAGAGAGAGAGAGAGAGAGAGAGAGAGAGAGAGAGAGAATTCCAAGCAGGCTCCACGCTGTCAGCATAGAGCCTGATGTGGGTCTCACACCCACAAACCATGAGATCATGATGTGAGCTGAAACCAAGAGTCAGACGATTAAATGACTGAGCCACCCAGGCACCCCTACAGTAAACTTTTTCTACCAATGTTTTCCCTTATCCCATTTTATAGTCACAGTTTTATCTACTACTTGAAGTAGTAAGTCATAATTACAGCTTTTAATTATGTGGTCTCCACAAATGCATAAATACTTATCTGTTTAGTACATTTTATCTCCAAAGATCCTTAGGAGACCTGGTTGTCAAGAAACCTATCTGCTCCAGATTTTTCTACCAAATAACTAGACTAGAGGCAAACCTCTTTCAAGGCTTGAGGTAATAAAGCTAACTGGTGAAGGAGACAGTGCCAGAGTGCTGGTTTTCATCCAATGTGCTTTCCAGGCATGCCATATACAATACAGGAGCATGCCTTGGAAAGGTTGAGGACAGAGAAAGCAATCAAGTAAGGTAATCTGTGTGAAAGTACTTGGTAAACACAGTTACTAATACGATTATATGCAGCAGGGCATGGGGGTAGGGTCTATACAATGAAAAGGGCCCTGGATTTAGAATTGGAAGACCTGATCATAACTGTAGCTTAGGAAATGTCATATCACCACTTCAAGAATCAATTTTCCTAAATGTTCTATAGGTCAAGAATAATCTTTTTGTCAGAGTGCCTACTACTGAGTGCAGCACATAGTAGGCTCTCAAGAAATTAAGTCCAAGGCTGACAGGTGGCTAGTTCTCTGGTCCTTCACAGGCAGCACGACTGGCTTCCTTTAAAGCCCATAAAGTCTTAGGCAACAGAGTACCCTCAGCCAAACACACTGGTCCAATCCCATTGGCCCCTGCCTGGCCAGCTCCCTGAAGGTAGCCTTTCAGCAATATATAGTCTTCCTGATGGAGCAGGCTCTCATGTCAGAGAAGTCACTTAAAAACTAAATCATTATTATAAAACATAAAGAAACATATTCAAGCTATCAGAATATTAAACAGGTTCTGACTCCTATTCAGCATCGTTTTACCCTCTCACTGTGGTTTCCTTCCAGCTGCAATCAATATACATTTTGGCAGAAGAGATGCTAAAGAAAAAACCTTCCAGTTTGTTTCCAAGGATTTCATTTTCCCCTGTACACATAGATCCTACAATAGTGGTAGCAACAACCACTTTTTCTGTGCTCTGTATTAATTGGCCTAGCATTGCACTTGCATTATATAACCCAATTACATAGACTGACATGTAATCCAACCCCCCACATTAGAGGGTCAGAATGGCCACATGAGCTGCTCCAAGTCCTGCCACTAATGGGTGATAGAGCAAACCCCAGGTATATGAATATGGAGACGAACATGCTTAACAGCACACTGTCTGCCTCCACTTTTTTCAAGATATATGGAAAAAGAGGTAGCTAGAATTTTGAAGTAAACTCAATGTCCTTCTCATTGTAATATACCTTAATAATTCATTTTGTGCCAACCAAATCAATCCATCGTGAGATATTAAAAAGGTATCTTTAAAATAAGATGAAGAGATTGTATAACCCCAATGAAATCAGTGTGCTTTAAATTAGACCAGGAGTGCCAATGGAGTAGCACTGAATGTGAGCACTTCCTGTTTTAAATGAGCGATAGACTTGCCAAGTGGTTATCTTGGCACTGGGCTAGCAGTAGTGAACAGAAAAGACATGATCCCTCCTCACAAGGACCTCACAGTCTAGCCAGGAGTTAAATAAATCACATACAGACACTATTTAAATATAGGATTATAAATCTTGATTAGTTTTACCAAATAAATGCAGCTGTGTGTGTGTGACATAATTTAGTTTCAGAATAAGGGAAGACAGAGAGACAGACAGATGGGTGGATGATACATCTCACTCTGGTGGAGTGTGAAAAATTGATTGAATAGGCATGAAAACAAGACAGAAGGCAAACACATCGAACATACAAACTAGCAGAAATGAATAAATTGCAAAAAGTACCACAAGTGCTAAAGAGACGTGGATGCATTTGGAGATGGGTGGGGTTAAGGCAAAGGTAGTAACTTGGAGCCTGTGTCTGGAGAGAAAAAGTTATCTCTCAACTGAATGCACAAGTCTTGCCAGGGGTTGAATTTAAAATAAAACATCTATTAGAAATGCAGGAATTTGTGGTGACTTGGTGGCTCAGTCAGTTGAGCGTCCGACTTTGGTTCAGGTCATGATCTCACGGTTTGTGGTTTTGAGCGGTTTGTGGGTTCGAGACTCTGTGCTAACAGCTCAGAGTCTGGAGCCTGCTTGGGATTCTGTTTCTGTCTCTGTCTCTGTCTCTCTCTCTCTGCCCCTCCCCTGCTCACACTCTGTCTCTCTCTCAAAAATAACCATTAAAAAAAATTTAGAAATGCAGGAATTCACAGCATCGGTTTCAACATCAAGTAGTAATTATATCTTCACTTGTTATCAATTTTCTGTTAGACTTTGGAAAATGGAAGGTAGGTAGGTTTTTACAGATGCATTGAATAGTATGTGCTAAACACAACAGCTTCTAAAGAATCCTGAAAACAATTAAATGTTTAGTTTTTTATCTTGGCATTTTCATCCTCTCATCTTTTGCTTAGGCATGCTACTTTTTTTTAATCTGTAATTTTTAAAACCCTAAAAATAAATCCTGCACTTTTTTAGCAAAGCTGAAATTGCAAGATAACAGCAGATGATCTAAAATAACCTGATCTGGTCACAAACATAGCCCATATCTAACAATTTCCCCTCTATATGTCTGCAATAGGAAGGGTTCTGTAGAGTATAAACGGCTGTAGCATACATAAGGCTCTGTCTGGTTCACCCATCCATTAGCTGCCACCTTCTGTGATCCTCTGAAAGTTAACTCAAGCCAGTGGCATCAGTCAAGAGTCTCGGCATATTGTACTGAAATGGCAAGTGATCTAATAGATGATCTAACACAAAGGATAATATATTGGGATATAGCTACAGGCAGATAAACCTAGTTCTAAAAATAATATAAGCAGAGTAAATGGACTAGAGTTCCCAGGTGGAGGTTTACTGATTGTGCATTACTTTGACTCACAAAACTGCTAGGGAACTAAATAAATATTTATTGTGTTTCCTACCTTAAAGGCATCTGCAGTCTACTACACCAATGAATATGGTTAGAGTGTTATTAGTGCTATCATGGACATATATACAGAGTATAATGGGGGCCGAAAGGAAGTTTCGTTCAATTCTCCTTGAGACTCAGAGAATAGCTTAACAGAGGTGATAGACATTGAGTTCTGAAGATGAGCAGATGTTTGCCAGGTGGAGGGAGGATGTGTGAAATGGGAGGGAGAACTGGGTTGAGCTGTGTCAAATGTATGACATTTGGCTAGCTAGACTCTATATCGTTATCTCAGATAGGGCCTCACTGAGATCTATTTCACTTGCCAGCTGTCATCTTCATCCTAGCATGAACACTGCAATATCATGAGTGTGAAAGTCAGTTTTGAACAAATAAATGGAGGGCATGGAAATGATAGGAGGGAAGGGAACGGTTTAACATACGAAGTGCAAGAATCTAGACTACCCTACAGAGATTCCAAGAAGATGGTAGGAAAACACCAAGAAGGTTGTAGGAGAGTGATGTGATTATTTTTGTGCTTCAAAAAAAAATCTCTTTGGTTGGGGAGTAGATGTACTGGAGGGGACAGAAGTGGAGGTTCAGAGAAGAGATGAAGAGTTAAGGGACCTCGTAGAGATTATACTCTCTGTTTGTTATTGTGTCTGGGTTGGGAAAAAAGGACCCATAGTTAATTATTAAAGACAAAAAGATTGTGGGGCTTTCTATGGAAATGTCATAAATTGCTTATATTCTGTAGCCACCAGTTTCCCAGCTGTCAGAAGCTAACCCAATGCACAGTAGAGGCTCTGGATGAGTAGGTAGAAATTTTCATCATCACTTATCAGCTGTGTGACTTGGAGCCAATTAGGCTATTTAGCCTTTTCCCTTACTGAAAGATAGGCATAAGATACCCTCCCTGGTCCTTTGCACCCTTTCTACAAAGGCCACAGGAGGGATGAATGGGATAGCCCTTTAGAGACTAGAAATACTCTAGTTAGGTGAGAAGCTGAAGGTTGCTGTGAAGTGAAGGCATTCAGCAAAGCATCTCGTGCTTCTTGGCCAACAAAAAAAAAGGAAAATTCCAGGACTATGTAAGAAATCTGAAGCTATATAAGCCCACATCCAGTGCTATAATGTCATGTGATTTTAAGTTAAAGGAAGATAACTTTCATTATAAACTGGACTAAAATAAAATTATGAACCCTTAGGTTGCCCTAGAAAGGAACTCATATAGACAAATTCTTTTATTTCCCCAATGAAGAAACTGGGACCTAGGAAGAGGGCTTGGCTTACTCAATGTTACAGCAACTTAATGGCCAAGCCAGGACTAGAATTGACCTTTCTTGACATCCAGTCCAATAGTCTTCTATAATAAGCTGCATGAGTGATCATGATGGGAAACATGGAGGTTTTCTGTGTTCCATAGAGCCCTACAATGGTGTGCAAAGGGCTTGGGCTAGGGTGGGAGATGATAAAGAACAACCCTCTCCAACACCTCCCAGCCCAACTGCTTTGAGAACAACTCTTGGTTTGTTTTTAATATTTATTTATTTTTGAGAGAGAGAGAGAGAAAGAGTCAGAGCATGAGTGGGGGAGGAGCAGAGAGAGAGAGAAGGAGACACAGAATCCGAAGCAGGCTCCAGGCTCTGAGCTGTCAACACAGAGCCCGAGGTGGGACTCGAACCCACAAGCCATAAGATCATGACCTGAGCCAAAGTCAGACACTTAACCACTGAGCCACCCAGGATCCTTGGATTTTTTAATAAAAGTATTAAAAAATAAGGTTTTCCTGCTGCCAAAAAGAAAAAGGAAATCACTATAGTGTCAAAACATTGTTTTTTTTTTTCAGCTTGATACAAATAAACCTGAAAATTCCAAGTCAATGAACACATACTAAAATTGTCACTTAAAGCTTGCACTCATGTCTATTTACCTCAAAATCCTGCATACATATCATCAAGCAGCTTGGAAGGTGCATACAGCTTTTCCCCATGACTAATCATCACATGCTACCATTCAAGCACAAGAGGACAGATCAGTGAGAAGGCATGGTTATTTACCAAACTGTTGAAGTGATAACACAAACAGACTTCTTTAAAAGAAATAGAGCATGGGAGAAGACTGTGTGGGCTTCTTTTAGTCCCCTTTATTCACCAATTTGCTTGAATTTCCATAAATGTTTCAGTTGCCGAGCTTCTGTGCTGCCAAGGAATCCATCTAGGCCATAGAAGCATGCAGCTCAGGCACAAAGATGAAGTTTAGGACCCTTGGCACTTGGCACTAACAAGAAGAATTAGAAGTATTCTACAAGATAAAGGGTTGGCCCTGATCCACTGAGTCCCCTCACCCTGTCTCCCCCTCTCACCTCCATTTCTGAACACAGTTCATGAGCTTCTCCCATGTGTCAGATTCTAGGCAAAGCACACTGGGAGATACAGAAAAAAATAAGGCATAGATTAGAGCACAATATAAAAGGCAATAAGAGCATGCTTAGAGGTGCAGGTGTCATGCTTTAGCATAATGAGTGATCACTTCAAGGTGAAGGCTCTGGCTAGGCAAAGGTGATGTTTGAACCAAGCCTTGGTAGGAAACTGAGGATCCAAAGAGTATTTTTTATCCATGAAATGAGTAAATCCAGATGATTCACCTCCCTGTGTCTCCTTAGCATGAGGAGGTGTCTTCATCATTGATTTACTCTCTATGGGTTACATGTCTGTACCAGCAGGTTGCCTTGAGGAATCCCAGAAAGGGGACAACAACAAAGAAGCCTCTGGTGTTAGCAAGAAAAGTGCAAACACTATTACACAGAATTACAACAGATCTCCTATGTTCATGAAGGCTACACCGAGAGACGTTTCCAAATCACCCAGTCCTCAACTCCAGCTCATTCCACTATCAGTGCAGGGTATTTTATAACTAGGTGTTCTCACTAAGTCATCACTCTGACATGCAGCTTTGCAGCCCTGAGCATTCACATCCACACTGAAGATTGTTGGTACCCTATCTCATTTCATCCCTAGAACGACCCAAGTGGTGGTTATTGTCCTCGTGACAAATTATTACATGCCATAGACTGTGGTCAGTTGCTTTATAAATAATCAAAACACCATGAATTCTAGAAATGCTGATGCCAAAATCTGGCCAATGTAATCCACAGAAGGAAGAGGTTCAGCATTTGCGATGCACATTTAGAAACTATACAATCCATCCATATTTCATTATTCATTGGTGAACACTTATTACATCCAATACATTATGTAAAAACAAAATGATAAATAAATGACTGTGAATAGTATGTTAGTTAGAAATCTTGAGTCTGGAGACCTAGCAAGAGGGCCACTCTGTGATTAAAAGACAGTTACTAATCTCTGGGTATCCATTTTCTTCAACTGTGCAAAAGGGGACAGTGCATGGTAGATTTTGTAATCCCTAAATTGCTTTCCACTGCTAAAAATGTCAGTGCTACTAGTAATTTAAAAAAATGCAGTTAGATGGATAAAAGTCCCTGTTAAATAAGTATTCTTCAGTCTGTAAATCCTCAGAGATGCAAATGTTCATTCAAGGAAAGGACCTAAGCTTTTATTCAGCATTAGGTGAGGTACAAGATTTTAATACAGGTGTGCTTTTTTCCTAAAAGAGAGAAAAATGAACTCTGAAGAAAGGGAGAGAGTGGTTTGTTCGAGCCTTATGCATAAATGCAGAGGACAGAAGCCTACTGAGGTTTGCAGTTACAGTCAGAGAAAGGGAGTAGAGAAATATACAACAAAGACTTTGGAGGAAGATGGTAACCTTTCTTAAGCTTTACAGCCTTCCCATGTTTTTATTCTTTCTGTCACCATCTGTCTACCAGTGTGATCAGTGTTTTTGTCATCAAAATGGACAGGGCCTGAGTACTTGTCTTTAGGAGCAGACAGGAGAGGCTGAGCTAGAGAAACTGGTATCACCCTGTAGTCAGTCCCAGAGATAGAGTAAGTGGTGGTGGGCGGTGGGGGTGGGTGGGAATCAGGTGAGTGACCGAAGCCTGTGGACAGCCTTAGCACTGGCAGGGATGGAACAGTTCCCGGGACAGAGCATCATCAGCACCCACTTGGGCTGGACAATGGCCCATGGCATTGATTATGTGAATAGGCATGGATGTGTAGAGCTCATATTCAGACAGTTTTTCTGTCCTTTAAAGTGAGCAAAGGAAAAAGTCTCTAACTTTTTTTAAGTTAGAGTATGTAAGAACCCAAGATTTAGGATCATCTATATAGTGACATGTATGATAAACCAATAATTCTTGCATTCATTATTTTCTAAGGTGATCATACAATTTATTATACAAACTCAGGCACTTCTGGGTCTAGAAGGAGATGCTATTGATTATCACCCTAAGACAAAAGGTATGAACAGGGACATATGTAGTCTATCTATAAAGTTCTTTGCTCATTACCTACCATTTCACCTGATTCATTTGAAGGGGACAGAATGGAGGTTTTTATGCCTATTTTATAGATGAGGAATCTGATATTCAGAGAGGCAAAGTGTTTTGCCCAAGACACATAGATAGTAAGCTTACAATACTCAAAAATTAATGATAAAGTAAAATAGATAAAATTCTGATAAAGTATGCATACACATACATAACACTAAAAAATAAAGAGTCCAAAGGTCATATGTGCATATAAAAATAGGTTACTAAAATGTGTGAAACTCAGCCTTCCTCAAAAGGAACTACTTTGCAAGGCACTCAAGAATGGCTAAGCAGATCAGTGAGAACAATCTAGGTGTGTGCAGTGTGGCTCACCATTCACATTGATTGTGAAGACTTGGTGAGATCCAGCAGTGTGTATCTCCCATACTCCCATAGGGTCCCAAACCCAAGACACCACCTCTGGTGGTCAGGCCCCTCAGGCTGACATATCCTAGGTAATACCAGATGAGAGGTTACACTATTGACAAGTCCTGTTCATGTGAGGAGTTAGAGGATAATGAAGACACCCATCATACATATACAAAACTAGAAGCTCACAAGAATTCTTGACAGTTCAAATAAAAGCATGAATCAGTTCTCTGTCCCCTGTTGTGGTAGGTGTTTGGAATTCTCCATTGGGCCAGTCCCTGAAACAGCTCACACCACTATAAGCCTGAAGAGTAAGCATGATGCTATTAACCAACATAAGACTTCCTAGACAGAACAGGAGACCTTTGGAGAAAGAGGTGCAGAGTCCTAGAAGACTAGAGATGAAAGAAATCTGAGAGAACAGCAAGCCCTCTATTCCCAGAATGGGAAGAGGCCTCAGAATCTATGAGTCTAAGTCAAATTGCAAATTAGAGGCAGAGCTGGCTTCAGGCTTTCATGGTACACAGTTCTCTCAAGTAACTGTGCATGGGACTGAATTAGAGTGGATTCATTATATGTGCCTGTGAGCTGCATCATATTTCTCAAAAATTTGTATGTTGAAATCTTAACACCCAGTACCCTAAAATGTAACCATATTTGGAGATAGGGTATTTACAAAGGTAAGTCAAGTTAAAATGAAGCCATGAAGATGGGCCCTAATCCTCTATGATGGGTATCCTTATAAAAAGGGGAAATTTGAAGACAGACATGTATGCTGGGAAATCACCATGTGAAGATGAAGAGAGAGACAGAGGCTTCCTCCCACCAAGGAATGACAAGGAAGCAAGCTATAAAAAAGCTGGGGGGAAGGCATGGAAAAGATTTTCCCTCAGAAAGAACCAACCCTGCTGACACCTTGACCTTGGGATTTCTAGCCTCCGGAACTATGAAATGATCAATTTCTGTTGATCAAATCACTCAGTTTGTTGTACTTTGTTTGAACAGCCCTAGAAAACTAGTGCAATGGGTTTGGGACAGACACACAGTTTCTCCAGTGTGTAATCAGTCCCTGGTCTGCAGTCTGGATTTGCTCATTCTGTAGTGATAGGCTGTTTTTCTGGCCCCAACCCAAATATGTGCCACAGAGACAGCTTGACTTTGGACATTATGAAAAGTCCATTCAGTTAAGCATCTGACTTTGGCTCAGGTCATATCTCATAGCTCATGAGTTTGAGCTTTACATTGGACTCTGTGCAGACAGCTCAGATCCTGGAGCCTGCTTTGGATTCTGTGTCTCCCTCTCTCTCTGCCCCTCCCCCACTTGTTCTCTCTCTCTTTCTCTCTCTGTCTCTCTCTCTGTCTCTCTCTCAAAATTAAAATAAACATTAAACAATTACAAAAAGAAAGAAGGCATGCCAAACAGTGGCCTCACTCCTTCCTCTCCTTTCCAACTGTGACCCTCTAGATAATCAGCACAAAATCCCCTCAGTTCCCACTGAGAGTTGACTGAGCCCAGTTCTACAGGCAAACCTGAGTCCAGCATTTATCATAACTTGTGAACTTCTGAGTTAACATGACTTCACCCCTCTGCCCCATTCCTTATGTCACCCCTGAAGAAGGCCAGGCCAGAGAGAACTCTAGATGTTGTACCAGGTAAACTCTAGGACATGAAGTGATATATTCCAAGCTCTGGCCTAGGATGTTTTTGATATACACATAGAGAGAATCCTCTACTCTTGGACCTGTATTTCCAATTTTCACTATGAGTAATATTCTCTAATCATTTTACTGGCTACTTGAGTATATAGTCTTTTTTCTTTTTCTTTCAACAGGAAGACGCAAATGACTCCAAAGACCTCCCAGAGGCCTGTGGATGATGCCAAAGACAGATTCTGGCAGGTTTTCTGACTTACACTGAGGACGTCCCCTAAGTGGACTCCCTGGCAGTACAGTTCTGAATTAGGCTGCACTGGCCCATAAGCGTGGTGCAGACTGATTCAGACCTCATTCACCGAAGAAGAAACACCGGAATCATTTACAGATTAAGGCCTAACACTACATTCTTGACCAATATGAAATCATTCTACTGCGCCAGCTAGGCCTACTGTCGAAATGCTTTCTAGGTCTGCCCTACCAAGAGTAGGACATCCTAAGAATATCTACACTAGAGCTCCTTCTTCTGGGTGTGCTGTATACAAGTTGCTATCTCAATACTTAACGACGAAATCGTAACTAACATCTACTAGGCCCTTACTAGGTGCCAGGCTAAGTGCCTCAAATGGTTTACCTCTATTGTGTGCTAATCTTCACAACTCTGTGAGGTACATGCTTTGATTATTCCCTCTTTACAGATGAAGGAACTGAGACAGAGACAGACTGGTAAAGTAAATCGCTCAAATTCACGGAGCTGGTGAACAGCAGGTGCAGAAGGTGGAGCCACGCTGGCTGCAGAGCTCACACTTTTCACCACCACCCTAGCTTGCTTGTCACCCTGGTAGCCCCGACTGTAGCTGTATCTTCCCCTCTGTGAGCTTTCTGAGGTCTGGAACTACTCCTCTCTCGGCCTTGTCCTCTTGTCACCTGCATTCAATGATTGATGTGGGGTGACTCATCTGTGTCCCCACACCCCAATCAAGAAACACCGTCTCCCTGTACTTAACTTTCTCAGTTCCTCTTAGATCATTTAACAGTGTTCTGCCTTATGGTTGTTGGCAAATCTTAAACCTCCGTCTTTTCCTCCCAGTTCATATATGTGCAAAATTCATAGCGGAGCCATGCTTGAAATTTCCCCAAAGCCCACCGTATGTCCTTGAGTTTAGTAAGATTTTCTCCATAGATACACGAAATGAATGAAAACAGGGTCAGGTCCATGGCATGATACAGAATCCAGGGCCTTCCTGAAAGCCAGTGCAGTTTCAGCTTCCTACATCCACTATAACAGGACTTTTGACACTGCTCACAGGGGATGAGGAGGACCTGGCATTCACTTAAGAGCCCTGGTTCTTAAACTCAAGTATGCTTGAGAATCCTCCTGGAGGGCTTACTGAAACACAGGCTGCTGGGTCTCACCCTAGAGTTTCTGATTCAGGAGGTCTAGGCTGGGGTCTGAAATATGCACTCTTAATAAGTTCCAGGGTGAGGCTAATGTGGCAGGATTGGGGCCCACGCTTTTGAAAAGCACTGTTCTAGAGCTCCGCTTTGGAGAGTAATAAGTATTTTAAGTAAAAAGGAAATAAGTAGATATGTAAGAAGCATCCCAGTGGAGTAAGGTTGTATGTGGCAGAAATACAGGAAGCATGGCAGGTCAGGCTTGCACGGCGAATGTGAGCATCTGCTGAGGCTGGAGTGTGAGATGTGCAAAGTGGGGTGTGGGAAGATAAGCAGTAGACTTGGACTTGACCCAAAAGATAAACAGTTCAGCTCAATCTTTAGATCATAAAGAGATTTGGATTTACCTTCTCATTCAGGAAAGCCCTAACCCTCATCAACCCCATACACCTTGGACCGCCACACCCCGGGATCAAAACTAAAGGCCAAACATCTTATTGTTCTAAAGCTTCTAAACCATGACAGATGATTTGTGTGGCTTCTCCATACAGCTGAATAGGCAGTGGGGCTTTGGAGGTAGAAGGTCAGTGGGTCCTCCAGCTCAGGAAGAAGAATTACTTCCTGAACTGGAGGAGCATAAAGCCCTCTGTCTCATTCCCTTCACCATCAGGTGCACTTGTGCTAGTAAAACACCATATTTTAAAAGATGGAAATAACAAAAGCAAACCTTTCCTTTGGCTCCCGTGTTAGCAAAAGATTTCCATACTGTGGGCTTCTTCTGTCAATAGAAAAAAAAAATAGGTTGCCCCATGTGTTCTATTCCATCATTGCTAAGAAAGCAGTTTTTAGAAGGCAGAAACAGAGATATGGCAGGGGAGGGATTTCATAGGGCCCTCAGCAACATCTGGAAATAAGCATCACTGCTCTGAATCTTTTGAACAAATAATTGGAGGGAGGGGGGAATGATTAGAAGAGTTTTGCCACATCCAGGCATAAAACGAAGTGGAAAGAGCGATGCCAGCTACAGAAGGACATGGTACAAAAGGAACAGGAGACTCCACCCAGGGCCCAGGTTGAAAGAGGTAAGGGAGCTGGAGGGGCTACAAACTCAAATGGACTCAGGCGAGGATGCAGGTTGGGAGGTGGGGTAGAAAGGAAAGTGAAGAAGAGGATTATTGCAGGGGTGATTCAGGTCATTACATGGAGAGAGTCAAAGAGGTTAGACTGTGAGGTGAGCTCTGGTGCAGACAGAAGAAAAGCCAACAACTGAAAAGACCAGTGATTGCACAGCAGGAAGCCCAACAGGGGACGTGAGAGGCATCTGAACAGCCCATCCAGACAAGCTCAGGTTCACAATGTGACTTCCTTCCCTCTCTTTAACCCTAGCTTCTATATTTATAAATGAATGGAATCTTTTAACTTTTCTCGGAGGGTCTCCTACCTCTCAAGTACATGAGGAGAGGCATTCTTGCATCCATTCAGTCTACAAAAAAAAAAAAAAAGGCACCCACAATTTGCCAGGTATTTCCATGCTAGAGCCATAATAATAATATAGAAAGTGACCCTATCTTTAAGGACCAGACTCATGAGCCACCAGGATCACAGAACAGGAAGACTTAGAGTCTGCCCTAAATTAGGCCTAATAATTTATTTACACAAAGATATTTAATGAGGCCCTGGTGCTGGGCCCAGCTGACCAAGTCCTCAAGTAGATCTGCTGTGTAATAATGTAGTCAGCTCAGGAATGCTCTTCAAACATTTCATTCATTCATCCAGTGCCATTCCTGAGTGTATGCCACTGAGCTCAATACAAACCAGACCATAGAATCTGTGTTTTGTTGTAAATCATAGAGGCGAGAAGGGCACTGTCAGAAGATGGGCAGTGAGGTGTCCATTTCAGGAGACAAGGTAAGAGGTAATGAATGTCTGAACTGAGAGAGTAGAACCAGAGGGACACCATGATTTAAACTAGAGATAAGAGGGGCGCCTGGGTGGCTCAGTTAATTAGGTGTCTGACTTCAGCTCTGGTCATGATCTCACGGTTCATGGGTTCGAGCCCCACATCGAGCCTGGAACCTGCTCTGGATTCTGCCTCCCTCTCTCTCTGCCCACCCCTGCTTGAGCTCCATCTCTGTCTCTCAAAAATGAATAAATGTTAAAAAAAATTATTAAAAACTGTAGTATATTAAAATTAATATACAATAAAATATTATTAAAATGTTTTAATAAACTAGGGCTAAGAAAGGGGTGCATGGGGTCAGTGGGGGCAGGGGCTCCTGACGATGACCCTAAGTTTCCCATAGATTGTGGCCCCACTTGGCAAGTTGAGAAAATGGGCAGGGGAGTGATCAGGGAGAAAATGAGAAACTCCTCAGAGCCAGTAAAATTTGAGGTGCTTTGGGTCTGAAGTTGGGGAGAAAACTCTGGACTAGAGACATACAAGTCACAAGAATACAGGAGGCACTGGAGACTAGGAGCAGATGACATCTTCAAGAGAGAAGGGCTAAATAGAGGTCTCCATCCCCCTTGTCCCTTCCCCCCAAAATACAAGGTCTAGCAGCAGAGGGCTCCTACTTTTAAAAGTTGCTCCTTGACCAAAAAGATTTGGAAAGGAAAAAAGAAAGTTCATGAAGAAGGAAAAATGTCAGCTAGCTGGAAGGCATGTTTTTGTTTTTCTTTTTCTTTTCTTTCCCAAACATTATACAAATCCTCCTTTTAGCTTAAGCAAGTAACTAAAGGGATACAGGGAGCAATGGTCACTACCTACTGGCTCACCATACAAGCTCCTTGGCATCATAAATATCATTTAGTCAGCCCCATCCCTAAGCCTAGAAAATGAAGAAGAGGGGCATGGCTAGGGTTATGATATGACGATCTCAGGTTTTCTTTACATTTCTTTTGATTTGTACCAGGGGGGAGAAAATCTCAGAATGTTTCATAGACATTCTAACAGTCCCAGCATGTGATGCTATTCCTGTCCCCACTCTTTTTATAAAAATGGAGGGGTTAAGACAGTGGGAAATAGGACTGTTTCCCCCTCATCTTCTCATGAGCTGATCAAGAGTCAGAACAAAGCCAAAAGCCAAGGTCTTGATTTTTTTTTTATAGAACAAGGTTTCGCTAGGTCAGGAGAAATGGTAACACACACCCCAAGCTTTATGTTCCAGTAACTCCTCCAGCAGTGGTCTAGAAAGCCCTTCATGAACCAGGTGGCAGCCTGGAGCAAGCAAGGTGAACAGCAGACGTCCGACAACCTCTACTATGAGCTCCTTAACACACACGTGTTTGAGTGCACACAAACATGTGTGTTTTCTCTTCCCCACCTCTCTCCAACCCCTTCCCTTTTTTTTTTTTTTTTCTCACATAAATGTAGATCTTGTAAGGCATTGTCCACCCTGGTTTCAAATCTCTGGGCCTGAGGCAAGAAAACCCAAACCTGGTCCGATTTCAGTTCCGCCTCTAATGTTTACTAGTTACAGTCTTGGATGATGTCCTTCACCTCAGGACTTGTTTCCTCATCTCTCAAGGGAGAGGTTGGGACTAACTCAGCTCTAAGTTTCATTCTTCCCTCAATAATAGATGAGGTTCCACTGACTAAGACTTATTTCATCTAAAACATAATTTTCTGGAAATTAGGGTATTGTATGATAAAGAATGGGTCTGGTCTTTGCCCTGGGTTCCTGTCATGGAGGTGCTAAACCCCTGGAATTTTCCAAATGATAAGAATGCCTTTGTTATTCACGGTGGGCCCTTGAACTACATCTGAGTTTAAGCTAAGGCAATAACTCATGACTGGAGCTGGCTGTTCCAGAAAGACCAACTAAGTGATTAGAGGGTTAGGACTTTGAGGTACAGTTCAAGAGGAGAGGGAAGCTGGAGAATAAGTCATTCATATGATCAGTGTTTCAATCAATCATGCCTCAGTAATGAAAACCTAATTAAAAACTCTGGACACTTAGGCTCAGGTAAGCCTCTTCACTGGAGAACACACCAATATGCCAGGAGGGTGGCATTTCTGATCCTACCGAAAGACTGCCAGGAAGCTCCATGTTTGGGATCCTCTCAGACCTAGTCTTATGAGTCTCTTCATTTGCTCCTGATTTAGATCCTTTATAATAAAGCTATAAGCCAAACAGCAATGCTTTCCTAAATTCTGTGAGTTGTTCTAGCAAATTATCTAAATCTGAAAGGTGTCATGGGAAGACCCTCTGAATTTGTAACCAGTTGGTTAGAAGTGAAGGTGTCCTGGGGAACCCCAAGACAGTCTTGTTGGAGACTATGCCCTAACCTGTGGAATGGATGTGAACTGCAGGCGGTTAGCGTCAGAAATTGCAGTGTTGCTTGTGATACACCTGTTGGACAATAATTATAATTTGCATATGTCCTTAGACAAATGAATAGACCCCACACACCCACAGTGGTCTCTGACATACAGTTGGTGCTGTGCTCTGGCAGCAGCAGATCCTAAGTGTTACATGATCACAAGAGATCAGCTGCTGCCATCCTCTTATAACATCATGGTGATCTTTGTGTGATGAATGACATGAAAACTTCTTCGAGATGTCAAAGAGGACACATTTATCTGCACTAGCACCTCCTAACAGGGCTTTAAAAAGAAACGTTCCCCTGCTATATTAAGCAGCTGTTACAAAGTTTGAAAAAAAATTCTAGGGGGTAGCAGCCATCATTTAGGAGTTGACTAAAGCCCTGCCTAATACATCATCTTTTTAACCACTACTCTGTGGGGCTTATTTTTATCATTCTCAAGCAGTCCAAATGTTGGCCATCCATAAAATTCATTTCTTTTTTTCCTTCCTACAGGCACAAGGGACAGAATTGAAATCACTGATACAACTGAGCCAAAATAAATTTCAGAGTATCTTTTTGTTCTAAGGCAAACTCAATCTCTAAGCTCCTGTGTGCAGTTATAAACATCAATTAATTTATCACCACTAGAAGCAAAAAGGAGAGAATCTGGCATTCTTTTTGGAAAGGTCAAACTAAGTTCTAGAGCCATTTTCATCATCCATGACTATTAAAGACCACAATCCTACCTCAGTGGTTGTGTCCCTCCCAAATTCAAGTGTTGAAGCCCTAACCCCCAATAGCATGGTATTTGGAGATAGGGTTTAGGCAGGTAATTGGGTTTAGATAAAAACATGAAAGTGGGGCCCTCATGATGGGATTAGTGCCCTTGAAGAAGACAGACAGACTGCTACCTGCTCTCTGTCCCACTCCACATATCTATCTCTTTATCTCTCATGCTGTTGCACCAAGGAAAGGCCATGTGGCTGTGTAGTGAGGAGGTGGTAATCCACAAGCCAGAAAGCAAGACCTCACAGGAACCAAACCTTGCTAGCACCTTGATCTTGGACTTCCCAGCCTCCAGAACTATGAGAAATAAATGTTTGTTATTTAAGCCACCCAATCTATGGTATTGGGTTACGGCAGCCTAAGCTTACTAAGACAGCAATATTCAAATTGTGTGTTCTATGAGTCACCTTGGGGGTGATTGCTCTCTAGGCAACATCTTGGGATCCTCACCCTGAGATTCTGAATTAGTAGGTCCAAGTTGAGTCCAATAAATCTGCATGATTCAAGCTTTCCAGGAAATCCTAACACAGGTAATCTGCAGAAACACCAAGGAACCCTTTGGATTGCTTCTCCCCATAGGTCACCACTGGCACAGCACAGCACATCCTGTCCACAGCTGACTGTGTTCATGAAGCTAAAATGGAAACCTACATCAGACCACCAGCTCTGTGGTATATAATGTCGGTGAGAAGTGAGTAATCATCACGGGTGATATGTTATAAAAACTGATCAAAGACTCCTCGACTCTGCCCCATGCCAATCAAGACCAACTGATCGTGATTTGTTTTTTCATTTAGAAAAAGGTCAAGCAGCTGCCTGTTTGCTTTTTTTCTCTCCAGGGCCATTTTAGGAAGTTCATCTGCTCTAAACAGCTGCTCACAAGCAGAATTGATCCTTGCAGAAAAATGACTGTAGGACCCCACTCCAGAGGTGACATATGTTAAACTATCTTCCACTTTTTGCTTTCCTTTGATGGAAAAGAAAATATGAATAGTAGCTTCTTCTTTCAATAATTAAAAATTAAGGTAAAAAAGTATTTTGACAAATCACATTTCCATAAAGTGTTACATTTATGATGCCCTTTTTTTTAGTCATTATCATGACATACCTTTATAAAGCACTTTTAACAGGAATCAAAGAACTCAACTCCCTTATGCATTCAACATTTTGTAATTTAAAAAGTTCACATATCTTTCATGGTCTTCATGATGATCCTTGCAACAGACAAGGTATATAATATTATCCCAGGTTAGATAGTATTAAACCTGGACACAAATGAGGCGTATGGCCTGGGTTCAAATCTCAGTTCTTCTACTTAACTTGCTATGTGGCCTCGGGTAACTTAACCTGTTGTGACTCAGTTTCCTCATCTACAGAATGAAGATAATAGGGCCCGTCTCACAGTATTGTCATTAACAAACTAATTATTTCCGAAGTGTCTGCCTCATAGTAAATACTGTGTGTGTGTGTGTGTGTGTGTGTGTGTGAGAGAGAAAGTGTGTGAAATAAAATTAAATTCAATGAGCACTGAGCATTTGAGTATTCACAACATGTCAGGTCCTGAATGAGGATGTGGACATAGGAGATTTAAGCCATAGCCTCTGACCTCAAGGAGCTCTGAGAGGAGTGTTGAGAGGGAAACAGAAGATTCTACAAACATAAGACAACTTCTTTGGTACCATGAGACAACAGCCAGAGCAAAATGGACTGGGGGAATGGAAGGGAAGGCGATAGGGGCAGGTATTAATTACTACAGGGCACAGTACTAGAGGAAGAACAGGAATTTGCCAAGTAAACTGGAGGGATATGACAGGGAACAGTAGGTGCTCAGGACAAGGGTGCAATATGTGTGAGCAATAACAGTACTGCCATATCTTTAGTGTTTGTTACATATACAAAAACTGCTGTATTTAATAGTTTATCTGCATTTTACTGGAACCTGACAATAATACTTCAAGGTTGGCCCCACTATGATGGCTTTAGAAATGAAGAACTTAAAGCTTAGAAAGGCTTATGATCTATTTTTCTAGAACATACCATAAGTGGCAGAACCCATCTGTCTCCAAGACTGGAGCTGCACAGGCTGTTTTCAGGGGCCCCTGAGTCCTGGAGGCAAGTCTGTGGCACAATCAGATTTTGTGAAGAAAGTAGAGGAAAGAGCTAGAAAGAGGTGGGGGGTAAAGAGAATGACTTTTGATGGGCTGAGTTTGTTTTTAAATAGGATAGACTTGAGCACGTTGATAAGCTGAGAAGTCAGCAGAGAGAGAGGATAAAAAACCAGAGACACAAGAAGGTGCCAACACAGCATCCCACAAGACACAGAAGGTGACAGGACCCAGGGTAAAGGTTGATAAGCTTAGAATGAAGAGTCAACCTTTGTTCTGAGCAAGGAGGAGGGAAGAAAGGCACAGGTAGAGGCAAGTTCATATATGATGAAAGGGGTGGGAAAGTTGGGATCAGACCACAACGTAGGCCTATATGACCTTAGGAAAGTCACCGGAGTTAATGGAAGATGCCCCTGCCTCTCCCTCTCCCCACAGTGAAGGATCCAGGGTGACCCCACCATTGTCCTTCACCACCTTATGCCCCAGGTACTCTGAACATGATGCAGCTGTTTACTAAAATATTAACTTACATCTGTTCTCCTTTTCCTTTGCTATTTGAAGTAGGTCACTTAAAGTAGTATTTCCTTGACTCAGGGATTTTTTTCTGGTGAGGAAAACAGAAGCTATCTGAAGGTCTTAGCTCTTGGAAAAGAATGAAATCATTGAGGAGACTGTGAAATGGGTCTCCTTAGAACATCTAGATGGGGAGAGGGGATGATGTTCCCTCAGGACTAAAGACATTTGGAGGAGAGTGCTGATGCGGAAGCAGGATAGAGGCAAAGAGCAGTACTCTGGGGAGCAGAACCCAAGACAAGAAGATCTCTTGATAGCAATAAAGATGTGCATGCCTCAAGCATGGCAAGTCCTCCATAACAGTGGTCAATGACCACAAACGCTCTGGGGCTCATCAGACCCAGGTAAGGCCCTTGATTCCATCTGGAAAAGGCAGTAAGACCCGATAATGAATTACCACCAGGCATGGAGCATCAAAGTCCAATTTAGGCTGATTTAATTGGAAGAAGAGAAAGGCAGATTTCTTTTGCGTCTGAGTTAGTAGGTAACAAGCCACATTCAATACACTGTTCATTTGCTGTTCCAAATACAAACCTGCATTTTCTTCTTGTCTCTGCTCATCCTGTGACCTTCCCTACTCTGGAGATTCTGAATGCCCGGTGCCTGCCTTCTGTCCAGAAAGAACACAAATGTCCCCTCCTGGATTGAGCCTTTATTCTTTGAGTGGGAAGAGGAATGTCGCTTTGTCTCCCATTATAGTTTATCCTATTACATATATGTGTATTCCATTAATCTGCAGGCCCTGAGAGGATCTTATTCATCACTGAGTCCTTCCTACCACCTACTACAATTGAACTTTATGCACACATAGTTGGTTCACAGGAGGTAAATCATTTGTCACTGAAAAAATTAACTAACAAAATATGAAGATTCAATTTGAGATTAGTAAGCTTCAATTACTTAAAGAATTATAGCTCAGGATCTATGAATCACCTTTAAGATTCTGTTAGAATTTTTCTTCACTCAGAACATGATTCATATAGATAAAGCACTGTTTACCCACTAGACTCAGTTTTACCTATCAGGTCAATATGTCAGCAAAGAATACTCACTTTTTAAGTGTCATCTAAGTGACATCTAAACATAGTGTTTTTTTTAAGTTTATTTTATTTATTTTGAGAGACAGAGCACACAGGGGGAGGGGCAAAGAAGAAGGAGATAAAGCATCCCAAGCAGGCTCCACACTGTCAGCACAGAGACTAACATGGGCTTGAGGGCACGAACCATGAGATCATGACCTGACATGAAATCAAGAGCCTGATACTTAACCGACTGAGCCACCCAAGCACCCCCTAAGCATAATTTTATATCCTTCAAACGGGAATGCTAACATTTTCAAAACTGTAGTAAGCCCTGAAAAATGGTGGCTGGAAATCTCTCTGCAGACACAATTGAACATTATTTTTTTTTAATTTTTTAAATATTCATTTATTTTTGAGAGAGTGAGCATGCAAGCAGGGGTGGGGGGAGCAAAGAGAGGGAAGAGAGAGAGAAAGCCCAATATGGGGCTTGAACCCACAAATCATGAAGTCACGACCTGAGCCAAAGTCAGACGCTCAACCAACTAAGCCACCCAGGTGCCCCAACATCAGAGAACTTCATACACATATTTTTCTGTGCTACTAAACCACGCATCATCTGTTGTCTTATAACCATGGGCAAGAGCGGAAAAACCCATTTGCACTCATCAGAATCTCCCAGCTGTGTTCCCTTCATTGTCTTGCTCCAAGTTTTACCCCTTTCTTTTAATGAAGCTGGCAAGTTTTTGCAAAGAAGTCCAGTGCAAGTGACTGATGCCAGCATTTCTTATCAGATTCACTCATTATTGGCTCCACGTGGGCAATGCTGCAGAGCTTTCCAAGGTGTTTGCATTTCTGGAACCAACAAGCAGACAAGGAAGGGGCCCAAGACAGCTGGTGAAGAAAATAAGAGAAGGTGATAGTACAGACTCAGGAAAGAAGGGTTGCTTTTCTTTCAAAAGCTAGCACATCAAGAGTAAGTCACAAAGGGATCATGGTGTGAGAAGAAGTGACTGCAGTTGGGACCCTGCTGGATCAGGAGCCATAAAGCCTGACCATGAGTTCAACTTCCCTATTGCTCAAGTGGGTGACCTTGCCTCAGTCACCCAACCATGCTGATCTTCCATTTCCTTACTGCAATGAGGAGAAATGATTGTCCTAGGTAACTTATAACAACACTTCTTCAACTTTACAGGGCCAAGGGGCTTAGTAAACGCAAATTCTAGCTCAGTAGGTCTGGGTGGGGCATTTCTACCAAGGTCCTGGGTGACACAGATCTGCTGGTTTGTAGAATTCATTTTGATAACAAGGCCATATAGATTATGGAGGAGACTGAACGAGGCAAGGGAAAGGGAAATACTATTTAAAGTGCCATGTATTAAGGAAAGCTATTATGATTAGCAATAATAGGAATAGGTGCTTTCTGTGGGTCTACTTCAGTACAGCATTTCCTAGAGTTGTTTCCACCAATGATCTGAACCTGTTTTTAAGGGCTTCCCTCCCCTTTCCTACCTCTCAGTTTATTCTCAGTGCAGTTGGTTCCAGCCCAAGGGCTGTCTTCTCCCACTGACAGAGCAGTGGGATTAGGTTTTTCCAGAAGGCAGCAGGCTTATGCCATGATTTAGCAATGCAATGAATTCCCAAAGGTTACTGTGTGTGTGTGTGTGTGTGTGTGTGTGTGTGTGTGTGTTGAAGGAGCCTGAGGAACCTTGTGGAAAACAAGCTCTTTTAAAAATGAAACAGGCTCTGGATCCCCAGCAGTTTCTCCAGAGGTATCCATTGGATTCACGTTGCTTTTAGAAACAGGTGCACACAGGACTTCACCCCTTGCGAACTCGTTTACATTTCTGTCTCCTCCATTAGCAATGTGAGGCTCTTGCCATATCAGAAGAGATGTTTATATTTTCTAAGGGGAAATTATTGGTACTGTCCCAAATTTCTGGGATACAAGGGCATTCACAGGTCAATGCCCATCTCAAAATTCCAGAGCATTCATTGTTAACCCTACAGACCCAACTGTTAATTGTCTGAAGGAACTAGTTATGGCAGAAAGCACTTCATGCAAAGGAAAGGGTGGATCGAATTGTCTAGGGGGTGTTCTCTTGCGCATCTGAGATTTAGACTGTGATGGAATCCACTAGTCAGGAGAAATGGGGCATGAGGATGAAGATGTACGTTGGCCTCACCAAACCTCACCTCCAGCACTCTCTCTTTCACTGACCCCACAGATTTCCTTACTGCTCAGCAAACCTGCCAGGCACATTCCCACCTCCAGAGGATTTGTATTTGTTGTTCCTTTGCTTGCATGGCTTTATTCCTTACCTAATTCAGGTCCTTGTCCAAATGTCACCTCTTCGTTCAGGCCTTCCATGACCCACTTAATCAAAATTCAAAATAAACCCTTCAATGTCTCCTAGCATTTCTCTACCCATATTTCCTGCTTTTTTTTTCATGGTACTTTTTAATATCTGACATTAAATGTTTTACTCATTTGGTAGTTTCTCCCCTATCACAAAAGACAAACCTCATGAAATCAGGAAATTCTGTTGGTTTTCTTCACTTTTCTCTGTAGACCAGTGCTTAGCATATTATAGGTCTCAAGAACAACTGGCAAATGAATAAATAAATATTTTAATCAATTACCTAATTAATTAGTAATGGGGTTTCTAAAGTATTGAATCTCAGGCAATGCAGTTGCTCATCACAACAATATATATGAAGGAGAGCAGTTCAAGATGGCAGCATAGGAAGACGCTGAACTCCCCTCCGCCCATGGACATACCATATCTACAACCACATACAGAACAATTCCTTCTCAAAAAGACCTGAAAACTACCTGAATAGCTCCTCTACAACAAAGGATAAAATGGCCACATCAAGACCACTAGGAGAGGCAGAGACATGGTCTTGCCAAAAAACTTCTTGTCATGGTGACCCAGAATCAGGATGTTTCTCACAAATACAAAGTTTCTCCCTGAGGAGCAAGAGGTTCATGACCCACATCATGCACTCCAACCCTTGGGATATGCACCAAGGAGACAAGCCCCCAGAATATCTGGCTTTGAAAACCAACAGGGCTTGTGTCCAGAAGACTCAAAGGACTGTAGAGAACTGAGATTCTGCTCTTAAAGTGTTCACACACAGGCTCACTTACCCCAGGACCCAGCACAGAGGCAACAGTTATAAAAGAGCCTGGACCATATGTGAAGGAGATTCATTTGCTGATCTTAAAGAATCTGCCAGAGGGGCAGGGACCCACTGTCACTCTTCTCAGGGACAGAGATGCTGCTGGGCACCATTTTTGCACTCTCTACCTTGCTCATGCCGGTGAAGGCATGTTGCATTGCTAAAGCTTGTGGGCATGCCCCATCCCTGTGCTTTCCCGTTCCCCTACTGGTAGATGGCCCCCAGCTCTCCTGTTGTCTCACTAAAGCCTGTAGGCATGCACAGTCCACACAGGGGACAGCCCTTGAGCACCTGGCTCTGGTGGCCAGGGAGGGCTGAGTTTCTGGGCCCCATGGAACTGAAACAATCAGAGAGATAGTTCTTGGCAGGCTACCCCACCCAGGCACCATACAGACAGCCGACTGAAACATACTCCCAGTCCTCCTACACAAAAGGCCTATTTACTTGGCCTGGAGCATCAGCCTAAGGGGCAAGTTTCAGGTTTGCCACATATCCAGAGGGAATGTAGGGAATGTAGACCAAGAGGATGCCATCTTTGCACTCTTCCTTAATTGTGCTATATCTTGCCAGTACCTACCAGAGAAGAGCTTATACACTTGTCTGAAGCCCTGATTTTTATAACTGTCAACAAGAAGACACCTCAATATTGCCTGGTCTAGAGGCCAGTCTACTTTACGATTGTGCTCCTATAGGATGGTATATATTTACATATTTTAAAAGCTGCTGTCTAAGGGTCCAGCTTCCAATCAGCTTAAAACTACCTGCTGGCTGAGATCTCTCCCTTTGGAACACTGACAGATGTTGGCACACCTTCTACAACTAAGACCTATTAAAAATATATCAGGCGACTTAGACATTCACAAAAGTTTGAGGGACAACCAACAACTAGGGCAAGTTTGAAAACTAAAGTTCATCTCCTACACAAAGCGACTCCTTTAAGACTGGAGGTAGCTGTTTTTGCCTAATACATGGAAGCAAACGCATGGAGTCAAGAAAAACGAAGAACCAGAAATATGTTCCAAAAAAAAGAACAAGCTCACACACTGGCCCGGGGGCGGGGGGGGGGGGGGCAGTGGGGGAGGGAGGTACATTAAGGAAACAGAGATAAGGAATTTACCTGAAAAAGAGCTCAAAGTAATGGTTATAAAGATGCTTACCAAACTCAGGAGAAGAATGGATGAACACAGTAAAAATGTCAACAAAAAGATAGAAAATATAAGAAAGTACCAAACAGGCGTCACAGAGATCAACAATACAATAGCTGAAATGAAAAATACACTGGAGGCATTCAACAGTAGACTAGATGAAGCAGAAAAAAGGATCTGTGATCTGGAAGACAAGGGCAGTAGAACTCACCCAAACAGAGCAACAAAAAGAAAAAAGAATTTTAAAAAGTGAAGATAACTTAAGGGACCTATGAAACAACATCAAATAGAATAACATTCACACTGTAGGGATTCCAGATGGAAAAAAGAGAAAGGGATAGAAAACTATTTGAAGAAATAATGGCTGAAAACTTTCCTAACCTGAGGAAGGAAACTGACATCCAGATTCAGGACACGCAGAGAGTTCCAAATAAAAATATCCCAAATGTCCACACCAAAACACACAACAACTAAAATGGGAAAAGTTAAAGAGAGAATCTTAAAAGCAGCAAGAAAATCAATTTGTTATATACAAGGGAACTCCCATATGATTATCACCAGATTTTTTAGCAGAAACTTTTGCAGGTCAGAAATGGGTAGGATGATAAAATCAAAGTGCTAAAAAGGAAAATTTCCAATCAAGAATATTCTACTCAACAAGGTTATTATTCAGAATTGAAAGACTGATAGTTTCCCACAAAACAAAAGCTAAAGGAGTTCATCACCACTAAACTGGCCTTACAAAAAAATGTTAAGGAGACTCTTTTAAGCTGAAAAGAAAGGACACTAATTAGAAACAAGAATACATGTGAAAGTAAAAATCTTGCTGGTAAAGGTAAAAATACAGTAAAAGTAGTGGATGAATCACTTACAAAGCTAATATGAAAGTTAAAAGAGATAAATAGTAAAAATAACTCTAATAATTAGTTAAGGGATAAACAAAAAGGTGTAAAATGTGACATGAAAAACAGAAACATGCAGTGGATAAAAATGTGGAGTTTTTAAAATGTGCTGAAACTTAATTTGTTAATAAATATTTATTTATTTATTTATTTATTTATTTATTTATTTATTATATGTTGTTTTATGTGAGTCAGTCAGTAACCACAAAGCAAAAACCTACATACACAAAAGATAATGAGAGGGGCGCCTTGGTGGCTCAGCTGGTTAAGCATCTGACTCCTGGTTCTGGCTCAGGTCATAAACTCACGGTTTGTGAGTTCAAGCCCCACAACACTCTGCACTGTTAGTGCTTGGGATTCTCTCCCTTTCCCTCCTCTCTCTCTCTCACTTCCCCACTCACTCTCTCTGTCTCTCAAAATAAATAAACTTTAAAAAAGACAAGATAATGAGAAAGGAATCTAAGCATCACACTAAAGAAAGTCATCAAACTACAGGGGGAAAAAAACAAGAGAGGAAGAAAAGAACAGAGAGTAGCCAAAAACAACCAGAAAACAATGAACGAAAAGGCAATAAGTACATATCTATCATTAATTACTTAAATGTAAATGGACTAAAGTCTCCGATCAAAAGAGATAGAATGGCTAAATGCATAAAAGAAAAAAGGCAAGACCCATCTATATGCTGCCTACAAGAGACTCACTTCAGATGTAAGGACACACACAGACTGAAAATGAAGGGATAGAAAAAGATATTTCATGCAAATGGGAATCAAAAGAAAACTAGGGTAGCTATACTTACAGCAGACAAAATAGACTTGAAAACAAAGACTGTAAAATAAAAAATAAAAGATAAAGATGGACATTATATAATGATAACATTTGTAAGAAGATATAACATTTGTAAATATATACCCAAGATAAGAGCGCCTACATATATAAATCAATTAATAGAACAAAATGGAAAAATTGTCAGCAATACAATTATAATAGGGGATTTTAATACTGCACTTGCAACAAAGGATAGACCATCCATACAGAAATCAGTAAGGAAACACTGGCCTTGAACAACACATTAGATCAGATGGATCTAACAGACATATACAAAATATTCAATCCAAAAGCAGCAAAATACATATTCTTCTCAAGTGCACAAGGGACATTCTCCAGGATAAAACATATGTTAGACCACAAAATAAGTCTCAATAAATTTAAAAGGATTAAAATCATATCAAGCATCTTTTCTAACCACAATAATATGAAACTAGAAATCAATTATAAGAAGAAAACTGGAAAAATCACAAACGTGGAAATTCAACAACATACTACTAAACAATTGATGAGTCAACAAAGCAATCCAAGGATAAATTTAAAATATATATAATTTGAGACACATGCAAATGGAAATACAGACATACCATCAGCAGTTCTAAAAGGGAATTTCATAGAGATACAGGCCTACCTCAAGAAATAAGAAAAATCTCAAATAAACAACCTGACTTTACAATCTGTTCCTAAGAGAACAATGAACAAATGAAGCCATAGTTAGTAGAAGGAAGGAAATAAGAATATGAGGTCATAAATAAATAGGATGAAACTAAAAAGAATAGGAAAGATCAATGAAAGTAAGAGCTAGTTCTTTAAAAGATAAAATTGGCAAAGCTTTAGCTACACTAGGAAAAAAAAGAGAGGAGCCTCAAATAAATAAATCAGAAATGAAAAAGGAGACACTACAATTCATACCAAAAAACACAAAGGAACACAAGACACTACTATGAGCAATTATATGCAAACTTACTGGACAACTTAAAAGAAATGGATAAATTCCTAGAAACATATAATCTTCCAGAACTGAATTATGAAGAAATAGAAAACCTGAATGAACTGATTACTAGTGAGGAGATTTAGCAAACTGAATTCAACAATACATTACAAGGATCATATACCATGATCAAGTGGAATTTATTCCAGAGATGTAAAAATCATTCAACATCTATAAATCAATGTAATATTATCACATAAACAAAAAAAGGATAAAAATCATATCATTATCTCAATAGATGCAGAATAAATTTTTGACAAGATTCAACATGCATTTATGATAAAAACTCTCAGTAAAAGTGGGTATAGAGAAATCAGAACATAAAAAAGTCCGTATATTACAAACCCACAACCAGCATCATACTGAACAGTGAAAAGCTGAAAGCCTTTCCTCTATCATCAGGAACAAGACAAGAATGCCCACCCCCACCACTTCTATTTAACATAGTATTGGAAGTCCTAGCCATAGTAATTAAGCAAGAAAAAGAAACTGGAAAAAAAGAAGTAAAACTGTTATTATATATGGACAACATGATATTATTTATAGAAAACCCTAAAGACTCCACACAAAGCTGTAAAAACTAATAAATTCACTAAAGCTGCAGAGTACACAAACAACATTTTTACAAAAAGAAGAGAGGGAAACAAAACCTCAAGAGACTCTTAATGATAGAGACCAAACTGAGGGTTGGTGGATAGAGGTGGATGGGAGATGGGCTAGATGGACGATGGATACTAAGGAAGGTATTTGTGATGAGCACTGGGTGTTATATGTAAACGTCGAATCCCTGAAATCTACTCCTGAAACCAATATTGCACTGTATGTTAACTAAAATTTAAATTTAAAAAATGTTGTATTTCTATATACTAACTATAAAATATCAGAAAAACAAATTAAGAAAATAATCTCATTTACAATTGTATCAAAAAGAATAATACACGTAGGAATAAGTTTGACTAAGGAGGAGAAAGATCTGTACACTGAACACTACAACAATAATGAAAGAAATTGAAGAAGACACAAATAAATGAAAAGACATTCCATGCTCATGAATTGGAGGGATTAATATTGTTAAGATGTCCATAATACCCAAAGCAATCTATAGATTCAACGCAATCCCTATCAAAATTCCAATGACATTTTTCACCAAACAATAGAGCAAACAATTCTAAAACAATTCTAAAATTTCCATGAAACCACAGAGCATCCTGAACAGCCAAAGAAATCATGAGAAAAAAATAACAAAGCTGGAAGCATTATGCTCCCTGATTTCAAACTATATTACAAAGCCATAGTAATCAAAATAGTATGGTATTGGCATAAAAACAGGCACACAGATCAATGGAACAGAACAAAAAGCTCAAAAATAAACCCATGCTATATATGGTCAACTGATTTATGACAAAGGAGGCAAGAATATACAATGGGGAAAGGACAGGCTCTTCAAGAAATGGTGGTGGGAAAACTAGACAGTCACATGCAAAAAAAAAAAAGAAAGAAAGAAAATAGTATCTTACACCATATACAAAAATTAACCCAAAACGGATTAAAGACTTCAATGTAAAACCTGAAATCATAAAGCTGCTAGAAGAAAACACAGACAGTAAACTCCTTGACATCAATCTCGGCAATTATTATTTTTTGGATCTGACTCCAAAAGCAAAGGCAACAAAAATAAAAATAAACAAGTAGAACTACATCAAACTAAAAAAAACTTCACAGGAAAGGAAACCATCAGCAAAACGAAAAGGCCCCCTACTGAACGGGAGAAATATTTGCATAATTTGCAAATAATATGTCAAATAAGGGGTTATTATCCAAAATATGTAAATAACTCATACAAGTCAATAACAAAAACACAATCTACTTAAAAATTAGGCAGAGGATCTAAATAGTTTTCCCAAAGAAGATATACAGATGTCTGACAGACACATGAAAAGATGTTCAAAATCATTAATCACCAGGGAAATACAAATCAAAACCAAAATAAGCTATCACCTCACATCTCTTAGAAGGGCTATTATCAAAAAGACAAGAAATAGCAAACGTTGGTAAGAATGTAGAGAAAAGAGAACCTTCGTGTACTGTTGGTGGGACTGTAAATTGGTACAGCCACTATGGAAAACAATATAGAGGTTCCTCAAAAAACTAAAAATAAAACTACCATATGATCCAGCAATTTCACTTCTGGGTATTCATCCAAAGAAACTGAAAACACTAATTCAAAAGGATATCTGTACCCCTATGTTCACACAGCATTATTTACAATAGCCAAAATATGGAAACAACCTAAATGTAATGGATGAATACATAAATAAAATGTAGTATATGTATACAATAGAATGCAACTCAGCCATTAAAAAAAAAAAAAAAAAGAATGAAATCTTGCCATTTGTGGCAACATGGAATGACCCTGAGGGTATTAAGCTGAGTGAAATAATCAGACAGAAAAAAGACAAATACTATATGATTCCACTTACATGTGAAGTCTAAAAAACAAAACAAAACAAAATTCATTGATACAGAGAAGAGATTCATAGTGGCCAGAGAGGAGGAAGATTGAAGGGTGGGTGAAATGAACAAAAGGGGTCAAGAGGTACAAGCCTCCAGTTATAAAAGAAATAAGTCAAGGGGATGTAATGTACAGCATGGTGACTGTACAATAACACTGTATTGCATATCTGAAAGTTGCTAAGAGAGTAAATCTTGAAAGTTTTGATCACAAGAAAAAAATTGTAACTTGTATGGAAAATGGTAATTAAACATCTTGTGGGGATCATTTCACAGTGCGTACAACTATCAAATCATTATGTTGCTCACCTGAAACTTATACAAATGGTATATGTCATTTATGTCTTAATAAAAAAACTATATGTGGATTTTTCTAATAAAATTGTTTACTTTAAAATTTAGTGTTCTGGACTGGGAGATAAACAAAGCTTGTATATCTAAATTCAGTTTATGCTCTGCAGCTATACAGATACATAAACTTACATAGTCCTCTTTCCTAGATTCAATCTCCACTGCAAAATATAGGAATTACACAAGATTCTCAAGTGTTTTCCAAACACCAACTTCTGTAATAATAAAAGTAAAAATAGCAGTGCTTTCATACACAGCAATAATAGCAAAAATATACTGAGTATTAGCTGTTGTTATCCTTGAAGGCCATAAAGGTTTACTAAACATAGACTTTGGCTCCAATAGAGCTTACTTACTACCAAGAGCAAGGATAGAAGAGACAAAAATTAATGAGAAGTTTAATATTAATCCACAAGATAGATTAGTTTCCTACATTGAGCATGAATGATGAATTCTAATATTCCTGCCAGCTCTATAATTTACCTTTGATTCTCTGAAGATTTGAAAGGGTTAGATACTTGCCAAAGATGATCAAATATCAATAGAGACCTCATCACTTTTTTTTCATCTTCTCGCAAAAGGTGATGGTCATTCCCACTTTACAAAGAGAAACCACGGACACTACTGAGAAGACTTGAGTTGTGGTCACCAGCTCCCCGGCCTCTCAGAGGCCTATCATACTGCTCTCAGTCTTTTAAAATATTTGTCCGTTTCAGGACAAGTCTTTTATATTAATGCTATAAAGATAATTATGTGTCATGAGAGATGTCTTCCCTCATCCTGTCTAAAGATTTATATAGTTCTTCAAAAACTGTCATCAATATCAGGTCATGATCTCACTGTTGGTGAGATAAAGCCCCACATTGGGCTCTCTGCTGACAGCGTGGAGTCTGCTTGGGATTCTCATTCTCCCCCCCACCCTCTGCTATTCCCCAGCTCACATACTCTCTCTTTCTCCCTCTCAAAATAAATAAATAAACATTAAAAAACATAGCTCCCAAGAGATCAAAGAAATTAGGGTGCCTGGGTAGCAGTCGGTTAAGCATCTGACTCTTGGTTTCAGCTCAGGTCATGATCTCACAGTTCGTGAGATCAAGCCCTATTGGGCTCTGCACTGACAGCATTGAGTCTGTTTGGGATTCTCTCTCTCTCCTCACCTCCCCACTCTCTACCCGCTCCTGATCATTCTCTCTCTCTCTCAAAAATAAATGAATAAACATTTAAAAAAAAACCTGCCATTACCATCTCCCCACGAAATCCCATAACACATGTGTAACTTTCAAATGTTTTTTTTTTCCCCTTCTCATTCTGGTTTCTTATCCTTACCTACCACTAAATATCAGCCATATCTTTTTTTTTTTTTTTTCTGGATTCAGGTTTTAAATATCAGATGAAGGGTTGGACAAAATAACATTCATGCCATTTGCAACTTTACCATTTTTTTAAATTATGTTTTAATGTTTATTTATTTTTGAGAGAGAGAGAGAGAGAGCAAGGGAGGGCCAGAGAGAGAGGGAGACACAGAATCCGAAGCAGGCTCCAGGCTCTGAGTTCTCAGCACAGAGCCCGACACAGGGCTCAAACTCACAAACTATGAGATCATGACCTGAGCTGAAGTCAGCCACTTAACCGACTGAGCCATCCAGGCACCCCGCAACTTTACCATTTTGTTATATGTTGGTGTTTTCCACAAGAAGGAAGTTGGTTTAAACCTCTTTGTCCTTTCCTTTCATTCACAATTTGAAGTAACAGGAAAGAATTATGTCAGTGGTGATCATGGCTCTCAGAATGCTATACCTGGTAGGATATTAATACCACTGCTGGGTGTGCAGAATTCCAAGTAATAACTGCTCAACTGTGGTGAGGTGCACACATTTATTTCTAGCTTGTAAGAGAAGAGCACAATGATCTAGGACACATGTCAAATCTTCCGTAATTTCTAACTGCTAATCATCTATAATCAACAAATCTATTCTTCCTTAGCCACCCTGGCAAAAAGCCACTGATCTGACAGAATAAGCCATCACTTGCAATACTTGGAAAGAGTTGAATTTCCCAATTTATCTTGAGCTTGACCTTCCATCCCAATTATTACTTTAATTTTAAGTAATGACCAACCAAATCTATTACATGTCAGATAATGAAGTCAAGTATTCAGAAGGAGAGCAGAGATATGGAAAAGACTAAACATCAGAGTTAGATCTTGCTATAAGTTCTCTTTCTACCACTCACTCCCTCTAGACTACTGGTTCTGCCTCCGTAGCACGATGGGTCGGCGAGACAATTCCCACATCCCTTGACTCGGTTATTTCATGGCCCCTAATTATTTTTATTGCAGAGGAAATCAGTTTGAATCTCTCTGCCCCAAAGGTAACAACAGAACTTAAAGATAACTTAAGAGATCATTTTACTCAGACACAAAAAAAGATAACTTAAAGCTCAATGGTCATCAATTCCTGTCTTGGGAAATGAACCAAGATTCCCCATCACCACTAACACAGGAGCAAATCTCTCCTTCCTGGCTGGAGGGGGAAATAGCAGTGCCCCTCATAAAATCACTTGGAAGCTAAGAGTGGTAATTAGCACATTTCACGAGCTCTCTGTTTTTTTTTGTAGGTTAAGGAACTTCGATTCCTTACCCTGTTATTAAAGTGTTCATTTCATATGCATACTCTACTCTCTTTTTACTAGAGTCTTCTAAACTGCAGTCTGAAAAGGGACACAATGCTTTAATAATATCCAAATACTACAGAATATAACCAAAGATCATAATCACAAACTCAGGCCATTATACTTCTTTAAATAAAATAAATTATAGCCACAGTTGTTGAAATTTAAGATTTGTTATATTTAATGTGCTGAGATAAAATAAAATGTGAACTTTACTTTGCAATGAAATAAACCTAAGCAAATTCCTATGGCATCATAATAAAAGGAAATATTTCATTTTTTAAAGATTTGTCATGGAATATGAGGCAGAGATGAAACAATGTCTTCTCAGTACCATATTTCCTCATTTTATGAGTGGAAGTTACTTATCATATTTGAGGAGATACATTATTAAAAGCATATGGCGCCACAAAGGAGTCACACTCTTCCTCGAAATATTAACATCACACACTACTAGTAACTTTGAACAAAGCATTATTTTAAAAGGTATTCATGGAAAAATACTGTGTGAACAGCAAAACAGAGACAGACCATTTAGCAATGTCTCATATCAAATGTAGGTCTATTTGCTGCAATCTTTAAACAGACTCTGGTCTGTAGTCTGGTGGCAAAGACACTGGTCCAGGAGATCAATAAAATAACTGGTTAAAATAACTTTCAAAAAGGTTACAGATGAAGTATTCATTATCTGTAAAGTTAGATAATTGAACTAAGGTTTTTTTCTAGTTTTGTGATCACAAACCAACGTGCTACAAATATTAGATAAATTCACCTTAAAAATGGACATGGAATTAGGGGCGCTTGTGTGGCTCAGTCAGTTAAGCGTCCGACTTCGGCTCAGGTCATGATCTCACAGTTCATGAGATTGAGCCCTGCATTGGGCTCTGTGCTGACTGCTCAGAGCCTGGAGCCTGCTTCAGATTCTGTGTCTCCCTCTCTCAGCCCCTCCCCTGCTCACTCTCGGTCTCTCTGTCTCTCTCTCAAATATAAAAAATAAAACATAAAAAAATTTTTTTAGATGTACATGGAATTAAATACCTAAATTATGTCAGTTGGGAAGCTTCTTATAGCCTTCTTATTTTAAAATGGAGTGATTATTAAAATGATATTCATGCTCAAATATAAAAAATTGTTGCCCCGCGTCCAGCTCTGTGTTGACAGCTCAGAGCCTGGAGCCTGGTTGAGATTCAGTGCCTCCCTCTCTCTGCCCCTGCCCCACTCTCTCTCTCTCTCTCAATCCCCCCTGCCAAAAAATAAATAAACATTAAAAAATAAAAAATAAATTAAAAAAAAAATAAAAATTGTCCATGTCACTGTAGGAAAAGCTTTCAGAAATTTGAAAGACTTGATTATAGCTCTCCACTTTAATTTTTTAAACAACCATGTATTATTGGTATTTTCTCTACATTGCTCAGGCTTCAGGAGTTTCAGAGGATTTCACACTGATTTCCAAAAGATGTTTTCTTGTTCTATACCTGTCAAAGTCTATATAATATTTAAACAAGATAGTACATGGGAAAACATTTATAATCTACAAAGTATTTTAAAGATGCTAAATTTTTTACCTTCCCCTCATCTCCTCAGAAAATTAATCTCTCCTTATCCTGAACTCTTGGAACCTTGTTTCATCTCTCATAATTTTTAACACATACTCTTCTCTACTCCAGATCAACTATCCTTTCTAATAGGAATTACCTTACTCACTTGTGAATCTAGAGTGCTTAGCATAGTATTTTTAACAAATACTCAATATTTTTTTGGTTGAATGAAGGACAAAAAAGTAAAGATATTAGAGCATATTTCACAACAAAATGTGCTTTAAGTGTTTGCAGACATAATTGATTTCTCACACAGAATTTCATTTCTTAATACTTAGCCTCCTCTTTAAATATACACATTCCTCCCAGACACAATAGAAACACTCAGTAGATAGGAGATTCCATCATTCTTTTTTGGTGTCTAAGAAATTAAGCTTTGGTGGGGTGCCTGGGAGTGGCTCAGTTGGTTGAGTGTCCTTGGCTCAGTGAGTTGGAGCCCTGTGCTGGGCTTTGTGCTGACAGCTCAGAGCCTGGAGATTACTTCTGATTCTATGTCTCCCTCTCTCTCTGCCCTCCCCCACTTGTGGTCTGTTTCTTCTCTCTTTCAAAAACAAATACACATTTAAAAAATTAAAAAAAAAGAAATTAAGCTTTGGCATTTTCTGTAAAAGAATTCCTTAAAAACATATATTCAAAATATATCACTTGGGTTCATAATTGGTAAGGCTTCTGATTTAATAACATAAACATAATGATACTCTCAAAGAGATAATAATCTTTTATTAACTAGACTCAAAAAACACCCTCGACTTTTTTAAACTGGAAGACAGTGTCTAGATCATCATTTCTTCAGCCCACCTCATGTTACCAATGACGCAACAGAAGTGCATGAGGTAAAGTGACTTTGCCAAGGTCACATCAAGTCAGTGACTGAGTGCTGAATACCAGAAGGGCCTTCAGATCACCCGACTCCTAGCTCAGTGTTGTTTCCTTCCTTCCTGTCCTCTCTGATTTATTCATCCAGAACTAACTGACCAAGCAGAAACAATTGGGAATAGTCAGACCTCTATTAATAACAACTTGCATTTATATAGTACTATATACTTTACATAGACTCTCTCTCCTTGAATCCTTCCAAAACCCCAGAGACAGGATTTACTTCCATTTACAATAAACTAAGGTCCAGGAAGGTAAAGTGATATGTCCAAGGTCACACAGCTAAATTTGAATGCATACTTTCTTATGACAAATTTAATTCTCCATACATAAATCCATATCAATCTCTGTTCCACAGATACAATCAGTCAAAGAAAAAGAATTATTCCATTATGATCCTCATCTGTACCCTATGAAGCCACAATTCTAAAGGGCCTGACTCAGTAACTTTGTGAAGCCTTTGTGAAAAATAAATAAATAAATAAATAAATAAATAAATGCAGGCTGAATTTGAAAGAATTTTAACACTAACCAGATGAATAACCCATGCAAAGGTAATAAATGAATTGAGAAAAAGGACAGGACAGTCACGGAAATGCACGTCCAGCAAAGTGATTTAGACAACAAGGACAAGGAAGACCTTCATTACCTGCTTATTTCAGCGCCTGCTTTTAAGGTTAAGGAACTAAAACACTTCCATCCTCAACCTTCCAAAAAGTAGAAATCCTGGGGTATCTTGAAAAACATGTTATGATAGTCGTGGCCACCCTTTGAACCAATATAGAAGTCTCTTTGGTGGCACTCACAAAAGATCCTAAGAAGTACAATCTGTACCCCCAGAGTCGCTGAGGTCAGGGCTGTAACTAAGGACGAGAAGTAGAATGTGAGGAAGTGTTCAGAGAAGTCTTCGTGGGAGCTGACAAGAGCAGTACATCCCGGCCCTAACAGGAGGAAGGGAGACCCAGGGACTGATGACAAGGTATATGCACAGATAATAATGAATCATGCCACTCCCCACCATACAGGATGAGAAGGACAGAGAAGACACTATTTTGTTTCTCATTTTTAAAAACAGTGGAAAAGGGACACCTTAGTGGCTCATTCGGTTAAGTTTCTGACTCTTGATTTCAGCTCAAGTCATGATCTTGTGGTTGTGTTTGAGCCCCCATTGGGCTCTGTGCTGACAACCTGCTTGGGTTTCTCTCTCCCTCTCTCTCTTTGCCCTTCCCTTGTGCACTTTCTCTCTTTCTCTCTCCCGCCCTCTCTCTCTCTTTCTTTCTCATTCTCTCTTTCAAAATAAATAGATAAACTTTAAAAAGAAAAAAAGAAACACAGCAGGGGAGAAAAATGCTTCTAACAAAGTGGGGGAGGAAATTTTCATGCCTTACCAGATTTCTAAAGGATGAAGACTGAGAGTTCTTTCCTACTGGCAACTGGAAGTTAGGTCACAGTGATGATGACCCATTACTTAGAGGCTGGATCTGAGCTCAGGGTGAAATCTGAGTGCCGTTCAAAAAAGAAAGAAGGGGCAGTGGAGGCTATGAGGTGCTTGAGTGTCAGTTCTGAGTCTTTAGCTACTTTATACCCAGGATACAATGGAAAAGTTATGAAAATCAAATAAGTAAATTTTACATATCAAGGGCTTTATATTTTTATTTATTCAGGTAACTTTCTATTGTATACTTTATATGTGCCAAGTTACTGTCAAGTTAATATGTGCCAAACAAAGAAGAAAGACATATTCTTTCCCTTCCCGATGCTCACAGCCTCGATGATGAGCCTGGTCATGGACTCAAAGAAACTATAGTGTAGAAGGATATCAGCACTGCAGGAACTTTCAGAGGGCCAGAGGAAGGAAAGACCTTTCTCAACCAAAGAAGGCCCAAGACAAACCTCACTGAGAAATTTACAATCTAATGATTTGTAGATATAAAAAGTTAATGTCCTTTGGGAAGATATGATAAGATCTCTTTCAAGTTGTTGTGTTTTGTTTTTAATGAGTAATGTAATTATTGTTAGTATTATATTACTGATAAGGAACTGACTATTCAGCAGTATATTTTATAGGTCTTAGCTTCCCCACAACACACCACTTGCTAATAGTCAATTAAGTTACGAAACCATAAATTTAACAGAATGCACTACATTCTTAAGTGTTCATTGAAGACAACATTCTCCGCCTCTCCAAAATGTTTAAAGTCTATGTTTATGCATCTGTTGTGTGCTTTTGAGACAATGTAAACATGGAAAAATCTCAAAAATATGTTGCAAAATGGCATAACCAGGGCTTCATTTGGGAAGTCACCCCTGAATTTGATAGGTGAGTTTAAATTCAATCAATATTAATCTGTGCAAATAAAAAGAGCCCTGTTCTTCCAGTTTCTTCCACTAATCCAGAGTGGCCCTGCTTTCAAACGAAATAATGACAACTCCAAGCTTTCTGTCTTTCTAACATTACATGAAAGAGTTTGGAGTTTCATACCTATGTCCAAAGCAGAGCTCCTTCATTTGAAATGCTCTTTTAAAAGAAATCCTCAGGGGTTTTCAAAACTGATACTTCCCTATCTTTGAAACTTAGAGCCACCAGTTAAAAAAGTTAATCCTATTTAGAGATAGGGTAGGGAATCAATAGGAGTTAGTGGATAGATATTTAGTAGAGGAATAAAAAAAAAAAATCAGAGTTCCAGTCCTGACTTCATTGGGATTGAGCCTTTTTTTTCTCTGAGCCTCAGTTTTTCCAGGTAAAATGAAGATCTTAAAATGAATTTTAAAGTCCTTTCTGACCATGAAGACTCTTCTACAGTGCTGGAAAATTAGTAACTTTGCCAGTTATGAATTGGCAAGAGGATTTTTCTGGAAATTATTGCTTGAACTGTGAGAGCTGAGACACATTGCCAATCATGAATTTGAGGGTGGACTTACTCAATCCCACCCCTTGGAATCTCTAGCACTTGTTAATAACTCTATTACAGCATTTACCACATTGCATCTTGAGCAATGGTGTCTGTCTTCCATGCTAGTGTGGAAGGCTTACAAGGTCACATACTATCTCTTATTCAATGTTTTGCCAATGTACAGCAATGCATGACTCAGAACGAGTGTCCAATATATGCCCAAGCGGTGGAAGAATAAATGAATTACTATGTCAAGGCATCTCAAAAAATAATTTAGTCATAATCTTGGTACCTTCCTTAATCTTGTAATTCTTTTAAGGTATTTACATGTTGGTTTCTCACAAGACTACTTCCGTGACCCTGATGTCTGACAATCTAAGTATGTTGAATAAAAAGGAGAAACCAGCCAGAGTGCTGTGAAAATTCCATAAAATGCTGTTTCCAGCACCTCTGAGCTGAGATTATCTTTGTGCAAGAGCATCTTTCAAAAGTAAAGAAACTTCTGGCTAAAGATGGGGAAAATGAACACAAGCTTTTACTTTCATTCCTACTTGAAACACCAATAAAAGTACAATAAATGTGTGTATGTATGTGTGAGAGAGAAGGGGAAATCTATGAAGATGGAACAAAAGTGAGACAAGATCACAACAACTAAATTTCAGAAAGAGGAAACCAGCTAATGAAGATATAAAGGATTTAGCAGACCTGAGAATGCTGAATTCTAAGTCGGCAGTTGGGAAAGACCGTAAGCAACCTAACTCAGACTACAGAATCTTCAAAAGTTCAAACAGTGGTAGCACAAGGTTTCTCAAGAAATACAATGAATGGGGTGTGGGGTAAAATATGCAGTATTGGTGTAAAGTTTGTTTTTAACAAGGAATTATAACCTCAAACTTTTTCCTAAACAGTGAACATCCAGACACCTGCCCTCCCCAATCTCAGTAGAAGACTGGAGATTTATTCCTTGTAGAAAATAGAACAGAAGCTCCCCATACAATGGGTGGAACCACATGGAAAACTGGGAGATTAAGTGAATGTGTATATGCTGATTGCTGAGACCCACATAATTCCAGCAGCCACATCTTTGTCATCCAGGCAGGAGAAAAAAAGTCTTTGGGGAACTTGTCAATATTAAGAGGCAAGACCTAAAGATACTGAATCAGGAGCTCCACAGTGAGCAGCCCACTGTGATTACCCTACAACTGAGATCATTTCAATAAGCCCATCCATGTGCACAGAGATTCCTTCCAGTAACATTTTGAGCCCCCACACTTTGGAAGGGGCAACCAAATATAAAAAATATTGGTAAAAACTCTCTAACATGAAAGAGAAAAATTAAAGCAAGGAATTTAAAAAAAGCTAACTGGAAACAATGGCTATAGAAGGAGATGAAAACTTCTGAAAAATATAGCATTACCATCCTTAACAAGGTATTAGAAAATATTGCCTTAGCGAAACAAGACAGCATAATTTAAAATCAAACATTCAAAGAAAAGCAACAAATAAGGATCTTGGAACTAAAAGTCTGATACCAGAAATTTCAAAAATAAATAACAGAAAGATTAAAAGATAAAATTGAGTCTATCACCTAGAGAATAGGAAAAAATGCAGAAGAGATGGAAAATAAAAGATAAAATATATGAAAAATAAAAACATCAAATAAGAAATTCAGGATATCAATATCTAAGTAATAAGATTTCCAAAAAGCTGGAATCGAACAATAACAAAGGAGGAGGATGAGGAGGGGCAGAAGAAGAAATTACCAAGAAAAAAATATTCAGTAAAGTTTTCTAGATGTAAAGAATGAGCTTCCATATTAAGGAAGCCTGCTAAGTGCCCAGCCTAATGGGTAAATATTAAATCACAACAAGGCAAATCTTCATAAAGTTTCTGAACTCAGCCAAAAAGAATAGATCCTGTAAGTTTTCAAAGAGAAAAAAATCAGTCTGTTCAAAAAATAAAGAATCAGAATTGCATCAGACCAGAACAACCAAAGTGAAAGACAAAAAAGATATTATAGCAGTGCCATTTCAGGAAAATTATTTTCAAACTAAAATTATTTACCAAATTATTATTCAAATATGAGGAAAGAATGAAGGTATTTTCAGATATCACAAAGATATTTCAGATATTTCAAGTTTAACTATTATGTATCTTTTTTTTTTTCAGGAAGTCACTGGAAAATTTATTCCCCCAAAATAAGGGAGAGAAGAATACAGAGAATACAGGAGAACAAGAGATCAAAGCAAAGAGACCTGCAGAGATTTTCCATGGTGATGGAAAGGAAGATTCCAAAATCAAACCCATGTACAGGGAATCAAAGGAAAAGAGCACATGTAGAATCAAGTCAAAAAGTACTGAGAGAGATCACTTCAAGAAGATGACCTTGATAGAATTATCTCTACAACTGAATGTCTTGAGATGAGATTCAGACCACTGGTAGAGAGACCTGTAGTTAAATAGTGAAAAGTACACAGAGAGCTGAGCAAACAAAAAAACAAGACAGCTATCAATCAGAGAAAAAACACAAAATCTTAAGAGGAAAGGAAGAGTAATGATAGTTTAACTTGGTTAGTCATAAAAAGTATTTACCAGGTCATAATAATTAACTACTAAAACCCGATCTAACCAAAGTAACAAAGTAACAGCCTTGGGAAGATGGCAGGCTAGAAGGATGCCTGTAAGGGTGAGAATGTGATCATGAAAAGAGATGGAAAGTTCATTTCCATGGCAGGACATCAACAACAGATCTGAGAAATTGAGAGGCAGCAAGAATATTATATTATTTAGAATATGAGAATAAATACCAAAAAGAGTTGAAAGTGATTGTTTCTGAAGAGGAAAAAAATGAGGGAGGAGACAAGAAACTATCTTGGATAATACGCTTTCTAGAACTGTGACAAAAATAATAAGTAAAAAAAAAAAAAGCAAAGGAAGAAATCACCTCAAATTTTATTCATGAGGGATTGTCTTTATAACTCTTTTGTTCCAGAAACATTCTTAAAGGAATGAGTATCTTAGGAGGCTGCAGCCTGCTCCCAACACCCTCACCTCCTCACTGAGACATGATTCATGGCCAGTCAAGATCAAAAGAGGTTGCTCAGAGAAAAGACAAGGCTGTCTTTGCCATCTGTCTAACTGCTCCTTATGGCTATTAGATGAAAATCATCTGCTGACCTTCAATTTCAAAATCTTGTTCATAAATCTTTCACCAGCCAGGATGAGACCTTTTCTATATAAGATGGTATTCTAGATTTCAACCATTGATTATCGCTGTCCAATTTGACAGAAGTGTCTTCCTGGAACAGTTTGAAGACTTTGATCCAAAAGTGGTATCTTTGAGGGGTTACTGTATTTTGCAGCTCTATGTTGAGTTACAACTAAAAATTCAGACTGGAATACTATGCTTGGAATTCATTTAAATAATTAAGCAAACATGAATCCATCAGACTCAGCAAAAGCCATGGCTATAATTTTGTACCAGAGGTTATAATGAGGCAGTTTTGAGATATTTAATCATAGCTATGTTTTGTTGAGTCTTTCCTATATGCCAGGCAGTGTAGTAAACACTTTAATATATCATCTCATTTAATCCTCAAAACATCTCCTTTAATAGATACTATTAGCACCATTATATGGATGATAAAATCTATAGCTAGGGAGATTTAGGAACCTTGCCCAATTTCTTCACATAGAAAATGTACAGACAAAAATCAAAAACAGAATTGGGTTCAGAAATTACTCTTTTTAATTTCCTTATCTTCCCTAAAGAAAGATAGCTAGAAAAACAAAATATGCCATTGAAAGAGTGATGGTAAGGTTTAAGTCAAACATATTTCTTACATGAGTCTTCATATATTAAGGGTAGGAGAGTTTGAAGAGTCTGATATAACATAGTTGCAAAATACACGTATATTAGTACTTGTGTCATTTGTGCCCTGTAATCATAATTCTGAGACTTGATAATAATTTATAGATCTTCAAGGTATGGTTTTTGAACCTGACACATTTCAAAATGATTCTCTGGACCTTTCTCCTAAATACCAATTTGTAATTTGCAATGCAAAAGTTTCAGGGGATTGAAAGCCAAAAGTGACCAGAAGTGAAATTCACTGTTCCATTAAGCAAGGGAAGTGTCTTAGCATCAGAGACTGGCAAAAGTCATAGAGTAAAATACTGGATCACGGTATTTTCTCTGGCCATGGCAGTATGTTTATAGGTATGCCTTGCTTTGTAAAGTGGATGTTTTCTTGAAAAGCAAGGGAATAACTGAAGCTTTGCAAGTAGAATTATACTCTAAAAGCCCTGGGAATCTAATTTTTAAAGATAATTATATTAATTAATGTTTTAAATGTACATTATCATAATCTACATTATGTAATTTATAACAGGCCTCCACAATTTCCCCTAATCTTTCATGATTCATCATTCACTGTATCATGTCCCCAAACCTACCTGCTTCATGAGGGTGGGGACTTTGTCTTCTCACTACTATATTCAGTACAGTGGAACAGTATCCTGGAACGGTATCCAGCATAACAAATATTTGCTAGATGAATGAATTAACCAACCACTTAATGTTTTCCAAGTTGTAACATGTTTGCCAATTAATCTATACCTTTGATTATACTATTCCATCAGCCTGGAATAGTTTTACAATATGTCAGTTCCATTCCTTCTGCAAGACCAAACTCAAATGCCAACTCCCTTCTCTGTGTTCCCATGGATTATATTTCTGTATCTGGTATAATGGCAAAGGGTATAAACCTTGTCATAATCATTGGTCTCTGTCCTATAACACCTAGCCAGAGCAATCCACACAGAAGATGTGATATTAAGAGTAAATTTAAATTTTAATTTAAATTTTCACATGCATCACCAGCAGTCAGCTCTTCCCAGACTCCTGCTTGTGTCTACCTTCAAAAGTTTGTCTATAAGGTCTTCATGAGGTCAGAAAAGGTCTTTTTTCCATTTTTAATCCCAATGGCAACCAATGTGCATGATACAGAGAAATGGATAAATGGACACTTCCAAACATACATTATTTGTATACATGTATTATTTATTTACATTATTAATAACAACTTTGTATTAACTAACTAACTGGTGTGGTTGTACTGGGGTGATTTTTTAGACATAATCTTACTTACTCTTTTAAGGTATATGTTTTCCTCATGACAATGCTACCCATGATCCCTTATTCTGACATTCCTCAAATATCAGCAAAATACACATTTATTTCTATACTCAAGAACAAGGTACAAGAGAAGTTTAGCTTGTCTACACAAGTTGAGGAAACTGGACCGCATTTTAGGTCAGACAATGGGGACAAATTAGTAAAATTCTGATCAAGCAGATCAATGGATTAACCAATCAGTGTCACTACTCTTTAATTTTTATAGCATGATATAAACACTATGTCTTGAAAACTATGGTTTGGAAAAATATACCATTGTTGCATGGCATTCTGGTGGCTCCAACCAAAGAAAAATGAGTAAATTGGAGTTAGGCAGGATAAAGGAGAAAACCACTGAGGGCAGCAAGGTTAGCAGTCTAAAGAAGAGTGAGGAGGAATGGAACCAATTCTAGATCCATTACACCTCATGTCAAAGGAGGAAGAGGAGAATGATGGGAAAGGAAGGAATGTGTCATTAAGAGTTAGAAAGGCAGCAGCTTCCAGCATCAAGTAGGAATCCTGTCATGTGTCAGGAATGTTCATGCGGTATTAAGGACACCAATAGCTGCATCTAGTTCTATGGAACAAAGCTAAGGTAATAATTAGGAGTTTGAGACAAGAATCCAGCCCCATTCAGGAAAAGAGGAAGGTGTAAGCCTAAGGATCAAATAATAACCTCAACAGCAACAGCTGTTATTATTGACTACTGATTTTAGACTTGGTTCTTTATATATATTTTCTTTCCTTGCCCCATCAATTTTGAAACAGCCATTGTACAGATGAGGAGGCAAAGACACAGAGACAAATCCTGCTCAAGCCATAGGGATTAACAAGTTGCTAGTTGTTATGTCTGATTTTAAGTCTTTTTTTTTTTTAATGTTTATTTATTTTTGAGAGAGAGACAGAGACAGAGACAGAGCACAAGCGGGGATGAGGCAGAGAGAGAGAGGGAGACACAGAATCTGAAGCAGGCTCCAGGCTCTGAGCTGTCAGCACAGAGCCCGACACGGGGCTTGAACCCACGAATCATGAGATCATGACCTGAGCTGAAGTCAGACACTCACCCGACTGAGCCACCCAGGAGCCCCTGACTTCAAGCCTTATAATCTTTCTACCATACCACTGAGCTTCCCAGATATGCAGGACAGCTATTGGAGGTGAGATAAAAATAAAAAATGGTAATTGTAACCCATGGTTAGTTAAGCCATTGGGTTTAGAAGTCAACAGAAGGCATACAAGAACAAAGGACTCTTTCTCATACCCACCTGATATCAGGCAGGAACTTCCAGTGATGCCCCAAGTCTACTCTCACTGGCCCGAAGCGTGGGGGAGACTGAGCCTACAGAGATCAGGCATCCTAAAACTTAATAAAATGTACACATTTAACATGTGTGTGCAAAGATGGGCTAGTTTTCAATAACAAAGATAAGTCTAGACTCACCAGACTAGAGCAAAATGTGCCTTCGACTTTCAGTAGGGGTTAAACTCACAGATGATAAAGCCAGTCTGCCACTTACTAGCTGTGTAATCTGGGAAAGTTACTTACAGTCTCTATCACTGGTTTTTTTACTTCCTAAAATAGGAACAACAATAGTGCCTGAATCACTGGATTGTTATCAGGATTAAATGAGTAAATATACAGTAAAACACAGTGCTTGGTACATAGCAAAAGCTACATTAACATTATTTCAAAAGGCAATTATCTCTTCAAATGTCCTTTCAATGTCTTACATGAATAAAGCATAAAACCATGAAGCATGGATTTGCTTGAGTTCAGTTTGAGTAGATTTGTTTAAAAGATTATCACTGAACCCAATACCCAGTGTACCTATGCTTTATTAACAACAACAACAACAAGAAGAAACTTAAATATTGGTGAAAATTTTGAAAATGGGGAAAAATCCATTCATAATTCAATTAGCATTACCCAAATATTGCCACTTTTTTGCAAATTACAATCTACTCTTTGTCCATGGACATACAAATTCTACATTATCAGTACATATAACCACATCACTGTTTTTTATAAGGATCATCATATCACAAGTATTTCTGATTGTAACTCATGTTCATAAACATGTTAATGGCTGTCAAATTTCCACCTCATCACTGTATTTCATTCTTGGTGCGTTCAAGAAATTCAGCTTATTAACCATGAAACTCTTAGACTTTGGATAACTTTCATCTGGAAGTGAAAATGTATCTTCTATCTGAAATGATCTGTAGCTAATCAAATATCAGAAGAGATGGTTATCGGTTTTTTAATTGTTTGAAGACTGAAGGACTGAGCGCAATTATTTTTTAATAATATATTACTGCTGATTGAGGGCTATAAGAAAATCAAATCTCCTTCTATTACTTCAGTAAAACACTCAGCACTTGGGTTTCTTGGCATTATTCTGTTTGTCTTTCCTTTTTTTAGGGGTGAGGTGTTGGTTAGGGTGGGAGAAAGGAGAAAACCGTATCTACCAAATCAACTTCACATATAACTGATTTATAAATAAACTAATCTTAATTGTAAAGAAGACCCGTGTGAGGATAAAAAACAAAAGCATAACATACAATCTGTTGAGAAAATGTCACTCAGATAGCCAAAGAAATAGGAGACCAAGGCACCAACCATAAATCCTTAAACAGAATTTATCCACTGTGGTACCTACATAAATACCTCACAAATGCTGGTTCTGACAATCCCAGAGATGAAAGGAATCTTGCCTCTAATCCACCCTTGTTTCACAGATGAAGAAACAAAGACAGCGCAACTCTAAATTAACAGTTGGGGCAGGAAGCAGGATTCAATCCAAATCTTCAGATTCCCCAGCCAGGGTCTTTGCCACAAGGCTCCCGCAGCCCCCACTCAGTTCCGGCATACCTGGGCCTATATGTGGTCATAATCATGCAATCTACAAATGCCAGCCAAGTAGCAATTGACCTCCTCATCTTAGTCCTTTCTCACTTGGAACCAAACAAATTGCTCAACTCAGCAATAGACCTAGCAACACACAACTGTGAGTCACACAACTCACAGTATTAAAAATCTAGCTCAGACCTATAGTGTGTCTTTAAAAATTAATGTGGTAGTAATGACCACCCCATTGTATTTTCCGTAGACGTCAAGTCTAAACAGGACCAAGTAAAGGAAGAATACAAAGTAGCTGAAAAAGCAGTTTCTCTGTAATAAGAAAATAGAAAACAATAGGCAAATCAAGTTAAAAAAAAAAAAAAAAAAAAAAAAAGACTTAGGACCCTGAGCTCCAGAGAGGAGATGGAAGAGATTATTCCCCAGTTTCTCCATTGAATACAGGGACTAGAACCTGAAGGGAGGTTTTCTAGCATGTAGCCCAATATTAGTTTTGTTGTGTGTTTTTTAATTAAAGTACTTTATTTATTTGTTTATTTATTTATTGTTTCAAGATTGTTAACATACTATAATATTAGTTTCAGGTGTAAAATACAGTGATTCATCACTTATATACAACACCCAGTGCTCATCACAAGTGCCCTCCTGAATCCCCCTCACCTATTTAACCCATTTTCTCACCTCCCTCCATCAATCCGCAGTTTGTTAAGAGTTTGTTTCATGGTTTTAGTTTTATTTCATCAGAACATGCAGCATGTTTTCTGTGCCTCAGTGGATCACATCAGTTTGCAATCCCTTTAGTGTGCATGCCCCCAGTTTGAAAAACTCAGAGAATCCAAACACATACTAGGTAATCAATAAGTACTGCTTATTAAATAAATCAACAAACTGCCTTGTTTTAAAATTGCTTTAGTTGTCTCCCTTGCCTCAGTATTATTGAGGGTTTTGCTCTATTTGCATCATCACTTTGCTTTTTTATGCTGATGCCAATGCAAAGTCCACAGGTAAAAAGTACCTATGTCATCTCCTTTTAAATCATTTGTAGACTTGCAAATGAAGCATGATTTGCATGGCAACCTTTCTCTTGACATGTAGCAAATACTTCTCCTTTAAATCCCAGAAGAGAAAAAGAAGCAAATCAAATTCAATTTTAAATAGTACTAGAAATGTTAAAAATATTTTGAAATGAAAGAAGTGCCTTAGGAGAAAACTGCTCGAATAATTTAATTTTAAACTTTCTAGATGTTAACAATTAGAATGATTATGTCATTTTTTTTAAAGCCAGAAACATATCTAGGTTTTTGGTTTCCAAAAAGTTGAAAAAGAATGTCCCAACTTGCCCTGTGTTGAGGTTTGCTCCACCTGTTTGAATATTATCGGTATTTAAGGGTTCACGAAAAACCATTTCACACGGGTCCTAACTGTAAGAATGAATGGGGTAGGAAGAGATGGACACATTATTGGCAGATTGGTATTGCTGCTTCCTCCTACCTTCTGGTAAAGGGAATCTGATACATTTAGTTATCTTCTGAATGGCCTGTAAAAGCTTCTGAGTTTGTTTTTTTGCAGTCCCGTCCCTTTGGGCTGCTTCTCAGGCTAATGGCAATCCACAATGAGGAGAGCAACAAAAACCCCAACTACAAAATAACAACTTCCTATCCTTCTTTTGCATAGTTTAAAGTCCACTTTCCATTATCTGCACTCTCTGAATCACTGGTGATGGTGTTTGTCTCAGTTAAGAAGCCAGTCTATGATTTGTAAAAAAGGGGAAAAGAACAAGGGTCTGTGGAGGAGCAACAGGTGTCCTTTGGGACTTCTTCCAAGGTACCCTCAATTGTATCACAGGAGCGAAATACCATGGCCTCCTCTGGGGTGGGAATCCCACATTCCCAAAGACAAGGAGACAGAGATTGTTTGAAAAAGTAACTGGAGAGAAGAGCAAACTAAAATTAGAACTATAGACATAGATCCTGGGAAAAAAATCCACCATGTTCTGAGTGCAAGGATGCTAATGCAGAGATGAAGATAATTGGGGAAAAAGATGTGTCTTCTTAGCCTCAGACACCCACAGTCTATTGACCTGTCTATTTTCTATCCCAAGCCTATAGTACAGGAATTAGGTCTCTTGTCTATGTGTCACACTCTCTTAACACTTAAGATAATAATAGTCAAGATCCAGGCAGTGGGAGTCCTGTAGTGTTCCTGATGAGTGACTCAGGTACATGTTATATTTTCATATTAATTCCCCCCCATGGCTTATCTATTGGTTCCTAATTGAGAATGCACACCCTAACCATCTGAGGTGCTTCTTAAATATCCCAGTGCTGTGTACCATGCATACCCAATGATTTTGATGTGCACCCCTGATGGAGAATGCTATTAGTCATCAGATTTTACACTGTCTGTATTTTAAACCATTCAAGGTGTAATACTTGACCCAATCTATCCCCATCCCCAAACCCACACGATGTTATTATATAACTGCCTCACAACTAAGTCCTAGCAAAACAGATACAAATTCAGGTGTTCAAGGAGTTACTATAGAAATATAGACTAAGCACAGAAGAAATCCCTTTTAGTAAATTAAAGCCTTTGCAGAAATCAACGGGGAAGATTTGTTGAGTATCCATGCGACACATTGGCTTCTAAAACTACAAAGGTAGAAAAGGACCAATTCCTTCCCTCCAGGATCTCACATTCTAGGGAAAAGACAAACACATCTAATAATAACAAAAGACTAAGTGTGATTCTACAGAACTCTGCATGCTTTACTGGTATGCGTTTAATTTCATAATCATGATATTATAATGCGGGGTTTGGGGTGGGTACAGTAATTCTTATTTCACAGAGAAACAAAGATGAGTTGCCTAAGTCACTTAGTCTTTCTGAGCCTCTGTTTTTGCTATCTATAAAATGAAGTTAAAATGCCTAATCACAGGGTTTGAAGGGAGATGATATGTCTTAAAAGCCCCTAGAAAGAATACAAAGTGTCTCATGAATGTTATTTGCGGCAGTTAAAATGTGACAAGTCAGAAAATCCAATTTACCTCTACTGGTCCATGTAATGGGTACAAGACAGCATACCTAATAGGGTCAGTACTTCAGAAGCTTAAAGGCATAGAGACGGAGGTAAGGGGTGGCACTGCTTGCTGCCACCTCTGGACTCATTCCTGATGCTAACACACCTCACAATAAGCGCCTAAATCAGACAGTAGGTTACTGGCAAGGTAGCTGGTCAGCCAGACCGCTTTTAGAATAGATACTTAGCTTGAGTTCAGATGTTTTCCCCACACAATAATTTTGTTTAGATAAACCAAAAGGGGAACAAAAGGTAGGCAGTGCTGCTGTGGAATGTCAAGTGTCCCTATAGAGGCCATTAATCACTGTAAGACTTTATATTCTAGCCTCTGGGCAACCACCAGCACTGAAAAATGAATAAGGAAAAGACATACGATGTTGGAAATAAACAGCTCCTGAGTCTGTTCATGTGTCTCCAGAACAGAAGGAAGCTCCTAGAGGGCAAGTCAATGCACTATTTATATCCCCATACCCTGCATTTAACAATGCTCTTGGAACAATGCAGCAACTAAGTAAACCTTTTGAATTCAATGAAATGAACTCCCTTTACAACCTAAGAATCATGAGACTCAGAAGAGAAAGAAAATGATTTGCCCAAGGTTACTTATTAGAGCTGGGGTAGCAAAAAGGATCTCATGCCCAATGCCTCTTCTATTGTTATGTTTTTTACTGCATTATATTTTACCTATCCCACCACAATGGCCTCAGAGTTTGGGATTTTTTTTTAAAGCATGAAATAGCTTTTCTTAAAATCACTTCCCAGATCTGCTCAACTAGTTACTACAGATACATTTCCCTTCTCTCCTACAAAGTGAGTCACTCTGGTTTCAGAGAAACAACTGTTCTGTGCCTTAAATATATTGGTTCATGCCCCTGGTTCGACTCTAATGGTTGATGTGAAACCCAGAAGAGAGTTGAATCTTCACTGAGAATACATGTGCAGTTCTCTACAGAGAAAGCAGGTCAGGTCACTGCCTTCTATGTTCTGGAATCAAACTGATGTTTCTGGTACCCAAACATCTTTCACCTCTCTTGATTTACTCTCTACTGAATGCATGAACATGGCATGGTAAACTAAGTCAGGCCATTCAGGCCAACATATGTAACCAGAACTCCGCTATGGTAAACGAAAATGTTTTAGCTGAAGCAGGCAGCTGGGTAGCTGCAGGAGTGTAAGAAGTTCAGATGATGCCTGCAGGAAGGTTAATCTATTAGTGGAGTCATGAGAAGGAGATCTTTAAGACTGGGGACTGCATCTTAGTTTTCTTTTAGTCTCAGAAGCAGGCACATTGAGAATATAGCAGGTATTCAGTAAATACTTGTTTAAATAAAGAACACAAAGATTGCAATGCTGATTGTAGGAAATGCATTATGTGGGAGACAAACAATACTTAGGTCACATAAAGTATGCCAACAAAATACCAATTAGATGGCAGGGAGGTCAGGGAAGATTTTGTGGAGCAAGGGGCACATCAAATAAATCTCAAAGGAGTTAAACAGGGCCATAGGCCCATGGGAAGAGGTTAAGGCAATATTCACTCTAAGACATACCTTGATTTAAGCAGTGTAATATCACACTACCCTGGGTTAATACCAGGATATTGTCAGAAGCTCAGAATGGACCTACAGAATAAGTGTTCAAAGATAATCGGGGATTGAAAGTTAAATGGCTTGAGGAAGAGCAGAGAGGGTATTTAAAAGTGAATCCATTTTCTGATCTAACCATAAAACAAGCAATGTCTTTTCCATCTCATTCCCATTCTTTCCAAAAGCAACCAAAGACCTATAACATGACCACATATCCAGGAGCTTCCGTACTGATTAGAGGATATCACATCCTCTATACGGAGGTGGCAGTCTTAGATACAATCAGTTCCCTAAGGCCTAGACCTGTGCTTCTCCCACTTTAATGTGCATGCAAATGACCAGCAGATTTTACTGAAATGCATGTTGATTCAGTAAGTCTAGGGTAGGGCCTGGCGTTCTGAATTTCTAACAAGCTCCCAGATGATGCTAATGCTGCTTGTCTATTGGCCACACCTTGAATAGCAAAGACCTAGACCAGTGGTTAATTCTGGCTAGCTATTAGCATCACCGGGGAGCTTTTCAAAAATACCTACACCCAGGTTCCACTCCAGAACCAATTAAATCAGAATGTCTAGAGGTGTGCCCTAAGCATCTTTATGCTTTAAATGTTCCACAGGTGTTTCTAATATGCCAGCCAGAGGTTTAGAACCTAGCTAGACAAAGAAAAGATGTGGTGCAGGCAGAAAAAGGCAAAAAGAAGATGAGAGAGAGGGACAGAGAACCTCTTGCGTCACTCTAAGTCAAGGCTTCTCAAACTTTAATGGGCATGTACATTACCTGGGGATGTTGTTAAAAATCAGATTCTGGTCCAGTAAGCCTAGAATAAAAATCCAGATTCTGTACTTCTAAAAAGCTAGTCTTCAAATCACATTTTGATTATCAAGAATCTAAATTAGTGGTGTCCAAACATTGCTGCACCTGGCATCTTTAAAAAATACCTGTGTCTCTCTTACACCTCAACATTCTAATGTCAGTGGTAGGGATTTGGCCAGGCATGAGGATGTTTAAAAAGCATGCCAGGGGCGCCTGGGTGGCGCAGTCGGTTAAGCGTCCGACTTCAACCAGGTCACGATCTCGCGGTCCGTGAGTTCGAGCCCCGCGTCAGGCTCTGGGCTGATGGCTCAGAGCCTGGAGCCTGTTTCCGATTCTGTGTCTCCCTCTCTCTCTGCCCCTCGCCCGTTCATGCTCTGTCTCTCTCTGTCCCAAAAATAAATAAACGTTGAAAAAAAAAATTTAAAAAGCATGCCAGATGATTCTAATGTGTAGCAAAGTTTGTGAACCACTGCAAGACATAAATTCTGTCAAAGCTGGTCAGACTGTGAACCAACCCAAATCTTTGAGGCAATATTAATTATCATGGTGCATAAAAATCACTGAAATTAGATCATGATTGGTTGCTAGGTCAATTGATTTATTTTCCTCTCCTCCTTACCCTGGATGATAGGAAGTGATGCAAAGTAATAAGGAAGCAAAAAATTTTTATCCTATTTGTAACCTGATGTTCTGCTAGAGACTCTGGACAAGTGTTCTAAGAAAGGTTTTCAAATGCTGGAGGTAATGTGAAGGTTGTCAAATGCTGGCAACAAGATTCAAGATTAATTGGGCCATTAGATTTTTTTTTCTGAAATGAAGAACTCTTGAACCCTCAACTGAAATCATTCAGTAACACTCTTTGAATCTATGTTAAAAGAGTTTCCTATAGAAAAGAAAATTATATGTACTTACATTTGAGAATGTCTTCCTAGAATTAGATTTAAATCTGTGGGGGAAGGAAGTTTGTGCATGAGAGCATAAAGTATGAAAGATGCATCAATTAGAATGAGATATGGATATACTTCTCTCAATATACTTTTTTTTCTTCTATAATAAAAATTTCAAGTTAGCTACCATTTTTCCTGTGCCATTTGCCTCAACTTAGAAAGTGAAGCTAATGTGTAAGTAATTAGCCATTCTTAATATGATCACTACCTGGTTAATTCGTTTTTTTAAAGGAAGTCTAAGAACTAAATGCAAAAGAACTTTCACTGTGTCTCGTGCCTGAAGCAATTTGGTACCACTGCAAAACGACCACAATAAAGGCAAAATTCTTCATTGCCTTTGGGTCAGTGCTGTGAATCATGCCTGTATCACTGCGATCTGGATTGGCATTCAACTTCTGGCCTGATTCTTCTCACATACATTTCTGAGATTCTTTCTCCATTCCAAATTCCCAAGATTGGCAGTACTTAATGGCTAGAACGTTACTGTTATCAACCTGAGATATAAATCACCTGGCACTTTGAGTGACATGTAGCATATTTTATGGGCAAAGAAGGGAAGTAAAAAACAATCACTAAGAGATACATCCTCTGTATATGGTGGATAAAAAATTAGTATATAAATTGGAAGCAAAAGTGTTACTCAGAACCCTTGCCAAATAAAGTTTAATAATCAAATAGCAGGTGTCATCTAAGTGCAAAAAAAAAAAAAAAAACTGCTTTAGAGTAAAATGATACTCTCTGTTGTTAACTTATGTTCCAGAAATAATCAACTAGAATATTACAGATCTCTATGAGTTAAAACTGGCTTCTCATTTAAAAACGGATTACACAAGAGTTAATAAATATATGCCTCATCTATATAAGAGACATGGACTCTCTCATGTAGGTACATCATTATTGAACATAGAAATGCCCATCAGCAAATCCTAAAAATAATCTGTCTAATTTGAAAATTGCCAACTAGTGTAAATCCATGTTAATTCAGTTCTTTTCATACTGTAAATGCTCTCCTAGGTTCAAATACTGAACTCTTCTAATTAAATACTTAAAATACTTTACTGAACATATACCTGCTATTGTTCGACACTCTGTTTTTACTAGTCAGCTCAGAAATAGGTAACCCCCCACCATTCCCTGATCTGAGCACATTGCCACGATGACTGACATTCCTGGTTTAAAAATAAAACCTTGTTTCAAATATAGCTTCTCGAGTTCTGGGTAATGAATATAGTTTCATAAAAGTTGACATCATTTCTTCTGATTTCACCAGAATTAAATACATCCAATATTCCTACTGGGTATCTGACCACATCACTCAAGGTTCTTGCAACCTGGTGGGTGTTTGAAGGGGGAGAAGGAGGAGGAGGAAGAGGAGGAGAAAGAGGAGGAGGAGGGGGAGGAGGAGGAGGAGGAGGAAGAAACCTGCATAGATGGAGTTAAACCCGAAGGATAATCAGCCTTACAACTGTAATAGTCATTTTGTTTGTTAAATATGTCATCACAAGTTGATTTTTATAGTTCATTTACCAGTTCGTATGTGTATAGTATGCAGATTTGCTTATGAGGAGAATATTAATATATACATGTCCAGAACTAGTAAATGCATCACGCTTGGGAGCCAAGCAGTACTCTGATACACTGTTCTCCTTAGAGGTCAGTTCTAACGCACACTGTTTCAAATAGACCCAATTTGTCTGCTGATATATATTCAAAATGCAGTAGGATGTGGTCATACACGCCCAGAAATACCATCTTTATGGGGTGGGGGTGAAGAAATCCAAACATTTTTTAATAGCAATGCATTACTGTATATCAGATACAAACATGCCTGCCAGCAATCCTAAAGCAAATGAAATATATTATTTGAGCCCATCCACTCTACAGAAAAGAAACTGCTTTACCAACACATCTCTCCTCCCCCATCATCTAAAGACTCTCCCCCCACCCACCCAAAAAAAAAAAAAAAAAAAAAAAACAACTCATCACACTTCACTACGCAACTGATGGAGTATTAAACACTGTCTTCCAAGCTGTGGGAGTTAAAAAGAAGTCGCCTTCCTGCCACACTCCCCTGGTGCTGCAACGGACATAGCATCTCCTCCTATCGACCTAGTATGATGCTCGCTCCCCAAGCACTGCAGTCCCCTCGCTGAGGACTGCCCTGGCCACACGCACATCCAGCGGGAAGTCCCCCGATGGGGACAACCACATACCTTTGCTCTCCATTTCGGTCCCTTTCGAGTGCTGGAAGTTCAATGGAAGTTGGCCGGAAGATGTGGGCCCGCTTCAGATTCCCAAATCTGGGAAGCCAATCTGATGATTTCGCCCGTACTTCCTTCCTTCCCCTCAGGCTTCCTGAAAGATGGGATTTCTTAAACCTTGAAGCTGCAATCAGGCACCAAAGGACACTTAGCAGCAGCAGATTGCCTCTACAGGGGATGGGTTGCGACGCGTATCTGGTATTGAAATGCATGCATGGTGCCTGCTCAGATTTTTTTGTTTTCTTTCTTTTTTTTTTTTTTTTTTTTTTTTTTTTTTTTTTTTTTTTTTTTTTTACCTGGGTCTGGAAGCTGCCAGCAGGAGCTGTCCTCCGAGCGTGGTGCTGCAGGTGTAGTGACAGATCATCCCACTTTGCTCTCTGGATGTACAGCAGATTTGCATGGGCGCTGGCACGCATGCGCAGGGCGTCCCCCCCCCTTTTCGCCGCCTCCCGCTCCCCCGCCCCCCTTCGCCGCTCTCCCCAATACGGTCCTCAGTTATCCTAGCTGAGGAGCTGTAGCATTCGGTCACTGGGAAGCGCTGCTAAAAATAAACGCCGGACCGGATTTTCCTTTGCTAACTAGAAAATGGATTGGATTGGGATTGTGCATCAATTTCGTACGATTTTCCAGGATGGATTACGGAAGCCTTAGAGGCGGCTAGGGTCTCTGAGCTAGGTATGGCTTTATTCAGAAGCAGAAGGGAGAGAAGAGGAGATTCATGAATCCTATTTAGTGGTCACAGTTTGGGGTTCTCTTCCTACTTGCTGCAGTAACTTTCCAGATGTATGCTTCCCCTTCCTCTACCCACTTCCCCTGACTTTATATTTCTCTTTGCATTCTCCTATTTGTTTTTGTTTTGTTTGGGGATGAGATGGGTGTCATCATGGAGGTACTAAAGGTTAATATTCTCCCGCTTCTCTGCTACTCAGACTTGGAGTTTGCTTCCTTCCCTAAGATCTCTTTGGCCTTGACCTCAAAATTGTTCCATCAACAGGCTCCAACACTTCTAAAGTTCTCCCAACAAAGCCACTGAGGACTTTGCGAGGTGTTCTTTTTAGCTTCTTTTCAACAATCTACCAAGCAGCAAAGTCCCCAAAGGTGGGATGTTACCTTATTGATAATACGCACTTTAACACTGTACCCATAATCATTTTTATAAAAGTGCAGAGGAAGAGTGTTTGTCTTATATGAGGTTCTAGGGAAGGGTTGCAAAACCACAATCCCTTGAAGCACTACTTTCCTAACAGAATATTTGTTAAAGCCCACACTACAGTTAATCTGTAAAATGTTTAATAGGAAAAAAAGTAGGTACTTATTATCTTTTTTTTTCCAATAGTCCAAATTCTCCTAAGAGAATATACTCTCCTTAAGTATAAGTCTTATTTTCAGGCATAAAAAGGATCCTAGAACACTCTGTTATCTGGAGTGGTTAAAGAGAGAGATGTGCAAATTAATCACACACTTCAGATTACACAAAGATCCCTCCACAGTAGACTTCTAATCCCAATTATCAAACCATTGAAATGCAGTAAAATAGACTCCCAACAAGAAACCTGAGGCAGACTATAATTCAGTCTCCTTCTGGTGATTCAGAAAGCATACTGGGATTTTCCAATGCCTTAGGGCCATGATTACAAATATTAATCATGAGGGTTCCGCCAAACATGGACATTTAGTAGCAGAGGACTCCTGCTGAACTGCTATGGCTCAGCAAAGCCTGCCTCCATTCAGCACTGGGGAATTAAAACACTCCAGCATGGGATTGCAGAGGCCACAACCTAGCATCTACTAATGTTTAGGCTCTCCCATTGCACGCCCAAACAAATATTTGGAAAAATCACAAATCTTGGGCTTTCTTTAAAATGTGATAGGTTTAGGAAGTAGAATTAAAGGTGAGAGTAGAGTTGGTCCTTAGGAACAATCACCTATTTCATTGGGATAAATAATTTCTGGTCCTAACACTGCACCCATTACATATTCTTTCCCTCTCAAAAGTTTCAGGAAAGAAGACACCATTAGAATGATCTATATACACCCTTAATATTTACCATTTTGCAAATGGAGAGGCAGGAAGAGTACTTGACTTGATAAGAGTCACATAGTTGAGCAGACCCAAGCTCAGAACCCAATGGTCTAGGATGATTTTTTATATAGCCACCTTCTCATTATCTACAGTGAATGGCAATAGGGAGAACCTCTGACTTCGTGAATTTTCATTATTTTTATTCAGTTTTTCAAGCCCAGATGCTTTATTAAGTGGGAAATAAATTTAGTGTAAAGTCAAAAATCAAAATTAAAAATGAAAAATTCAAGACCTTTGTATTATCTGGATCCAAACTACCTTTCAAATCTTCTCCAAACTTAACTTGCAGACAATATTTGCCATTATCATAAGCAAACCTCAAGATTTTCCCTTTCCATACTTTTACTTACATAGTCATCCTTATAATATCTTCACCTCCTTGCACCAATAACACAAATGTATACATATGCAAATCTTATATTTTCCTCAAGATTCAACTACACTTCCATCTCACTCCCACAGTCTTCCTGAATCTTTCAATCTGAAAATGTTCTCAGTTAGAAAAAACAATGTTGCTGTATCTTTCCCTGTCTTAGATCACTTATTACCTTCTATTTTGTATTATAATTATTTATCTGCATATCTCATTCCTCTTCTCCATCCTTACTAAAAAATAGGCTCCTGACTCATTTTGGTAGTGTATGGTGTCTTCAATATAGGAAATGCTGATAAATGTTTGATGAATTAATACTATGTAGTATACATGTTTTTGTATATATGACATTGACTGTGGGCACTATGATAAGAAATAATGATGACAATAATATTGAGCTAGGATTACTAAAAGCTTCTTATATGCCAGACACTATTATAAGAATTCCAAATGTTTTAATTAATTTTATCTTTGTAAGATTCTAGGAGGTTAGTACTATTATTACCTGTATTTTAAAAATGAGCAACCAAAGGGGCGCCTGGGTGGCGCAGTCGGTTAAGCGTCCGACTTCAGCCAGGTCACGATCTCGCGGTCCGGGAGTTCGAGCCCCGCGTCGGGCTCTGGGCTGATGGCTCAGAGCCTGGAGCCTGTTTCCGATTCTGTGTCTCCCTCTCTCTCTGCCCCTCCCCCGTTCATGCTCTGTCTCTCTCTGTCCCAAAAATAAATAAACGTTGAAAAAAAAAATTAAAAAAAAAAAAAAATAAAAATGAGCAACCACAGGCACAGCGAGGTTAAAGTATGAATAAAACATGATCTCTGCCCTACAGAAGCATAGAGCTTATTAAAGGTGATAGAAACATAAATGATTTTAAAAGATACTGTAAGGCATAAGGTAGAGATTATCACAGGTGTAATGGGAGCACAGAAGAGGTTGGGCAGTTAGCTAGCCCATAGGTTTTATGAATACAAGGCTAGAAGCCTTCACACTGCTCCCCTTTAAAAAAAAAGAAGGAAGGAAGGAAGGAAGGAAGGAAGGAAGGAAGGAAGGAAAGTAGGAAAGAAGGAAGGAAGGAAACTAGCCTCTCTCACCAATACATACGCAAAGTGGGAAAGGTTTTAACAACAGAAGGACTTCATGAAAGTGTTAATAAGAAATTTTTTGACCTAGTTATAATGAACCTGCTTGATGATGAACTTGGAAGAGGGGAAATACACTAAGTAGCCTGGTAATTTGCTACTTTAAAATGCCAAGAATTGGGTGGACTTAGATCCCTGATATTGGGGTGCCCCATTTCACCATCAAAAAACTGTCCTAGTTTGGACAATAATATGGCCATACGACTTATATTACACAATCAAATGAGAGGAGAACCACCAATATTGACATTCCAGCCTAATTCTGGTTAACCCATGTAATTGATTGGCTATGTAGGCATATTCAGATTCTCTAGCTTTGGTTCTTACTAGAATGTACAGAAACAATATAAATGATTGGGTTAGTTAACAACAATGTATTACCTTACAATTAACAATTTAAAGAGCCTTGCTAAATATGTCAAATCAATTACCAGTTCACATAGATTTTTTCCCCCCATATATTCACTGTGTTCTTCCAGAGTGCTGGATATAAATTGAATTTGTGACTTTTTTGTGTGTGCCCCGTTATTTTCTTACTATTCATCTTTTGTAACTGATGATCTATTATACAAAATAACACTTGGCCATTTAGAACTCTTTTTGGTTGACAATATTAAAGTCAACTCATCATTATAAATGAGTATTCACTGTAAAATGGTCAAAGTCTCTCCTGAGGATATCAGTTTCAAACTGCCACCAGAATGTAAGCTCCACAAGGTCTAAGGCTATGTCTATTTGTTCAATGTTGTATCTCCAGCATCTAGAACAGCGTGTGGAACTTAGAAGGTTTTATTTAATACCTGATAAGTATATGAATGATTTTGATGAAATAAACCTTTTTTCCATAGCCACAAGGCCATTTTACTTGGCAAATGAAAGGCATCAATCAGCAATCCTGATAACATAAACAGGATCCTAAGTGACCTGATGAGGCAGCAAGATTATCACAAGGCAGTTAACAAATGTGTTCAGTGTTTAGTCTTGAGCAAAGACTATAAATAATCAGGCCTAGGTTCAAGTATCTCGTAGGCAGGCTAATAGGAGGGCTATACTTTCACAAAGGGCTTAGGTGGCTGAAAGAAATTAGTTATACAAGAAAGAAGAATAAAGTACATGACAAAAATTTCAAAGGACAAAAAAATGATGAGTCAACATGTCGAAGCCATGTGAGAATAACCATGCTATAGAGATTAGGCAGCATCCCTCTGAGAGCAAACATATCTTGATTACCTACTATGTGTGAGGTTTTCATTCTCTTTCTTGAGTGAAGGTGAAATAAAAGTCCTTCTAAGAAGAAAACAGCAAGTGATAAAGTTTCAATAGAAATAATTCTGGCTGCAGGTATGTAATGGAGGTAAGAAACAGTCAATGAACGATGAGAAATGGCAGAAGAGAATGCTGGTCATCTGGGTGTATTTTGCCAAGGAATACTTTATCCACATACTTCAACAGTGATTTCTCTGGAGACTATTAAGAGTCTATAGAGACCTACAGAATGGTGAGGCAGAGTAATGATGCATGGGTAAGGCATCTGGAAGCCAACTGACAAACATTTTTGACATTTCTTGTTAAAGACTTTGTCCACTTGACAATATTAGAGATTTATACACAAGCTATCAACTGACAATTTCAAGGCCCATCTGTTACACTGGCATAATGCCCACTTAAAATGGGGTGTGCCAATCTCATTAATGTTTAGGTCCCCATTGCACACAGGTTGAAATAATCAGTCCAAACAGAATATTGGGAAACACTGATCAACTGATTGTCTCTTTTCACTCTGGGGATAAGAAATCACATGGCAAATGACATGCAAAATTAACTTCTTAAATCTGGTTTGGATCATTATAAAGACCAACCCAATCCTTGAGTTCAGGTGATAAGATCAGACCAAACATACAGCAAGCTTTAGTCTAAAAATGCACCATAAAAATGCTGTCTCAAAGGTATGTAATCATTTGTAATAAAGCCATTTCTTTACCCTATACCCTCCCTCAAATTCCAAATACACGAATGCTCAATATTATTTTTGGTAAAAATAGTACATGAATAAGTAGTCCTAAAAAGTCAACCAATATAACCCAAGTCTGTCATTAATTCATTAAATAAATATTTTGAAAACCTACTGTATGCCAAGTTCTACTCTAGGTGTTGGGGTATACCACTAGTCTGTATCGCAGTGTTGACATTGCAGTTTCACAACTGGAAGATATTTCATAAATCTTGTAGCCCCAACATTTATTATACAAAAGTGAAGAGTGAGTTGAGGCCCACAGTGGGAGAAAACAACTTTCCCAAAGCCAGGTGGCAAGCTACCAACAAAATTAGATGTTATATCTGCTGGTGCCCCATTTCATTACAGCTTTCTCCACAATGGTATGCACATGTGCGCACATTCTTTGGTTGGAGAACTTGTCCTATGTGTATTAATCTGCAAACTATTATTTCAGAGCTCTATTCATTACCTTGGTAAACACAACCAGAAGTTCTTGGTGAAGGGCTAGAAAATGCTAACCATACTAAATGTGTTGTGAACAATGAACAACCTCCATAATGTGCTCTACATGATGCCTGATAGATGTGGCACAAGTGTATCATTTGTGTGATGACTAATAACAAATATTTCTTTCATTACCAGTGTTCTTACTTGGTGAAAGTCTTTCTGGTTTATGTTTATATTCAAATCCCAATTCACTTAGCAGCTGTGGCTACCCAAGCAAAGTAAAAATGCAGAAATAAAGCAATTAGCTATGATAGTAGTGCCAAAAAACTTGCTATTAAAAAGAGAAAAAAGATTAATGAGTAATTTCAGCCAACTGAAATTAAATAACAGCAAAAGAAAACAATAGCACAATGGATCCCACAGGTGTATTAGCCCAAGGGTATTATTAACAGGAACTTAAAGGTTCATGACCAATGGCTAATAATACAGACACTCTACAATCTACCAAAAAAAAAAAAAAAAAAAAAGAAAAGAAAAGAAAAGATAAATACAATGGATTTTTATATTTTCCATCCTTAAAAACATTTACCAGAATTTTACACACTGTGGGTTTTTTGTTTTGTTTTGTTTTGTTTTGTTTTACCTCTTTAATCATTTTATCCCACTGAGATGATTCTACTGAATTAGATGTTAAGAAGCAAAGACAAGAGTTGTCATCAGAGGTGGAACCAAACAGCTGCTCTGCACAGAGGGTCTCTTAAATACTGAATTTCCAGGCCATGAGGATTTAAGACCATGATGCTGCTGATGTTCCTAGGCCCTCTCTCAGTTACTTAAAGTCTGTCTCAGTTTAAAGCATCTATTGCTTTTCATTTGATTTTAAGGGTATGCCTATATATTATGACTGGCAAACCTTTCAATCAGCCTACCCAATCTCTTCCAGATTCATTGAATATGCATTTTTCCCTTCTCTCTTGAGAAATGCAAGGTATACATAATTAATAACTGATAGCCATCATAAGAAGGATATTGGAAAGGGTTGAGACTTAATCCTGGTTTCTTGCTCTGTAAAAGAAAAGGCATGAATGATACAATCTGTGAGGCCCCATCCAACTCCTACACTGGTGGTCTCTATGTGTGGACCATGACATCACCCCCCATCAGAAAGCATGTGAACCTTTGGCCATCTCACAGATGTGGTCACCTTCCTTTTAGCATTGGTGTTGAAGCCCAAAGGGCCTCTAGGGTTCCCCCTGCCCAATTCCTTCAGTTTATATATGGGAAACTGAGCCCCACAGATATGAAAACTCTGAGATCTGAATTTGGAACTGCTTGAATCCAAACTCAGTCCTTTTAACCATTATCTCACTGCCACCTGATATTCATTATGTAGATGAAATATGAAGTACTTGAGTACTAACCAGAGAATAGGTGGAAGAGAAGAAAGAATAATCCACGAGGCCCCATTAATGCCATTCAACCATTCACTGAGGAGTTACAAATCCCATCAAGATAGTTTCCTTCTACCTGCCCCAGTGCCCCCTTTCTTCTCTCTATCTTTTTACTTGTTTCTTTCTTTATCACCCCCTACAAGTGGATGATGGAGGGCTATAATAAAAAAATGATAAACTCAATTTCATAGAGCTACAGGATTGGATGGAAACTTTGGGCTCACTCTTTCTTAGCTTCGGAAACTTATCCTTCAGAATCCAAGGGAAACATTTCTTGAGGAAAAGTCTTTGAATATTCATAGTATTTTCAGAATTCTTCATTCATCCCTGGCATTTATTTGTATGTCTGTCTATAAAGTAGAATATTCCTATCACATAGCATACAGCCCAATACATAGTAGGCATACAATAATTGTATTCTGAACTCATTGATCAATCAGTGAGTGAGTGACTGAATGAAGATTCAAATTGTTCCTGGAACTTTCTTTTTTTTTTTTTAATGTTTATGTATTTTTGTGAGAGGGAGAGAGAGAGAGAGAGAGAGAGAGAGAGAGAATGAGTGGGGGAGGAGCAGAAAGAGAGGGAGACACAGAATCTGAAGCAGGCTCCAGGCTCTGAGCTGTCAGCACAGAGCCCCACACAGGGCTCAAACTCACGAGCCACGATATCATAACCTGAGCAGAAGTTGGATGCTTAACTGACTGAGCCACCCAGGTGCTCAGGATTTCTCAGTGTCTCTCATCAACCTACTCTATTCTTGTTCTTTTCTCTCTAAATCTTCAGTTTGTAGAAACAAAGGTCTCCACTTCTGTCTTCTTAAACTTGACCTTTCTTCAATCTTTATTTCTTCTCCCTCTAGTCTTGGGATTTCCCATCTCCCCAGCTGCCCACTTTTACCCTACTGCCACACACACACACACACACACACACACACACACTCACACAAACGCACACAGCCCACTAACAATCTCCCTGCTTGGCTCCATAGACCTACATGAGCTGAACCAGTACACTGACTCAGTCAACGGAAGAAGGAATAACTTAGACAAACTAATTAATGATGACAAATATTCCGTAGATTTAGATTTTCCAATTTCAAGTCCTAAATATAGCTGAATGTTACTATTTGATCCTGTTACCCACTTTCTTTAATTTTGTCCCAATTATTTTTCTCCTTTTAGGCAGAGAACTTAAAATACCTCAATTCTTGGTTTTCTCCCTGAATAGAGGGCTTTTCTTTTCTCCTTAAGTGAAATGTTAGCGTCCATGGCTAAATATAGCAATCATCTATCAATAACCCTTACAGAATACAAAGAACCACTCTACCTTTCTAATAATGGATGTGGTGTTTTCTTGGCTGAACATAAGTATGTTCAAGATGCACATTTTAAAAGATGATGTATTCTTGCAGGTACATTACTGGGCATCTGTAAAGCCTATTTCCACATTGATGTACATGCCAAATCATTTGTTATTATTACATTCAGCATTATTTGCTCCAGATAATAGTGCCAAAAGACTAATGTCTTGTGAGTACAGGAAGCAGACATTTTTTGTGCAGGACAGATGGAGATGGGAGAATCGCCAACAGAATTGTGCCTTCTCACATTTAAGTTTTGTTTTTTAATTATTTTCAAGGGTGAAGATCATGCAAGAAGTATCACTCATGCCCTGAACAGAGGATGGTGGGAGTCTGAATGCAATCAAGCTGACAAGACATGGAAAAAGAACAAAACATTGGAATTGTTCATCCACCTGAATGATAAACTGAAAATCAGAATTTAGAAGAGAAATAACAACTGAGAAAAATAAGTTTATACAATTAATTTAAGCATCTTTCTTTGTGGATTGGATATCCACTAAGATTTACATATCACCATTTTATCACTCCAGGAAAATTACTACAATAGGGGAGTGTGACTTGTTCTTTTGTGACATCAGAGAATTTATCCAAAGGACAATGTGATACTGTAGAAAGTCATAATTCTTTCTTGAGGCAAATGTTGTCCCTAAAACTCAGTATAAGGTACTTGACTGGTTTGTATTTACATTATGAGTGCCACACATTGAATTTAACAAACATTTTAATTATTGTTTAACATCATGCTGGGTTATATCTTATTATCCACTATCCACTATCTTATTAAATCCCCATAATAACACCAATAAGGAACCAAGACTCCAGGAAGGTATATTATTTGATCAACACACACACACACACACACACACACACACACACACCACCCACTAACAATCTCCCTGCTTGGCTCCATAGACCTACATGAGTTGAACCAGTATCCCAACTCAGTCAAAGGAAGAAAGAATGATTTGTATAAACTTTCAGAATTTAATGTTTAAATTAAATGTTTGGCCTCTGGGACATGCAGTTGGTGGGTAAGACTACCACTCCTACCTGGTGGATAAAACCCCCATGACCAGTGTTTGAACTAGTGCTACCGGAGTCCAAACAAGGGAATTCATTTCTTTAGCAGTCAGAGAAGGGGCAGAGAATGCTAAAGGATGCAACAGTCCAACAAAGAAGAGAAAGCTATTTCTGGCGGAAGTTTCAACATTGGACTCGAAGCCAAGAGAACACGTAGGGTGGATTTGAGGTGAAGCAACTAATCTGGTGCTGCTGGAGTGGAAAGAAGATGAGAAGAAAAGCAGTGCTGAATTGAGGGAGGTGCCTTACCGGTTCCAGGATTCCCATTAGAACAGAGCCATTACTGTATCTAAGAGGCCAATTTTAATTTCAGCCCCAATGGCCTTGGCCATTTTGTGTGGTTACTACAGTTTTGGAGCAGGGGAATTGTCTAGATGGAAGGCCTTTCCAGTGTAACATATTTACCTGTGTTAAAACTCTCAGTATGCTCTCCCTTAGACTTGGCATTGACTGTTTTTCATGTTTATTTATCCTATCTCAGCTCATTCACCACGAAGACCAAATCTTCCACATATGCTTGCCCTCAAAACTACCCTTTCCAGTGCAGCTCCTTTGAGGGTCCAACCTTGACCTTCCTAGTTGTTGAGACTGCACAAAAGAAATCTGGGCCACATGCAAATTTAGATTTTCATCTTTGACCTCACCCACTCAGCAGTTTGATCCTGGATTCTTTGTCTCCACTTTGCCACCAGCTTTGCATCTGACTTGCATTTACATCCCCACCTCCCTGATCAGCATGATGCAAGATCCAACTTCTGACCTCCCTGTGGGGCTTTTATCTCTCTTCCTTAACTCCATGAGTTCTAGAACAACCTTCAGAACAGCAGCCCTTACAGCTCCACCTCGCCCAGCACTTCTGCTCCCACAAAAGCCCCACTGGTTCACCTTCCCCATCTGTCCTGTTCTGGAGGTGGGGTCAGGAGAGCACTTGGAACAGAGCCTGAAAAGTGATAGTACAATTTTCTAACTATTTATTCTATAAACTCTGCACTATGTATACATTATTTCTAATCCTTACAATTCTTCCAGGTTGTGAATGATTATTCCTAAGGCTCCTAAGGTTACCAAGTAAATACAGCTAACAAAAATGGTTGAACGTCATATGTGGTTGGAATCAGGAGTCACTGGAAAACTGAATTTCCACCCTACTCTTCCACTGCAATTTCTAATTTTAACTTCCCCACCCCCTTTTTTTCCTGTTAGGATTTTAATATGTTACTGCTACAGTAACCGTGAAAAATTGTTTTAATTTGAATGCTTATAAAATTGTGCTGAGAAATGAAAAATATCCTGAATGTTTATGCTCAGGAGAACTACACTAGGATAAATACTACTAAGCAGTTCAACTCTTATTACTCTCAAGAATATGCTAATATGTGGACTCATTTATTAAAGCACTTTGGTGAACATTTAAATGAGCAGTTGTAAAATTTTATATCATGGAAAGACATCATCACTTCCATACTTCCTCATCTCCTGATTTTGTTAATGGGTCTCAGTTAAGCCAGCAGATTTTTTAAATATTTGTTTACATTTGAAAAATGGTAAGGATTTGAAATGGCTATTTGGTTAAAAGCTAGGCTCTCTGCAATACTAACTTTGTCAATCGTTAAAACATATGAATATGCTTAACTTGTATTTTCAGTTCGGTCAACAAAAGATAGTTACTATCAGCAGTAGTGGTATTCACAGCTTGGCCTAAAGGCCCTTCATCCTATATCTCCAGCCCCATGTTCCACCTCCCCCCATGCTGATCCCCCTCTCCAAGTACATGATGTGTGTCATGCCTCTGTGAGTTCATCTGTGCTGTTCTCCCCACCTGGGAAGACTTCATGTCCCTTTCTCTTGAATTCACTCAAAATTCAGTATCAATGTCAGCCCCTCCAGGAAGTACCTTGTATCCTCCAGTGTGATTTGAAGCTTCCTCACTCTGGGCTCTCCTAGAATCCTGGATATTCCCTTTTCATTACTCAAACTGCTGGGTGACCTTAGGTCTCCCTCTTTAGACTTTAAGGTTTGGGAAAAAGCACAATGGAATTATATGTACAATATCTAGCACAGTGCACCACACCTAACAGACATCATTAAATACTAGTGGAAGGCAGGAAAGCCAGAGGATTTTCCTGAAGGAAAATTGAGGCCCACAGCAGGTATGTGACTTGCCCAACATCACAAAGCAGAGGCCCTATAGAATCCATTCCTCCTGCATCTCAGGGCCAGGCCCAATCCACTATTCTATACTGTTCTTTCAGTAGTTTGGGAGGCTGAGTATTTTAGAAAGAGTAGGGCTATATATAGACATATATACATACTCATTGAAGGATTTGAAACAGAAACACTTTTATTAAAATTTTTATTGATTTATTTTTGAGAGAGAGAGAGTACTTGCACAGAAGGGGCAGAGAGAGAGAGAGGGAAAGAGAATCCCAAGCAGGCTCCATGCTGTCAGAGCAGAGCCCATCATGGGGCTCGATCCCACAAACCATGACATCATGACCTGAGCCAAAATCAAGAGTCAGATGCTTAACTGACTGAGCCATCCAGGTGTTCCTGAAACAGAAAGACTTAAAAGTGAATACATTATGAAGTAGCAGAAAGAGAAATTAAGAAAACAATCTCACTTAAAATTGCACCAAAAGGAATAAATATAACCAAGGAGGTAAAAGAATTGTACTCTGAAAACTATAAAACATTGATGAAAGAAATTGGGGCACCTGGGTGACTCAGTCGGTTAGGTGTCTGACTCTTGATTTTGGTTCAGGTCATGATCTCATGGCTCATGGGACCCCACATCGGGCTCTGTGCTGACAGTGCAGACCCTGCTTGGGATTCTCTCTCTCCCTCTCTCTGTCCTTCCCCTCCCTCAAAATAAATAAATAAACTTAAAAAAAAAAGAAATTGAAGATGAACCAAATAGAAAGATATTCCATGCTCATGGATTAGGAGAACAAATATTGTTAAAATGGCCATACTACCCAAAGCAATCTACACATTTAATGTAATCCTTATCAAAATGCAGTATTTTTATAGTATACAAAAATTTTACAGTATACAAAATACAGTATTTTTATAGAACTAGACAAATAATCCTTAACTTTTTTTATGGAACCACAAAAGACACCAATAGCCAAAGCAATCTTGAAAAAGAAGAATAAAACTGGAGGTATCACAATTCCAGATTTCTAGATATACTACAAAGTAATCAAAATAGTATGATGTTGGCACAAAAATAGACACATAGATCAATGGGACAGAATAGAGAGCCCAGAAAAAAAAAAAAAAAAAAAAAACATGCTTGTATGGTCAATTAATCTCCAAGCAAGGAGACAAGAATATGCAATGGGAAAAAGACAGCGTCTTCAAAACCTGGTGTGGGGAAAACTGGACATCAACATGCAAAAGAATGAAACTGGACCACTTTATTTCACCACACACAAAAATAAGCTCAAAATGGATTGAAAACTTAAGTGTGAGACCTGAAACTATAAAAATCCTAGAAGAGAGCACAAGCAGTAATTTCTCTGACACCAGCCACAACAACATGTTTCTAGATATATCTCCTAAGGCAAGGGAAACAAAAACAAATATAAACAATTAGAACTACATCAAAATATACTTCTATACACCAAAGGAAACAATCAACAAAACTAAAAGATAACCTACTAAATGAGAGAAGATGTTTTCAAATGACATATTCGATAAAGGGTTAGTATCCAAAATATATGAAGAACTTATATAACTCAACATCAAGAAAAGACCCAAATAATCCAATTAAGAAAATGGGAAAACGACATTAACAAGACGTTTCCCCAAAGAAGACATACAGATGGCCAACAGATACATGAATAGATGCTCAGCATCATTCATTACCAGGGAAATACAAATCAAAACCACAATGAGATATCACCTCACACTTGTCAGAATGGCTAAAATCAAAAACACAAAAAACAATAAATGTTGGTGAGTATGTGGAGAGAAAGGAACCCTCTTGCACTGTTGTGGGAATGCAAACTGGTGCAGTCACTATGGAAAACAGTATGGAGGGTCCTTAAAAAATAAAAAAATAGAATTATCATATGATCAGTAATCCCATTAAACAAAAAAATACTAATTCAAAAATATAAAACAAAAATACTAATTCAAAAATATATATGCATCCCTATGTTTATTACTGCATTATTTACAACAGCCAAATTATGGAAGCAACCCAAGTGTCCATTGACAGATGAATGGATAAAGAAGAGGTAGAATATATATAAATCATATTATTTATATATATATTTTTTTCTTAAATTTAAGAAATTTAAGAAACAAAACAAATGAGCAAAGAGAAAAAGAGATAAACAAAAAAATCAGACTCAACTATAGAGAACAAACAGATGGTTACCAGAGGGGAGGTGAGTGGGGGATGAGTGAAATAGGTGAAAGGGATTAAGAGTACACATATCATGATGAGCACTGACTAATGTATAACATTGTTGAATCACTATATTGTACACCTGAAACTAATATAGTACTGTGTATTAACTATACTAGAATTCTTTCTTTTAACGTTTTATTTATTTTTGAGAGTGAGAGTGCAAGCAGGGAGGGATAGAGAGGGGGGGAACAGAAGATCTGAAGTGGGCTCTGTGCTGAGAGCAGCAAGCCTGATGAGGGGCTCAAACTCACAGTGAGATCCTCGCCTGAGCTGATGTCAAATGCTCAACCAACTGAGCCACGCGGGTGCCACTGGAATTAATTTTTTTAAGTGAATACATTATTTTGATGAAAACTAGACAAATATACCAATTCCTAATTCACTGAGAATATTATTACAACTAAGTGTATAACAAGAAGAAACTAATTCCAAAAATATATCTATATATTTTCCTATATTTAAAGTGATTCAATGATTCAAAGAAATGTAGTCAAAGGGAAGATATGGGAGTTTCCTTTTTTTTTGTCATCTCACCCAAGCCATTTTTTTTTAATTTTAGAGAGAGAGGAAAAGAGCGAGCACAGGAGAGGGGCAGAGGGAGAGAGAGAATCTTTAATGAGCTCCACGCTGGGTGTAGGCTCTATTCCACAACACTGGAATAATGACCTAAGCTGAAATCAAGAGTTGGATGCTCAACCAACTGAGCCCCCCAGGTACTCCCAAAATAATAGTTATATACTCAAACTAATGATCCATTATGGTTATTGAATTTTTAGGGCCATTTTGCCAAAAATGGTAATCACACCAAATCCCAGCTAAAGTAGTAATTGGAAAAACCATGGCGGTAGATCTTTCTGACCTTTCATAGATCAGAAGTTACGAGGTCATTTATTATTTGAGAAGAGGCCAGATTTCAGTTGCTCAGAGCAATCTATGACACATGAGACTGGGTGAATTGTGAAATAGTAACTATAGACCAAAGATTTAGGTTGTACATGAGCAATCATTAAATGATTCCAAATAGCACTTTCAAAGTTTTACAGCATTGTCTATCCAATTAAACAGAAGTTAAGCTTGCTGTCAAGAGACGCACAAGCACCTTTTCTTATAGAACTTTCCCACTGTCCCCTCTACTCTATCTTAACAGGACCACTCTAGGGGCCCAGGAACAGCCCCTGCCTCCCTGCTTTGTTCACCTCTGGAATGTACCCCTCCTATCCAATCTTTCTTTTAACAGATGTATTGAGATGTGATTGATATACAAAAAAATTCACATATTTATTGTGCACAATTTGATGAGTTTGGACATATGTATGCATCTGTGAAACCATCAACACAACCAAGGTAATAAACGTATCCCTTACCACCAAAAGTTTTCTTGTATCCCTTTGTTTTTGTTGTTGTTGTTTGTTTCTGTGTTTGTCTGTTTATGTTAAGGATGCCTAACATGAGATGTACCCTTCTAACAAATGTTTAGGTACACAATACAATATTGTTAACTATAGGCTGTATGTTGCACAACACGTCTCTAGAACCCATTCATCTTGCATGACTGAAACTTCATATCAATTAAACAATCTTTCTTCTCCCAATCTTCTCAGTTACCTAGAAAACTATCCAAAATACCATATTCTGTAAATAAAACAAAACAAAAATCCTTTCCTGGGTCCACTAAATCCTTTTTGTTCTTTGAAGTGTACAATTTGTACAGACAAAATTTTGACAGAACTCTATGTTCAGTGAGTTCCCCCTCCTAATTACTTTTCAATGTTCCTAATTACCCCATTGTGAACTTTTGGAGGGAGAAGTGCCTGTCACCTCTGTCTCTTTCTCTAGGTCCATAATCCCTCAGCAAATGTGTCAAATTGATTATCAACAATCCCATAACTGAAAATGGTACAAACAATTGATGCTATTTTCCTGTTCAGGCTAAAACTGCTGGAATATTCCAAAACTGTCGAAGCTTACTAAGCCTGTGGGTAGGGAATGCCTTTGAGAGCTAAGGCTGAAAATGGGAACGAGGCCTCATCCTCCGTGCAGCACCTTGGACTGGCCTGTCACATCCTTGCTGACTCCTTGCTCTCTGAGTCACCCACACATGAAAGGAGAGCTTTTATCCCAGCATCTTTAAAATCCTGCACTTGGAAGAAAAAAGCCTGTTCTCTCCGGAGGATAAAAGGGAAACTGCACCTCTGTGAAATGTGTCTGCAGCCAGGTGCCGGGCTCTGCAGGAGTCAGCTCTGGGACAGACTCCAATCTCTCTCAATCAATAGCTACATTTCAACTTTCCTTTCCAAAGTGTCTGAAACTGAGCCGACCAAAGCAGTTCAGAAACCTAACCCATGTCACTTGGGTCACACAATGTGCCTTTCGGCCGCTGACATCATTTCTCGTTACAGGGAAATAAGGCAAAGGCGCAGTTTGCTATAGATGAAGATACGTGGCTCTGGGGCACCTGGGTGGCTCAATCAGCTAAGCACCTGCGCTCGGTTAAGCACCTGAGCTCGGCTCAGGTCACCATTCATGAGCTCAAGCCCTGCGTCACACAGAGCCCACTTCGGTTCCTCTGTCACCCTCTCTCTAGGCCACTCCCCTGCTAACACTCCCTTTCTGAAAAATAATAAACATTGAAAAAAAAAAAGAAATGTGACTCACATCAAAGGTGCCCTGCTTCAGTTTATGAAATACGATTATGCTTGTCACCATGTAGGCCACTAACCACCATAAGCTCTGAGCTGTGCCCCTCACCCCCACCCTGTCTATGTATGCAGCTATGTGAAAAGTCCCTTCTATGAATCTGCATTTCCCACATTGTAGCAGGACATGAGCAATACCAGTGGCCTACCCACTTTCTAAAATATGGCCCAACTCACACTAGGCATACAGTAAACATTTGTTGAACGAATGAGTGAATGGAAATTGATTGAGGAATGATGAACCCAGCTTTTAACAGTGCTTGAGCTCAGAGGAAAGCCACTCTGTAAATAAGGATCCAGGGCTATTAGCACTGACTGGCTGTTGTTCAACCCCATATTTGTATCATAGAAACTTCTAAATACAGTCTGTACACTTAGAGGCTCCAAGGAGCTCGAGAGACCGCATCTACATTCTGTGGCAATGACTACTAGAATAATAATAACGATAATGATAGTAACCCCTCTTATGTGTGGAGTGCTTTTCAGTTTGTAAAGCACTTCCCCTTCCATTATCACATTAACTCCTCCTGACAACATTGTGAAACCAATCTCATTGTCTTGTGGCTGAAAAAGTCAGACTCAGAAAAGTGGCATGACCTGTCTAAAGTCACACAGCTAGTAAGAAACAGAACAAGATCTCAAAATTAACTCTCCCCAGGAAAAACGCCCAGGTGATAGTTTTTCTACTACATGGCGCCTACCTTTGAATGGGTTTATTTTTTTTAATTTTTTTAATGTTTATTTATTTTTGAGACAGAGAGAGAGCATGAACAGGGGAGGGTCAGAGAGAGAAGGAGACACAGAATCAGAAGCAGGCTCCAGGCTCTGAGCTGTCGGCACAGGGCCTGACACGAGGCTTGAACTCGCGGACCATGAGATCATGACCTGAGCCGAAGTCGGACGCTTAACTGACCGAGCCACCCAGGAGCCCCTGAATGGGTTTAAAACAACAACAACAACAACAACAACAACAACAACAAGAATAATTCAGTCAAAACAATTTAGTCTCTGATTGGACAAGTCACATCATTATAACTTTTAAAAAGCATCTTACTTCTAAGTGGATTCTTGTTAACCTTTCTTCAGAACAGGTGTGATACTGCTTTGCTTTTAAGTCACAGAGAGTTCCTGTTAGAAGGGCCCTTAGATCTCATTCATCCCTTTGTTCATTCAGATACTTATTAAGCTCTTACTTCCCTAAGTGACAGCTCTGGGGAGGGGACAGAACACAGTAATGTGTGTCCCAGTCAGATAACAGCACAAGATATATAACAAACAGCTATAGTACAAGAGGGAAACTGTTTTTTGTTGTTGTTTTTTTTTTAATTTTTATGTTTATTTATTTTTGAGGAGAGACAGAGAGACAGAGTGCAAGCCACGGAGGGGCAGAGAGAGAGGCAGACACAGAATCTGAATCAGGCTCCAGGATCTAAGATGTCAACAGAGAACCTGATGCGGGACTGGAACTCTTAAACCACGAGATCATGATCTGAGCCAAAATCGGATACTGAACTGACTAAGCCACCCAAGTGCCCATAAAGGGAAAATTGTTAAGCATCATCCAAATGTCTGGTGGGTTAGGAAGGAGTCCCCACTTCTAACTGGGGATTTCAGGGAAAGTTCCATGGCGTTTGTGCTGGCCTTAAAAACAGGGGAAATTAGAATAGTGAGGAGAACAAATCACAGAGAAAGGGGCTTAAAGAAGCAAAAGCAGAGTCAACTTGCCTCGTAACCAAGAAAGAAAAGTTGGGTATTCTGGAGGAAAGTGTATGGAGGAGTGGTGTTATAGAAGGTCAGAGCCAGGAGGGCCTTGAATGCCAGGTGCATTTACAGATGAGGAAATCAAGGCCTTGAGAAGTTTGACTCACCTCCTTTTGTCCTTCTCTGTTCTACTTTTCTGACATTACATCTGCCAAAATCTTCTCAGCTAACAAGGAAAACCAGTGTCTTGACTAACCAAAGCTAAAACATTTTCTGGCTATTTTCTCCCTAAATACAACAGTGCCAGATGCAGAAAATGCTATTCATCTTAGGCCCACACTAGGCTTTGCAAACATTTTGGACATGAGGCAGGTCGTGATTCTCTGGGAATGCCACTGCTGCCTCACTTGACCATGGCACCTCTTCCCACACATTTTCCTCACCTCCTTCTGTTTCCCCCACTGTGCTCAGGGTGAGCATTTCATTGGTGCTGTCCTATCTGCTACAACTGCCCAACCCCTAAATACCAACAATTGTTGAGGTCCGAAACAAAGTAGAAGTAATTTTTCTGCCTGCAACTAGTAATAAGTAACATTCTTTTCTATTGGGAACACACAGTGTGCGTGAATTTTCATGATACTTTTTTTCAAGTTTATTTTTATTTATTTCGAGACAGAGATAGAGAGCAAGAGGGGAAGGGGCAGAGAGAGAGGGAGAGAAAATCCCAAGCAGGCTCCACGCTGTTAGCACAGAGCCCCACCAGGGGCTTGAACTCATGAACTCCGAGATCATGACCTAAGCTAAAGTCAAGAGTCAGATGCTTAACTGACTGAGCCACCCAGGTGACCCCATGATCCTTTGAGCAAGGCATCTCTGAAACTAGTGAGGCAGAGTGGAAAGAACACAGGCTAGTCTGCCAGAAAGTCAGAAGGCCTGGTCTGGCCCTTTCTTTATTAGACACCAGTTTGCTCTGTGACCTTGATCGAGTTAACCTCTACTCTCTCTGAACTTCTTCAGGAGAGAATAATAGTACCTAGTTGCCCAGAACATCCTAACATGTTTGTTGTAAGTGTCCAGTGACTTAATGGATGTGAGAGTTGTCTACAAACAATCATGGCTAAATAAACTGGGACCACGTTGCAATTATCATTATTCACCTTGTTATTTGTAGGTTCCAGATTAACCGTAAAAGAGATCTCAGAGATCATCAGTCCCAAGCCCCTTATTTTCTAAATGAGAAAATAAGTCTAGGGAAGGGAAGTGACATGCTCAAGGTCACCCTGGCAATTAATATCAAAGATGAAACTCAACTCATGACTCCCAACTCTCAGCCCCGAAGTTGCTGCACTGTAACGACAAGCTGTGCGATCAAGTAACCATCAAAACAAGGCCTGTGTGGCACTTAAAGTCTCATTTTAACGATATTTTATGTATTGATCCAGAACATGGTAAGGAAAGCTATTCACATCATCCACACTTAAATGGGGGGAGAAAAGGTGGGGGGGGGCATATTAGATTAAGTGATTGGGCCAAGTTCCAACAAGAAGAGATGAGTAAGAAGGGAATACCAGAAAGTCAGCTTCTCCCTGGAGGTCAACCTGCTAGATGAGACAGCATTGCCAAATTCCTGAAATGATGGCATTCTATTGCTGTTTCAAATCACCATGCCTCTCCTCCTCAGAAGCCTATGCAATCCACATCCAGATACTTTGACCTAGAAACTTCATTTGAAGAAATCCATGACCCCACTTGCAGTAATTGGAGTCACGCAGAGGTAGGATTGGCAGTTCCGCACAACTGACTCACCTTCTCACCCACACCTGCTCTGAGGGCTCTGGCATCAGCTCATTTCCTGGCAACTCTGGGCAAACAATCGCTTCTGCTTAAGCTTACTTGCTTTCCCCTGCCACATCACATGTAATTTCAGTCCTTGGAACAGAATATTTACTTTAGTCCAGGCTCTGACTTCCTTGCCTAAAACCTTTGGAATACATAGGTGTTTTAAGAATTCATACTCATTTAGATTTTGGAAAGTTAGTGATCCAGTACCCTTCTTAATGTATTACAAATACTCCTGCATGATCTGGGGCAGGACTCCATAGTCAAATGCTTTAGTATTTCTTCAGCAAAACATGAATATTCTCAATAAGTGGGATAAATAAAAGCTATAAATAGCCTCACATCAGGACAGGTTGAGTTTTGTCACCAGCTGGGTTTGCTGCACATTTATAGAAAAACAATCAGATTGCAGAACTTTTTGGATTTCAAAATTGCAAATACAGGATGGTGGATCCATATCACTTTTCAGTTTGTACAACGATTCAGCTCAAGTCAACTAACATGGATGTTTTCCTGTATCTTTCTAAGAGAGCCATCACTGTTAGTTGATTTTTCCTATGGATTTTCTGTGTCTTCATAAGGAAAAACCATAGAAAATAAAATAGATGTAAGGTTCCATTATTGGCAGGTATTGTTCTTCCTCTTTCCTTTCGAAAGCATCATCTTTGTCACTGGCAGTGAAAAAAACAAACACAAATACCTGCCTCCATCTGAATAGTCACACTGACTATTCAGCAGGGACTTAAAAGAAGACAAAGGATGAGGGCTAGTCTGAAGATGGTTGTTGCTGTGTACTGAATAGTGTCCCTCCAAAATTCATACCTTGAAGCCCTGCCCCCCAGCGAGACTGTATTTGGAGATAAAGCCACTAAGGAGGTAATTAAGGTCACAGGAGTTTAGAAGGGTGGGGTCCTAATTTGATGGGATTAGTGTCCCTATAAGAAGAGATATGAGAGTGCTCTCCTTTCCCTCCCTCCCCAACTCCCTTCTGTCTTTCTCTCTCTCCCTGCCCTATGAAGACACAGAAAAAAGGTGGCTGTCTGACAGCTAGCCAGGAAGAGACCTCTCACCAGGAACCGGCACCTTCATCTTGGACTTAGCCTCCAGAACTGTGAGGAATAAATTTCTGTTGTGGGAGCCACCCCGTGTCAGGTACTCTGAGGGCAGCCTGAGCTGACTAAGACAATTCTGTTGTTACAGTTCTGTTCTCACACTGGCTACCTTCACATGCCCTGTGCACAGTCATGAGTTTTACTTAAAGTGATTTTGTTTGGGGTACACGGTACAATGCTCTGCTAGCTGTAAAGCATTTATTGTACACTAAGCTCAGTGTTAGCAGACCCACATTCTAGACTTGGCTTTGCCATCAACTAAATGCATGAACAGAGACAGGTTCCCTCCTTACCCTGGGTCTCAGAGAGTTCAGTACTGGATAATCTCTAAGTTCTCTTCCAGCAGTGACATTCTACGATATGGGGAATTTAACCACACCCAGTTCTATTTCCCAGCAATGCTTTTTGGCAAAGCCAGGAAACAAATCAAGAATCATTAAGCCATCCCTTCACCCCACTCCACCCCCAGGATCATTTTTATTGTTCTCACACTTACCTCTAGGGTGTTAGGAAGATCGATGGAACTGTTTGTGTTTCTCGATGGAAAAGCTTCTCATGAGTGTCCTTGCAGCTTGATTGTGGTTAGAGCTGCTCCATGAATTGCTGATGATCTGCACTTCTGAAAGATGCTGAGGTAAATGTAAATTACAGGGTCAGTTTGGGGGTAGGAAGTAATCCTTCCCAAGATGACCATCTGGCATTAGTCCATGAGATCAAGAGGCAAAGATCAGGGGACTATCCTCTACATCTATGAGCTAGGTCACCAGCATAGGCCAGGTCAAGGAAGGAGAAACAGACATGGAAATTAATTCTCCCATCAGAAGAGCTTTTGTTTCTGCTTTTTGCTTTTCCCCTTGTGCTGGCCAGAGGTGCCTAATGCTATGATTGTCCACCCACCACTCCTAACTGCTTTCCTACATAACATCTTGCAATCTGATCTTCAGTTTTTTCCCCATTCTTCCACCAAAACCTTTAATAACCCAAGTCTGGGGGCCCCTGAGTGGCTCAGTTAAGCATCCAGCTCTTGGTTTCAGCTCAGGTCATGATCTCAGGGTTTCATGAGTTCAAGCCCTGTGTAGGGTTCTGTGCTGGCAACGCAGAGCTTGCTTGGGATTCTCTCTCTCTCTCTCTCTCTCTTTCTCTCCCTCTCTCTGCCCCTCCCCAACTCACACTCTCTATCTCTCAAAATAAGTAAATAAACTTAAAAAAAAATTTTTTTGACTGCACTGCTTTCTCTCTCCTCTTCATCCTAGCACATCAAAGGGATAGTAACCCGATAAGAGGAAATGTTTACTTTTACCATCTAATCGATATCCAACTGCCATATGACTCACATTTTAATTTTTCAAAAATTTTTCAAAAATTATTTATTTTTGAGAGAGAGAGAAAGAGACAGAGTGTGAGTGGGGGAGGGGAAGAGAGAGAGGGAGACACAGAATCTGAAGCAGGCTCCAGGCTCTGAGCTGTCAGCACAGAGCCCGATGAGGGGTTCAAACCCATGAACCAAGAGATCATGACCTGAGCTGAAGTTGATCACTTTACTGACTGAGCCACCCAGGCACCCACAACTCACATTTTATAACTGACATGACCTAAATCATCCTTAAGTTACATTGCCATGTCCACAAAACATTTATGAAACTATTTCTGCCGGATGTTTCCAATTCTGGCTATGAACCAGAATCAGCTGAAGTTCTTGTTAAAAATACAGATTTCTAGGCCAAATTGCTGACATCCTGAACTAGAACCTACAGGAATGGTGCCCTAGAATCTGCATTCTAACCAGTTCCCTAATGCTTCTTAGACACCTCACCTAATCTTAGTCATTTGGGAAATACTAATGTTGGTTTCTTTCTTTCTTTTTTTTTGAGACAGAGAGAGAGAGACAGAGTGTGAGCAGGAGAGGGGCAGAGAGAGAGGTAAACACAGAATCTGAAGCAGGCTCCAGGCTCTAAGCTGTCAGCACAGAGCCCAATGCAGGGCCCGAACCCATGAACACGAGATCATGACCTAAGCCGAAGTCGGATGCTTAACAAACTGAACCACCCAGGAGCCCCTAATGTTGGTTTCTTACTCAAAGAAGCAGAGACTGCATGTCTTTAGTCTTGATGCTGGTATTAATTCTACATCTTTGTTGGCATATAACAAAAATATAATTCTCACTAGTTTAACCAAAAGAGAAGATCTATTATAAAGATACTGGTCACGAAACACCAAGAAAGAGTGCAGTTGGGCTTGAGAACAACTAGAAGTCACCTCTAGGACTCTCTCTGTCTCATATTTGACCTGCTTCTAAATAACTATTTGGTTTTCCTGTCTCACCTCAGACAGGCTTTTACCCCTCCTCGATGAAAGAACGTGACTGCTATCATTTCCCAAGTGCTACGTGTTTTAGTTCATACACCCAGATAACTTTCCCTTCTGTAAGTTCAGATTCTCAGGGAGAAGATTTGAATTGGCTTGGAAGGCATCAGGTGTCCATTTTCCCCAAAATAAACATACACACACATATTCATTCTCTCGCTCTCTTTTTTGCCTTTTTCTCCCCACCTCCCCTTACTGTGGCACAGTCTATTAAAGTATTTCTGAATCTCACATTTTAGTATCAGTTGATTCCTTGGGTAGTTACCATGGCTGCCATAAAGTGACATGGAAGGTTCCAGTCACTTATGGTTAGAGATCGGTGGGTAGCGGCAATGCACAGAAAACTCTGGGAGTTTCCTATAAAAGACAACTGGAGGGAGAAATGCTAGGTGAGCAAAACAATGGGTGCACACTACAATATATCTCTCTTGGTGCCCATTATGGGGCTTTGTTCCTAATAAACATTCATTAAGTAGAGCATTGAGTCACAAGTACAAGATCAGATTTCAAGTGCCAGTACCAATACCAACTAGCTACTATAAACATCAAATCTCTAAATCAGTTTCTTCATCTAAAGAGTGGAAATAATAATATGGTTATTTAGTGGACAGACAAAAATTAAAATTATACACACACGCAAGCTTTTATTTATATATTGTAAACCACAAACAACTCTATAAATATGAAGTACCATTTTCAACAATCTAAAATATGAGTTTGGACTGAATTCTTCCCATTGTGAAAGACTCACGTGCTTGATTTAATAAGACTATTTATTTATGGAAATAAAATATGGCTTGAAGAGTTTCCCTTTTATCAAAGTTATCTACAGTTTTTTTATTTTTTTTAAACTTTTTTTTTTAACCTTTATTGATTTTTGAGACAGAGAAAGAGGGCATGAATGGGGGAGGTTCAGAGAGAGAGGGAGACACAGAATCTGCAACAGGCTCCAGGCTCTGAGCTGTCAGCACAGAGCCCGACGTGGGGCTCGAACTCACAGACTGTGAGATCATGACCTGAGCCGAAGTCTGACGCTCAACCGCCTGAGCCACCCAGGCGCCCCAATAGTTTTAATGTTATACATCAATAGAACCTACTCTGGGAGGGGCCACTGAACACTTACTGGGCACCAACCACCATGCTAAGTTCTTTACCCACATTCTCTCTTTTAATACGCACAACAATCGCTTAAATTAATTATAAATAGTTATCTCCATTTTACATAGAAGGAAGTTGAGATTCAGAAAGATTGGATAACTTGCCCAAGGACACAAAGACAATAAGAACTGGAACCCAGATTTGAACCAAAGTCCTCAATAAAATGAATGTGTTTGAATTTGTCTTTCTAAAAATGTCATGGAAATGTCTACATTACCCAGAAACACATTATTGTTAATAGTCTCCCTATAACTTGCTTTAAGATATGACTAATTCAATACTATCATTATAGCTAAGCCTTTTAAAATAGAACGCATTTCATCCTCAAGGCTGAAGCTGTAAGTGTTCTTCATTGAATTATTTCTTGAACCTGATTCTGATGTATTTTTAATTGAAAAACATTCTGCTTAGACTAATGCAAAAAAACTAAATAGCAAAATCTGTTTGGAAGCCAGATGTAAGCAGCAAGATGACTCCTAAAAAACCAATAAAGACTCAACTTGTAAATTGCTAACAAATAAATCAATTAAATTTTGGTTTTCATTTGTGTCACTTCTGGGTTTTTTGTCCTTCTGGCCTAGCTCTTCTCCTCTCTCATGGTCTTTTCTTTCTCTCTTATGAATAGAATTTCAATCCAGATTTTCAAACAAAATCAAAGTCCTCTGACATTATATAAACACTGCATAATGATTTTATGTATCATAAAATTGTTGAATCATAGAATATTAGAGCCAAAGTGAATCTTAATGATTATCTGGTATAACCCACTCAGCTTACAGAGGACAATTGAGACCCAGAGAGAAAAGCAAGTTAATATCCTTCTTTTCATAGAGAATTCCATAAGAAATACTGACCTAGACACCAAGAAAACATATTCACATTGCTAATTACTAGAAACCAATTCCCCATTCTTGCCTCAGTTTATCTACCTAAAAACAATGGAAATAATGAATTACAAGATCTCTGAGAAAACTCCCACCTCTAATGTAATTTTTCTTAATTTTTCTCACTCCTAAAGAGATATGCAACTATGTCACACATAGATTCACAACCATATCTATATTTCTTCTCATGCTTGAGTATGATATGAATACCAAATAATGGATATACACTATTTCAAGTAAACTCAATATTCAAAATCATGAACTTAACTGGTAAGTAGGGAATTATTGGTAGACTGGTTTTCATAGTCTTTGGCTTCAATTTCAAGCCCATTCTGAAGAGACCATGGATATTATATGATATCACTTTCTAATAACGTGGCATTTCATCTAGTTCCATTAGACACTGTTGATAATAAGACACAAGGTAATAAAAGGAAGCTGTGTTAGATTCTATTTGGTAGAAGTGACAAAATCCCAGCAGACTTAAGCAAAGTGAGAATATATTGGAAGAATACACAAATATCTTAGAAAATAATTGAATAGCAAAGCCATAACTGGCTTCAGGAATAGCTGACTATTATAAGGATTTGGGGGTCTACAGGATGTCTTCTAGCTCTCTACTGCTTCTCTCTAGAAATGGCCTCATCCTCTTTTAACAGATCACCTTTCTCTATACTTTGAAAAACACAGCTGATAACACCAACAATGTAACTTTTCAGCCCATGGAGAGACAATGACCCTATTGTTAGGTCAAGGATCAAAAATCTCAGAGAGAAATGACTCTCACCTGGCTCACGTTACATAGGCCCACTTCTGAACCAAACAGTCGGGGTCAATGGGCAGTTATGAGGCACCAATGTAATTATTCTAATAAGTTGATGAGAAAAAGGGCACTTACAGAAAAGGGGTCCTTAGCAGACTATCTCTAGGTTTCCATTCCACTAATAAAGTTCTGGATTCCCTGAGTACAAGGTTGGTATTCAAGATCAAGGGGAAGATTATTTCTGGGGTGCCTAGAATAATTAAAAGCTAACAGTGAGCTTGAGATAATACTGCAATGTGAAATTCATGGTCTGTTTGGGAATTCCACTCCAAGCAGATTTCCACTCATACTTCACATGCCAATATGCTGTGGAGATTGCAACCAATTTAACCTTTTCTAAACAAGAATAATTATTAATTCAGGGCATTGAAAGCACTGCTTTATATGGCAATATATTTTTCATTTATAACAGTTGGCAATGATGGTGAAATAGAACTTGTTTTATATAAATTCATCTTTAACACAGCCTCAGTTTCAAGTGAAGGGACAAATACTTATATTTATTCTTGAAAATATGATTACTATGTATGTGATAACTCTATATTTCATATATTCCCTCACAGTTTACATAAGCTTTTTTTTTTTTTACCTTTTTCAACTTCTTTCCCCCTACTCAGATGGAGGCAAATATCCCATGACAACAGGAGGGCATGTGCTGTTACTGGTACCAGAGTATCCATGCTTTCTGGTAATACCTCACCCTGTTCCTGAGTCTATAGGTTAAAGTAACTGTCAACTAGCAGTTGGGATAGCATAAAGAGGAGATGAGAATACCAACACTATTTCCCTTGTGCCAAGAGTCACAGCAGTATTGTTCTCCCAGGAGTTGAGTGATGAGGAAGGAAGTTCATATCATGAAGATTTATCAGTTGTTTTGAATTATCATAAACCACACATGAGATTTGTTTTACTTTTCTAGAAATGCAATAGATTACTTAAAGCCAGTCTGGGTGTGAGACTTTTTTTTTTTTTAAGTTTATTTATTTTGAGAGAGAGAGAGACAGAAAGAGCGAGTGGGGGAGGGGTAGCAAGAAAGGGAGAGAGAGAATCCCAAGCAGGCTCTGCTCTGACAGATGCGGGGCTCAAACCCATGAACCATGAGATCATGACCCGAGCCAAAATGAAGGGTCGGACACTTAACTGACTGAGTCACCCCAGAGACTGTTTTTCAGACTTCTTTGGAGCAGTTTTAGGTTCACAGAAATATCAAGAGGAAGGTACAGAGATATCCCATATGTTCCCTGGTTACACACATGCATAGTCTCTCACTGCCAAACTCCCCCACCACCAGAGTACATTTGTTACAATTATTTGCTCTACAGAGAAATGCCATTATTACCCCAAGTCCATAGTGTACCTTAGAAGTCATTATTGGTGTGGTATATTTCATGGGTTTGAACAAATGTGTAATGGCATATATCAACCATTATGATATCATACAGAGTATTTTCACTGCCCTAAAAGTCCCCTGTGCTCTGCGTATTCATTCCTCCCTTCCCATGAACCTCCCCTGCAAATGACTCTTTCTATAGTTTTTATTGTCTCCATAGTTTTGCTTTTTCTAGAATGTCATACAGTTGAAATCATAAATTATATGTAGATTATTTTACTTTGTAATATGAATTTAAGTTTCCTCCATGTCTTTTCATGGCTTCATAACTCATTTCTCTTTAGCACTAATATTCCATTGTTTGGATGTACCAGTGTATTTATGCAATCACCTACTGAAAGACATCTTAGTTGCTGCCAAGTTATGGCAACTTGAATAAAGCTACTATAAACACCCACATAAAGATTTTTTGTGAACAAACATTTTCAGCTCCTTTGGTTAAAATAGCAAGATTGAAATTGCTAGATCATATGGTAAGAGTTTGTTAGTTTTGTAAGAAACCTTCCAAAGTCACTGTACCATTTTCCATTTCACCAGCAATAAATGAGAATTGCTGTTGCTCTGCCTCCTTGTCAGCATTTGGTATTGTCATGTTCTGGATTTTGGCTATTCTAACAGGTATATAATGGCATCTCATTGTTGCTTGAATTTATAATAGATCAATGGCACAGAATTGAGAGCCCTGAAATAGACCCACAAAAATATAGTCAGCTGATCTTTGATAATGAAGTAAAGACAACACAATGGAGAAAAAGCCTTTTCAACAAATCGTGTTGGAACAACAGGACATACACATGAGAAAAAACTGAATCTAGACACAGAACTTAAACCCTTCACAAAAAGAAACTTAAAGTGGACCACAGACCTAAAGCAAAACTAAAAAGAAACTAAAAAGCATATCTAAAAAGATATGACACCAAAAGCACAATCCATATAAAAAATAATTTATAAGCTGGACTTCATTAAAATTCAAAATTTCTGCCCTGTGAAAGATACTGTCAAGAGAATGAGAAGACAAGCCACAAAAATATTGGCAAAAGACAGATCTGATTAATGACTGTCATCCAAATTATTAAAAGAACTCTTAAAACTCAACAAAAAGAAAACAAGCACACCAATTTAAAAAATGGGCCAAAGACCTTAACAAAAACTTCACTAAAGAAAATGTACAGATGGAAAATAAGCACATGAAAAGATGCTCCACATCACATCATCAAATGTGAGACTTTTTATTAAAAAAAAAAAAAAAAGAGGGAGAATTAAGTTGCTTGATTTTAACAACAAGGTTGAGATTAGAATTCTTAGGGCACCTGGGTGGCTCAGTTGGTTAAGCATTGGACTTTTGATTTTGGCTCAGGTCATGATCTCAGGGTTTGTGAGTTTGAACCCCATATAGGGCTCTGCACTGTCCTCAGAGCCTACTTGGGATTCTCTTTCTCTCCCTCTCTCTCACCCTCTCTCTCTGCCCCTCCCCTGCTCATGTTCTCTCTCTCCCTCTCTCAAAATAAATAAAGAAACTTAGGGGTGCTTGGGTGGCTCAGTTGGTTAAGCATCTGACTTCAGCTCAGGTCGTGATCTCAAGGTTCATACGTTTAAGCCCCATGTCGGGCTCTGTGCTGACAGCTCAGAGTCTGGAGCCTGCTTCAGGTTCTGTGTCTCCCACTCTCTCTGCCCTTCCCCGCTCATGCTCTTTCTCCCTCAAAAATAAATAAACATTAAACCAAAATTTTAAATAAATAAATAAACTTAAAAAAAAAAAAAGAGATTAGAGGGGCGCCTGGGTGGCTTGGTCGGTTAAGCGTCCGACTTCGGCTCAGGTCATGATCTCACGGTCCGTGAGTTCGAGCCCCGCGTTGGGCTCTGTGCTGACAGCTCAGAGCCTGGAGCCTGTTTCAGATTCTGTGTCTCCCTCTCTCTCTGCCCCTCCCCTGTTCATGCTCTGTCTCTCTCTGACTCAAAAATAAATAAAAACGTTAAAAAAATTAAAAAAAAAGAGATTAGAATTCTTAGTAACAATGTAACAAATTAATATTCAATCTCACGTTTCGAAGTTAATCTGTTAGAGACATTTATTTTACTTGTAAAATGACTATTTATTGGGCACGGCACTTAAGATATGTTCTCATTCTAAAAGAATCCATACAGTTTTGGTACTAGTTAGCTAAGAAAAATTGGTCAGGTTAATTTTTAAAATTACCAGGTTAATTACCACAGTTTTTGAGATTGGATAATCTCCCATGATAAACAGTTTGATATAAAATAGATTTTTCTGCAACAAATTTTTTTATCAAATACATTTAATTATAATAAAGGTAATTTCAACTGGATTGGGAACTATTAAAATAAAAATTTTACTATTGTAGAAAACTTTATCTCTCCCTTTTAATAAACGAACTCAGATATAGACTCCTTCTTTTCTTTTTAATGACTAGACACAGGTTAAGTACAGATTTTCTTACATGGCATGGTAAATGATGTATAAACATTTACCAACCTCTCCTCTATTTAAACAGAAGCTAATCACTACTCCATTTTCCATTCTCAAAAGCACTTATGTCAACAATTTATCAGACCCTTACGTTTTCTGCGTTAAAAAAAAAAAAAAAAACCTAGCTCACTAGACTATCCTTCCAACTTCAGCTCAGGTCATGATCTCACAGTTCATGAGTTTGAGCCCCACACCAGGCTGTCTGCTGTCAGCACAGGGCCCACTTTGGATCCTCGGTCCCCCTTCTGTCTCTGCCCCCCCCCAAAAATAAATACACATTTAAAAATAAATAAATAAACAGCTTGTAGACTCAGCCTTCAATTTTCATTTTAATCAGGGATAATTCAAAGATATTTTAAGGTTTATAGTAATTTATACCAGCAGAAATATAGAATTTCATCAGAATTATAGAATGGCAGAAATTTTAGAGACCATCTAGCTCAAAACTCTTGATTTGACAAATCAGGAAAGCAGTACTGGAAGATGGAAAAAAAATCTGCCCAACATTACAGTGCACATTAGCACCAGAGTTAGACTTGAGAATCCAGGACTCCCCTCATTCCCAGTCCTCTGACTCCAAACCTGCCAGACTTCTTTTACGGTCACGTTGTATTAGGCAAAATTGAGCTGAATGGGATAAGCACCAATTGTTTTCATCAAAATATGCTAAACTCATTGGGTGCTAGATTTTTTGAAAATATATAACCACTGTCCTCAAAGGTGATATAATCTGATGAAAGAACCCAGGTAGACACATATGAAAGATAAAGTATCATGCAGTTTATTCCTAATTGTTGAGAGTAACAGAAGGAAACAATAGTGCATTTACCTAAAATAAACGTAATCCTAAGAAATAGACCCATATAAGAGCCCCTGACGATTTCTATCCCTCTTTTAACAAATACCACATGTAGAAAAGGATAGATCTATTATACACAATATAGAAGAAAGGAAAAGACATGAGGAGCCAAGTCTGTAATCCTATCAAGAATTATATCAGGCAAGAATGACCTGTCAGTCTCAGCAAAGATATTATTTTAAATGGTGGGAGAGAAACAGAGGAAAGAAAAGGAAAATCTGTACGTGGATCAATCCGCATGATTAAGTTTTATCTTCAGATAAACTTCAAGTTCTTTACAATGAAAGGGAATTATAACTCTTGTCTGTTTCTCTTCATAATTTTATTCTATTTTAACATCAAACTTCAATAAGCCTACTATGCCTTAACAATAATTGTCACTGCAGTTAAGAATTACTGTCATGGCAGCCGATGCAAAAAGAAATCCAAGTGGTTGCTCAGTTCTCATTGGATGATAAAACAAATTGTTATCAGATCACACTATGCAATCTGAATACAATATCTGAAACACTGAAAATGCGGCAACTTTCTGATCTTTGACATAAGCCACGTTGTAAAGACTTAGATCATAAGACCTAAAGGCAGTTCTCAAGGAGCCCACACAAAAAGAGTCAGGATGAGTGTCCTAAAACTAGTCTCAGAACCTCAGAGCATGTTTTCTTCCTATTTTGTGTATGTAAGGGGGTGTCCGTGTACATCATGGTGCTCAAAGCAAGTGATAATATTTGTATGACACCCTAAAGAACATTGAAAGTTATTTTGGAAGCATAAGAGACTGTTAAAACCTGAGAACAAACTGAGGGTTGATGGGGGGTGGGAGGGAGGGTAGGGTAGGTGATGGGCATTGAAGAGGGCATCTTTTGGGATGAGCACTGTGTGTTGTATGGAAACTAATTTGACAATAAATTTCATATAATAAAAATAAATAAATAAATAAATAAATAAATAAATAAGAAAGTTATTTTGGAGATTCTCTAGAGGGTTTGGGAAAAACAAATTGTTAGATTTTCTTTTTAATATATAAGATAGATAAAATAATAGTGAGGAAAATATGTTAAATATTAAATTTGATAAAAATTTATGAATATAATCTTTTCAGAAATTTGGAGAGAAAGTTGAAATCTTGTCAATGAATATAAGATTTTGAATTCAGGTTCTGTGCTTGAAGTGGCCATCAGTGGACAAGTGGACATGTGGATCTGACAAGACTTCTTAATGATGAGCTCTTCAAATTCGTGGTAATAATCATTAATGAGAAACCAGTCACAAAAGCAGATGATAAAAAATTTAAAACCACTGGTTTTTTAGATAACCATCTAAATATTTAAAGCAGTTGAAATTACATTTAAAGAATCTGACAAATTTTCCTTACCTTGCATTGACAAGCATAAGAGTTGGGGTTTGAACGGAATAACATTTTTTTTGTATCAAGCATTTCAAAACAGAGGGATTGCTTTAACTTGCAGATGGTACCTTCGTCGTTAAAGCAGTCACGTGGGAGCTAGCTCAGACTCCAGACAGTTGGTAGCACAGACAGAAATCTAAGTGGAGGAACACCTCCTCTAGGCGGACATTCAGGGCTTCTTGTTAGAGCTGAGAATGCTGGCTTTCATTCTTTGAGTTTGTGGGCACCACCGGCATATCCTCAAATTCCTCTCCAATCATGCTGACCTCTAAGGAACCTCAGATGATACTGGTTATGTCCTGAGGCAACTGGCTTAGGAGCCTCAGCTGCTGCAGAACCTGGTCAGTTGCAAGCTGATCATTTCCTTACTGCACATGCATTATTAAACTGTGCACAGTATCCTGGTTGGAAAGCTCTGCTTTAGAGAACAATTAGCATGTCTCTATGACTTTTTTTTTTTTTTAACAAGTATCAGTGTTTTCATTTGTTTTTAGCCACAGGCTAAAGAGCAACAAATTCAGGGCTAGGAATGCTCACAAATGTCTTTGTTTTCATATAGTCCAACTGATTGATGGATGAGTTCATTCATCTGTTTATTTACCAACTATTGATCACATCCTTGTTCTTCGCCAGACACTAATGTTAGTCTAAATATTGTTGCAAATGGAAATAGAGGTTCAGGGATCTTTTGCTTAAGCACCAGGAGTCTGGAATCTTAACTCTAGAATAAAGTCGTTTACTACCCCTATCCTACATCACATCAAATACCAAATAAGCTAACCAGTGATGATAGGCACCCACTTTTTCATAGAATGTGTTTTGCCTCTCTGCTAGTTGATTTGTGAGATTTGTTTTTTGTCAATATTTGTCTTATATATTGATACTGAGACAGAAGGACTCAAGCAACAAGATATCTAAAAATCCTGGATACTTTAATAATTTAGCCCCAGAATTCTGAGATGCCTAGAGCTCACAAAGAGAAGCTGCAAGGGGAACAATGAAGAAAGGTTGTATGAAGAATTGACATATTTCATCTTTCCTGATGAAGTCCCTCCTCCCCACCCCCATGCCCTTACAGTGCAATGTTGTAGCAAAGTGAGGGCTCACACTGCTGGTTTCCAGTGGGGCTTTCTGGCTTCAACCAGTTAACAAAACCTCCCAATTTTCTGCAAACCCAGTTAGTCGTCAGTCTCTAAAGAGCCCTTAAGAGCCATGAAAACCACTAACATTGACAAAGGAGGTTCGTGGTTCTTCTGAGTACATTAACAGATATTATGCTTTCAAGAAGAGGTGCACAGAGGGCAAAGTTAACCACCTGTCTTCCCTACATCTTCATGTGGACATTATATTACAGTTCAACCAAACAGCTCCCCATTGCCCAGATGTGCATTATACCCTTTAACCTGTCCCCATTCTTTCTCTTACAACTCATTCTTTCTCTAAGGCCTGGTATCCATGTTGCCCACATATGCAGCCCTCCTCACCACCACCCCTCTACCCTAAAGTCACTGCTTTTGAATTCCTCCTGCACTTTGTGCATTTCTTAAAGGCACCAAACACATTATACTTAATCATATGCCTCAATACCACATTTAGCGGGAAAATCCTTAATACATGCCTCAAGGGCCTGTCCCAGGTCAGGTACTCAGGCCACACTAGATAAAAAAGTAAATATTAAAAAAAAAAAAAAAAAAAAAGTGAATATTACCTTCTCTATTAATTTAATTGCCACAAATACAGCTCTCTTTTCTAGCTCACAGTTCTGCCCCCAGCATATCTGTATAGATTTCCTTGATCCTGACATCCTGACACTTTTCTACTCTTGTCTTCTGGTCTTCCTTTCAGGCTGGGCTTCCCCGTAATCCCGGGACTCCAGACTCCAGTAACTGCCAAGTAGATGGCAACTGCTACTCTGCTGCCCCCTAGGGGACCCTGGCCAACATAGTCAGGCTTTGCTTCCGGGATCTAATGAACTTCATCAAGGGAAGCATCCAAGCAGTTGATGGATCTATGAGAATAGAATACCTGTCATTGTGAACAACCGCAAGCCTTAGATATTTTAGTAAGTTAAACCTCAGAGTTGAAACTGTCTTCCATAATACAGGGCCAATCTCTAAGCATCTCAGACTCCATAGACAGTATTGTAATAATTTAGTGTCAATTGGGTTGCCTCACGCTCTGGGCATTTTGTTTCAGGTTAATCTTCAACACTTTCAAACAATTTTTCTGAAATGCTGAATTCCAGAAGTGTAAATATAAAACATGAGATGAGTCTTTCAGCCTTCCTAAGACTTTGGTTTCTTCTTCCTTTCCTGTTGGCCAAAGAAAGCACAATGAAGTTGTGTAGAAAGAATCTTAATGGTTAGGCATCCTTTCTAATAATGCTTTCCACCAGACAATGCCCATAAAGTGCTCTGAAAGTTTCAAATGAAAGTGATCACTGTACATAAATGCAAAATGTTTCCCATATTACTGTTATGGAGACTGGGAGCTTTAAATAAATGCATTCCAATAGCTGCCACAGAAAGAACAGAAACCAAGGAACTGAATATAGAATGGGGACATTTATAAGTCACTAGACACTCACAATAAAGCCTGCAGAGAAAGAAATAAGTTAAATAGATTTTTATAATGATGAAAGTTCCAGTTTTTCTCTCCAAAATTTGATATTACCTAAATTTTGAATTAGCGTAGGTGACAGTCACTGAAGAAAACACATATATAGGAAAAAATATTCTGAAATCATTTGTCAAATCTAAGATTGTGGTTTTTTTCTACTAAAATGACACTGTTTTGAATCTTGAGTATAATAACCCACCTTTTGTCCCCAAAAGACACCATTTATTATTAAAACTATTAGTCACTGAACTGACGGGCCCATGACTGAAAGAAACATACTTAAGGAACAAAGTAAGACCCTACATACCCGACATACCTCCTTCATAGAAGCACTTGCATGGCTCAGTAAGGTAAATCTAAGACTTTAAAATGAACAGAATTTGGCAGGCCACATTAATACAAAGCTATCAGAAGAATAAAACAGAAAGTATGAATCAAAATGTTTTGTCCACCAAAGCAACAATCACCAAGTAAAGAAAACTGTACTAAAATACTCCAATATGAATTTAAAACAATTAAACAAGAATTTGCAGATATGAAACAGCATTTCAATTCAGAAATTTAAAAACCCAGAATAGAGGTAAACAAAGAAACAAGAAGATTGTGAAACAAAAAGTCTCAGTGCATTAGGCTGGGAAAGATTAGAAAAGACAGAATTTTCTCAAGTTAACACCATATTAGAAAGAGAAATAGATTAAAATGAAAACATAATAAGAATATAATTACTGGACTACTAAATTTAAAAAACAATACCATTTATAATAGCATCAAAAATGTCTAATACAGGGGCACTTGGGTGGCTCAGTCGGTTGAGCGTCTCACTTGGGCTCAGGTCATGATCTTGCAGTTTGTGAGTTTGAGCCCCATACTGGGCTTGCTGCTGTCAGTGCAGAGCCCGTTTCGGATCCTCTGTCCCCCTCCCTTGCCTCTCCCCCACCTGCACTCTCCCCAAAATTAAAAAAAAAAGTTCTAATACACACCTAAGAATAAATCTAATAAAATATGTGCAAGATCTCTAACTTGAAAGTATAGGATATACTTGAGACAAATTAAAGAAGACATGTTAAGTGCAGAGGTATACCATATTTACAGAATGGAAAATGCAATATTTTTATGATGTCTTCTCCCCAAATTATTAAATGTCCTTTTCTCTAAATTAATCTGTAGATCCAAAATCATCCAATCAATCCCAGCAAGCTGTGTGTGTGTGTGTGTGTGTGTGAAAATTGATAAGAACTGATTCTATAATTCATATGGAAGTACATAAAACCTAGAACAGGTTTTCAAGAAGAAGAACAAATTTAAAGGCCTTACACCTCCAGATTTCAGGAGTTACTTTAAAGCTACCATAAGACAGTGTGGCATGGGGCATAAGGATAAAGAAATCAACTATAAAACAGAATTAAGTATCAAGAAGTATGTGTGTGTGTGTGTGTGTGTGTGTGTGTGTGTGTATCTATATCTACATCTATATCTATATCTATATATGTCCATATATAGATATAGATATATAGTCAGTTCATTTTCAACAAAGATACCTTTGAAATTCAAAGGAGATAGGATGATCTTTTAATAAATGATACTGTGTCAATTTGGTAATCACAAGGGAAAAAAATAAACCTTAACTTCCTACTTCACACACAAATTTAATTTGAGATATATTATAAACATAAATGATAAAAAGTAAAAGAATAAAGTATCTAGAAGTAACAAAAGAGACTATCCTCATGACATTTTGTGTAGGTGAAGATATTTGTTTGGCAGAACACAATAACTATAAAAGAAATGCATTTGAGAAATTGGATTTTGTTACAAATAAGCTTCTGTTCATCAAGGACATCATTAGGAGAGTGAAAAGCCAAAATACAGTCTGAGAAAGATGCCCACATTTATATAATAACAGATTTGTTTCTGGGATATATAGAGAATTCCTACATATTAATGAGAAAAAAACCAAACAACCCAATTTCAAAAGTGAGCAAATAAATTGAACGGTTTACCAAAGAATATGTACAAATATCCATTCAATCTACATTTAAAAAATTATTCAATGTCATTAGGTGTTAGAAAATGCAGCTTTAAAATAACAATGAAACACAATATACACCCACCAAATGACCACAAATAAAAAGGCTTGTAATATTATGTGCTGGCATGGTTGGGGAAAAACTAGAAATCTCATCCATTGCTGATGGACATATAAATTGGCACACTTTAGATAACTGGAGTTATCTGCTATTATCTGAATCAGAAATTCTGTTCATGGATATATACCCAGAAGGAACAAGTACGTGTGTCTAATAAAAAGACAGGTACAAAATGCACATAGGAACTTTATTCCTAACCCTTCAGATGGTCAAAAACAGGAAAAATTTGGAAACAACCCTAACGTTTCCAGATGGATAATAGACATACACTTGGCAAGAAAAATTATAAACCTTTTAAAAGATAATATGGAAAAGTGGCTTCAACCATCGGGCCCCAGGAAGAAACAGATCAACAGGATGAAAGATTGACAAATTTTATATTAGGGAAAAATTAAGAACTTCTGCTTATCAAACAATATCATCAAGAGAATGAAAAGGCAAGTCACAGAAAGGAGAAGATATTTGAAACATTTATAACTAACAATTCTGCCCATGGATTTATGTCCAAAAATGTGTGCATGTAAGTTCCAGAAGGAATATATGCATAAGGAATACCTGGATAAGAATGTTCATAACAGTATTATTCACAATAACTAAAAACTATAAACAAGTCAAATATCCTTCAACAGTAAATAGTTAAATAAATAGGGGTTTATTTGTGTAAGGGAATATCAAATGTCATTGGAAACTAACAAACTACAGTTTCTTAAAGCAACATGGGTGAATCTCACAAACATCAAGTTGAGTGGAAGAAATAAGACACAAAAGAATGATTCTGTTTATATAAATTCAAAAACATAGTCAAACTAAACTATATCATTTAAAGGTGCAGCAGCATACAGAAAAGCTATAAAGAAAACAAAGGAGAGCTTAGAAAATTTAGCAAAGTTAGGGGCGACTGGGTGGCTCAGTTAAGCATCCAACTTCAGCTCAGGTCATGATCTCACAGTCTGTGAGTTCAAGCCCCACATCAGGCTGTATGCTGACAGCTCAGAGCCAGGAGCCTGCTTCAGATTCTGTGTCTCCCTCTCTCTCTGCCCCTCCCCTGCTCATGCTCTGTCTCTCTCTGTCTCAAAAATAAATAATAAAAAAAATTTTTTTTAATTTAAAATTTAGCAAAGTTATATTTGTTAGAGCAAAAGGGGGTTGTAATTGGCAAGAAGCACAGGTTTTGAGGGTATTAGCAATGTTCTATTGCTTGATCTGGATAGTAGTTAAATGCGTGTTTATTCTTTTAAAAATTTGTCAAAGTTAAATTGTATATTTATATTCACATTTTATGCATTTTCCTGAGTGATATTACATTTCACAATATAGACAGTATGAAAATGAACTCTATTTTCATTATCTGTCCATAATTACAAGCTTACTCTTGAAAGATTTAACTCACTCACTTAAAGACTATATTCCCAAAGGTATGAAATAAATTCAAAGTTCTCCTTTTCGTATAAAATACAAAATACAGGGGTGCCTGGGTGGCTTGGTCAGTTGAGCGTCTAACTTCAGCTCAGGTCATGATTTCAAGGTCCATGAGTTCAAGCCCCGTGCTCGGGCTCTGTGCTGACAGCTCAGGGCCTGGAGCCTGCTTCAGATTCTGTGTCTCCCTCTCTCTCTGCCTCTCTCACACTCACACTCTGCCTCTGTCTCTCAAAAATGAATAAATGTTAAGAAATTTTATTTTATTTTTTTTAATTTTTTTTTCAACGTTTATTTATTTTTGGGACAGAGAGAGACAGAGCATGAACGGGGGAGGGACAGAGAGAGAGGGAGACACAGAATCGGAAACAGGCTCCAGGCTCTGAGCCATCAGCCCAGAGCCCGACGCGGGGCTCGAACTCACGGACCGCGAGATCGTGACCTGGCTGAAGTCGGACGCTTAACCAACTGCGCCACCCAGGCGCCCCAAGAAATTTTTAAAAATACAGCACAAATTATATATCAATAATAATTATAATTTCAATAATATAAAATTATAGCTGCCCATTATTCTCGTTACAAAGACTATTTTTCTTTCCCTTGGGGGAAAAATATAAAAAACAAGTAGGGATAAAGTTGGACAAAACAATTGGTCAAAGACTATTTTTCTTTCCCTTGGGGAAAAAAGTACAAGTAACAAGTTGGGATAAAATTGGGCAAAGCAAATGTTAGCAAGCAAAAATAAGAGGTCTCCGTGAAGAAGCAGCTGCTATAATATCTTTCAGGACACAAATGCTGAGTTAGAAGACTGGCACAATGGCTCTTTCCAGTTCATCTTATTTTCCTAATGTTCTTTATTCATTTTGAGAGAGAGATTTAGAGTGCAAGCAGGGGAGGGGCAGAGAGAGAGGGAGACAGACAATCCCCAGCAGGCTCCGTGCTGTCAGCACAGAGCCCCACGAAGCAGGGGCTCAAACTCAAGAACCATAAGATCATGACCTGCGCCCAAATCAAGAGTGGGAGGCCTAACCAACTGAGTCACAAAGGCACCCTTCCAATTCATCTTTAAAAGGGAAGGCAAGGAGCTCCTGCCAGACACAGAGGAAGAACTTCTCAGAAGATAATTCAAAAGGAAATTTAATCACAGTGGAATATAGGTTCATACAATCAGATCATAACTCCTTGTGGTGGAAGCTAGGTAAATTAAAAACTATGTACTTTCTTCACAGACGTTTGCAGTGAGGAGCCTGGATCCATGACTGCTGGTTTGCAAAACAGCTGGGGCACAGAGGCCAAGGAGAGACAGAAGGAGGAGCAGACCACTCCAGACCTGCAGGTGGTAAGAAACTTACATACAAGGTCTGTCTCCGCTCCACGAGGCCCACAGATCTCTTCACTGCTGCCAGAATTTCATGGATTTAGTCATGTAAGTGTCCTGAAGGTCTCAGCAATACTTCACTCTCTGAAGGCTGTGTCCTTCAAACAGCCCCAATGTGGGAATGGGCGGCAGAATGTAAATTCCAAGGACAGGACAAGGGACCTGCTCACAGGTCAACTGCAGGTCATGTCCCCTCGATGACCTCCCCCCACATGCTTTTTAACTACCACATTGTCAGCACAGAGCCCAATGTGGGCTCAAACCCATGAACTGTGAGATCATGACCTGAGCTGAAATCAAGATCTGGACACATCCAACTGAGCCACCCAGGCACCCCAGGATGTTCCAAGAAGCAAAAAAAAAATTGCTTTAAAAGAATTCACCTTTTACATAACAAAAGGATAAACATGTGTAAACATTCATGTGAGTTTAATAAACTCTGAAAGGTGATTTAATATGTGTGTAGTGCATGGTGGGAAATCAACATGGTGTTTTTTAAGCAATTCAAACACCAACTCAATGAATCACTGGCATTAGTTAATACTATTTCATAATATCCCTTGGTATGCTGGGTTGGGACAGAGATAAGACTGACAAATGTTGCTCTAGAAGTTATAGTGGAACTCAAATACAAACCTAATCAATGACTAATTTTAGGATTATAGCAGTCAACCTTCTAGAATTACTTTAGGTAGTGATAACATCAAACAAAGGACTTGTCAAAAGAACTGAAACTCAGGTTATTTTGCTAGTTTAATTATTTTTTATATTAGCATATTTGCCACTTTATTCAGTTAAAATAAATTCTGGAGACACTAAGAAGCAAAGATAAATGTCTTATCTCAGTATCCCCAACACTGTGCAGTGCCTGGCATATGATGTTTATAAAATGCCTGAATTAAGTGGATGGTTTTGTCTCTCTTATGCCCTATAAAATCTATTAAAAACTTTAACAAATGCAAATGTAGCCCTCCCACAACATGGCATCAGTCCTAGTTAGATTTTAATGGAATTTCCTTAAATATTCAAGGAATAGAAAATTCTTAATATTTAAACTCTTTAAATGAATTTTTAATGACTCTCTTTCCCATTAATTTCACAAGGCCAGCCTTATCTTGATGTCAAGTTTTTCTCTATAGCTATAGTAACTATTAAGAAACTATAAAATGGAACAAGAATGGAGATTACATTTGCAGTGATAGGAACTGTGGAAAATTCAGAATACTTTGCTGATATACTGACACAGTGGAAATGAATTCCATGTTTCTGAAAGGGTATAAAATATCAATTACTCAACTTAACAAAATGGCTCAAAAATAGCTGAAATAGCTAAGACAAATTTTGGGAAAATAAAGGAAGTGAGATAAAATTATTCTTTCATATAATAAAACACATATTCAATATAAAACCATTAAGACGCTGTGAATCTGAAACAGAAACAGAACGACAGATGATTGGAATGAAATAGTACATTGAGCTCCAGAGTGTCCACATTAGAATTTAATACATTTTGTGGCATTACATAACAGTGAGAAAAAGATAGATATAAACAATTGGGGGGGGGGAACAGACCAATCATTCATATCAGCACATAAATGAAACTTGTAATTTAAACCTTATGTAATGGAGCACCTGGGTGGATCAGTCAGTTGGGCATCTGACTTTGGCTCAGGTCATGATCTCACAGTTGGTGGGTTTGAGTCCCATGTTGGGCTCTGTGCTGATAGCTCAGAGCCTGGAGCCTCCTTCAGGTTATCTCCCTCTCTCTCTCTGCCCTTCCCCTGCTCATGCTCTCTTTCTCTGTCACCGAAAAGTAAATAAACATTAAAAAAAAAATTTAAACCTTACATAGCAATAAACTCCAGTAGGATTAGGGAATTTAATATTTTTAAAATGTACAAAGTAAAACATGAAACAGAAATATACATGAACATTCTTATAATTAGGCCTTTCTAAGAATAACTTTAAACCCAGTAATCATAAATGAAAAGATTGGCAGGCTTTAGGGGAAAAGCCTTAACACTGCTATGCATGAACATAAAACACAGCTGAAACATTGTAAAATAGTGAAGTAAAGATATCTCTGTTCACTTTTTTTAGCTATCAATAAAAAGCAACAACGGAGGTGAGGAAAAACAAAAATCCTTTCTGAGACAAAATTAGGAAACAACAATGTCCCAAGTCAAATATATTGAAAAGCTGCCAAGAGTTGTGAAAATTGAACCAGGGGAGGGAGGATGTGGAGGGAGCATGCGCACTACGAAGCTCAAGTAGTTGACCTAGTTGTCTCTCAAATATGAGGGGCCATGAAAGGGGGCAGAATCAATGACCTTTTGTTTGGAGATAAGGAAGCAGCACCTGAGAACATCATTGAATCCCTTTTAACACCACAAAGAGGCAAAGGAATTAAGGACAAATGAGGAAAGAAACAAAAGAAAAGAAGCTTTCAACAGGTCAGCTGGCTACCATGTGACAGACTAGGAGAGAGTCTGTGGTGTGAAAAACTGACCCAGGAAGAATTCACTTCATTCAAAAACCAAGACACTTGTCCTGGGTTGGCACTGCATGATATAGTTTTCAATTTCACCAAAACTTCCTGAAAAGGAAACATATTCACCAGTATGGGGAGGGGGGGGATGGTTAGACAGGACAACATCTTCAACAAGATCCCCCTAAAAACCATTTGTGACAAAACCATCAATAACAGCAGCACCTGCATGAAATAAATATTGTGTGATAGAAGTCTACCACCATATCTTAAAAGCTATCAATACTAAAAAATTACCAAGCGCTCATCCACAAGAAGAGAAAATACCATCCTGATGAGAAACCAATATGGATTGTTCTGGGAAATACCAACAGGGAAAGACTCTCACAAGGTCAGAATTTCGGTAAATACAAAAAAAAAAAAAAGGCTGTGGCCATCTGGGACCTTGAAATTCTCAGAAATAACTTTCATACATTCATGTCCAGAAGGATAAACTCCATCTTGAGGGAAATGTACTAGAAACCAAAATCAAGTTACACAGAGCAGGACAGTGATGATAAAGAGGAAGGACTCTAAGGAAGAACATCCCAAGAAGTTCTGTAACAGCAAACACCAATGCTATAGTCCCTAGAGCAGGGAATCTACAGAGCAACAGCCTATAGAGCAGGCAGCCCCAACACGGAAGCAAAGGAGGCTGGAGTACACAGGGCTAGACCAGAAAAATGTTACTGAATCCAACTTGGCCCCTGAATCCAATGTTACTGAATCCAACCAGGCTACACAGAGAGGCCATATTTTAAGTTTTTCACGGCAATTGACACAGAAGGTAGTCACTGAGTTCTGAAGCTCAGAAAGATACCCTACTCCAGCCCTCCCACCCAACAGACAACTCTTTCTAAAGCTCAGAGGAAAAAAAAACCCTCACCTTATCTAAACATGAAAGGGAAAAAGGGGATACAATTTAACCCCATAAAACACAAATTATAGTAAAAATATTAAAATAAACCTTATAATATGTTGACTATGAGCATACAGAAAAATGTGCCCAGAAATCACATAAAAACTAAGAATCCAAAATGAACTAAAAGACATTAAGAACATTACTTCACCTTGGAAAGAACAGCACAAATCAGACATAGAAAATCTCAGAAGTTCAAATAGTTGGAAATAACATGGACATGAAATAAGAAGCAAGAGATCACTGTAAATAATTAAGAAGCCAAAAAAAATCCTCTTTCCTCAATTCCTCAAAACTATTTTTTTAAGTTTATTTATTTATTTTAAGAAAGAGAGAAAGAGAGAGAGAGTACATGTGAGCAGGCAAGGGGCAGAGAGAGAGAGAGGGAGAGAGAGAATTCCAGACAGGCTCTGTGCTGTCAGTGCAGAGCCTGAGACAGGGCTTGATACCATGAACTGTGAGATTATCACCTGAGCCAAAATCAAGAGTCAGACAATTTTTTTTTATTTAAAAATTTTTTTTAATGTTTATTTATTTTTGAGACAGAGGGAGACAGAACATGAGTTGGGGAGGGGCATAGAGAGAGGGAGACACATAATCTGAAACAGGCTCCAGGCTCTGAGCTGTCAGCACAGAGCCTGATGTGGGGCTCGAACCCACAAACCATGACCTGAGCTGAAGTCGGACACTTAACCGACTGAGCTACCCAGGGGCCCCAAGAGTCAGACACTTAACTGACTGAGCCATCCAGGTGTCCTAGTCCAAAACTATTAGACAAGGCAAAGCATGGTAGGCATTCACATGCAGTATGTGTGTCTATGTGTGTGGAGTGCATGCTAGCCTGGAGAAGGTGTGCTACTGGGTGAGGAGACTGTCTTATTGGGGAGGGCAGCACCCAGGGAGGGCACGTCAGAGCTCAAGTGAGATAAGAAGGGCATCCATTTTGGGAAGTGAAAATGGCTAAGAAGTGGCAGAAGGCATAGAAGATTGGTTGTATACAGAAAGATTGATCACATATTCAGGCCAGTTTTCTCAGAGAATAAATACACAATATGAAAAGTTAAAAAGGGAGGAAACTGAAATGAACCCTGTGTTTATAGATTGGAGTTGAAAGTGTTGGGATGACTTCATGGTTTTCAAAATATAGATAGAGAAATGAATATAGCTGTGTATGTGTGTGTGTACATGTATGTGTATGTATACCTTAGTTCTCTCCACTAAGAGGGCCTGGGAGAAATAACAATTAGCATCCCCAGCATGCAGATCTTGGTTTCCAATTAACATTTTCTACTTAAAGGAACTGGAGTTCTTGGGAAAATGAATGATTCCAGGCCTGGGACAGAGAAAGTACAAGATGAGTCTGGAACATCTTGTTGTACATGAAAAATTTTAAAAAGTGCTCAAAGAGTGATGGGGTCAGGTCAAGAGGACACAGAAGCCATCATTAAGTGACTCTCACTGGCCAAATCTGGGTCTGTTTGAGTATCAAAATAAAGAATGATAATAAAAGATTATAAGCCATTAAATTTAAAAAGTCGACAAGTCCGTCCTAATGGAAATAAACGAATTAAGAAATAATATGATGAGGAATAGGGTATTTACATAGCTTGAAAGTACCTCCTTACAAAGGAGGAACTTTTTAAGAAAAAAGTTACCGTTATGATGAGAAACTTGGCAGATAATATTTTAATCAAGTGGCCAACTTATATTACCAATAATAGGAAAATATAAATAATGTGACAAAGAATAAAATGCATTAAGAACTCAACATAGATCATAGATCATATGTTTTTATTGCCAATGATGCAAAAATTAATTCTAAACCGGAAAAACTGACAAGTCTAAATTGAGAGACATTCTACAAATTTACTAGCTAGTAGTCTTCAAAAGTGTCAAGGCCCTAAAGCTAAGGAAAGATGGGGAAATGGTTCTGGATAGCAGGAAACTAAAGAAATATGACAATTAAAAGTAATGTAAGAATCTGGACAGGATCATTTTGCAGTAAAGGACATTATTAGGGATATTTACCAAACTTGAATGAAGTCTGATTAGATAGTTATAACAAATCAGTGTCAATTCTTTAGCTTAACAGTAGTGTTGAGGTTATGCAGGAAAATTTCCTTAGTAGTAGGAAATACACATAAGTATTTGGTGGTGGGGGGGCATCATATCTACAACTTAATTTCAAAAGTTTCAGGGAAAAAATATCTTCGTATTGTACTTTCAAATTTTCCATAAGTTTACATTGTTTCCCCAAGAAAAGAGAGCAAAGTAAATTTGAAGGAAGATAAGAATAGACACATAGAAAGCACAGCAAAGAAAATGAATATTGCAAGAGATAAATAAAAAACAAAACAGGAAATAACAAGAAAAAAAAGACTTTAAGATAACGACAGATACGGAGACTAGCAAAGGAAATAGAATATGGGTATTAATAGAGCCCCAGAAGAAAAAAGTCAAAACCAAAACCAAATACTTAAAATTGTATCTTGAGAAAGTCTAGGATATATATGCTGAAGTGAACATCCAGGGAACTAGCAAATATTTCCAAGAATGGTCAATACCAAAATGTTTCTTAATGTGGAATTTCAGTGCTAGAGAAAGTAAAAAAACATGGGGGAGGATAATCTAAACAGAAGCCAAATGACATCGAGAGCAAAATTGATAGCCAATTTAAAAACAAGACAAATTATTTTGAGAGGGTTTCCTTGGCTCTGGAGGAGTTCATAGGTGTTATTAATATTGCTCAGTTGTTTATTTGAGGAATCAGTGCAGAGTCTGATGTGACCTCTTTTAGTCTGGATGGAAAAACTATAGGTGAAGACATTTTCAAAGTTAAAAAACAAAATAAAAAAATAATTCTGTACAATCTGAAGTGGAATCTGCCAAGATGTATGACAGCTGATGGTGCAAAAATAGGTAGGGAGCAGAACCAAAGCTTAGATGGAGCAAAACTTGTGAAATTGTAATGTTTAAACTTATTATTATTCCTTGTATTATTCATCAGCAGGTACTCTGAAGACATTATTTGAATGATCATGTGTTATAAACATAGTGGCATCAACAGTGAACTTTGTGTGCTCTTGTAGACTTAACCACTGGCAATTCTGAGAATTTTCGTTCAGAAGTAGAAGCTGAATGTCCTTCATTGCCCAGCCACACAGCAAGTCACTAACTTAGCACTGGTAAATATTTTTTTGTGACTTTTTCTGGCACAGGGATGAGATTGAAATTTTTTCTGAATGAGAACTCCTCTCAATGGCTATTGTTTAACCTTATGTGGCTTTGGAAAACAGCTGCTGCTACACATTTGATAATGTTTCTTTTTTTTTAATTTTTAATGTTTTATTTATATTTGAGAGAAAGAACGCACACAAGTGGGGGAGGGGCAGAGAGACTGAGACAGAATCTGAAGCAGGCTCCAGGTTCTGAGCTGTCAGCACAGAGCCTGATGTGGGGCTTGAACTCACAAGCTGTGAGATCATGACCTGAGCCGAGGTCGGACGCTTAACCAACTGGGCCATCCAGGCACCCCTAAACTTGATAATATTTCTTAATGAATTCAACCGAACAGTGAAACTTATTCAGCAGTAAAGTCATTTCAATGACAATTAATGTTTGAATTTCAAATACCGTCAGACTGCTTTATATACTTCCCATGCTGTCAAACAATAAAGCAAGAAGATTCCATTTCCACACAAGTTTACAAAAGATGTATTTTCCAAGTCGAAATCAATCATGGTTTCAGTAGCATTTTGCAGACCTCGATGTATGAAAGAATAGAACTACCTGTAATTCTTATCCTTTATTCCTATATGTGGCCCCCCCATGCCTCACTTACTGAGAATTTCCCTCATCCTACAATACTTTCCCCACCATCTCCATGGTTTTATAAATCCTCTTATCCTACAAAGCCTACCCTAAACATCCCAAAGATTTCTCCCTAAGCCCAACTCCTGTGGTAATTATCATCTGGTCTTTCACTGGATCCTTTCTGTATACTCCTTTTTCTGCTAATTTATATCCACCTAAGTGACTAATATCTCCCTATATACACTGTAAGTGCCTTGAGGAGAGAAGCTACAATTCAAAGATAACCCTTAGCCCCTGTTGGCAATATGTGAAACTTTGGAAAATGTTGGTTGATTAACTGCTTGAGCAAGTATTTTGATAGTTACAAACATGAAAGTGATTAATGAAGAACTATGGACAGACTCATCAACATGCTGCTCTTAACAATTTAATTTAACCAGCATTTCCAGCATTCACTTGCTCTTGGCTGGTCATAGAAATGAACCTGAAATTGTGTCTAGCCCCAGGAAATGAATGATAGAGTAGAATTATTTACTCCAATGGTTCTCCACTAGAGACAATTTTGCTCCCCAGGGGACACTTGGAAAAGTCTGAAGACATTTTTGTTTGCCAAAACCGAGAGGGGCAGGATGCAACTGGCATATAGTGAATAGAGTCCAGGGGTTCTGCACAGCACCCTACTGCACAGGGCCGTCATCCACAACAAGGAATTGTCTGGTCCAAAATGTCAGTACTGAGGTTGAGAAGCCTAATTTACTGGGCCAATGTGAGCTGAAATAGGGGAAAACAGTGTTCCATATATGTTTTTGTCTCCTAAATTATGACATTTTCATAGGTTTTTTTTTTCTATATCTGACAATCTAGGGCTGATGTCTTCTTCTACATACACCAGCATTTCACTAGGCTAAAAACTTCACATGATTGGAAACCAGTCCTCTTTCTTGGAAGTACTCAATAAATGTTTGATGAGCCTAGGTGTTCAATAAATATTTGTTGAATGAATAATTAAGTGTTGAGAGTGCATTGGTCTAATATCTGCTTTCTGGGACTACTGATTCTTCAGAAACCTAGAAGGACCTTTAGAGGTAATCTCATCACATGCCGTTTACTATTTAAGAGTATGATACTTTTGGGGTGCCTGGGTGGCTGAGTCGGTTAAGCGTCCGACTTCAGCTCAGGTCATGATCTCACAGTCCGTGAGTTTGAGCCCCGTGTCAGGCTCTGTGCTGACAGCTCAAAGCCTGGAGCCTGCTTCGGATTCTGTGTCTCCCTCTCTCTCTGCCCCTCTCCTGCTCACGCTCTGTCTCTCTCTGTCTCAAAAATAAATAAAAACATTAAAAAAAAAAAGAGTGTGACACTTTTTCTTCAAATACTTTCTCATGGAAGATTCTAATGTACGATGCAGGTAAGAATAGAGATGCTCCAAAGACAAGGCATCTGGAGCCCACCCACCAACACACTATGGTGTCTCCTAAGGTGAGCATTGAAAAACCAATGCAAATTACTCTCAAATAATAATCAACAAAACAGAAGTAGAGAGAAAATGTAACCAAAATAAAGTCACATGGTGAGGTAGTGGTAGGTCACTAACTAAAGGGGCATTCTGTTCATTAAGTACCCTGAGAGGCAGTACAGAACAAAGGTTTCTATTTTGTTGGGCTAACCTAATACCATGCTGTGCTAATATGTGTGTGTGTGTGTGTGTGTGTGTGTGTGTGTGTGTGTATGGTTAGAACCTCTATTTTTTGTATCTGAACATCTAAGACTAATGTTCTCCCTGACAACTTCACTCCATTTCACCAGCATAAAACTCCATGAAACACCTCTTCACAATGGGAATTTAATACTTAAAATTTGTGGATTAACTATCTATAAATCTATATCTTTGTGAATTGTTTGTCTCCACCCACCCCCCCCCCCAGCCCCACTAAGACAGGTTCTCCTATGAGATCAATTTAGGCAGAATAAATTTAGAAAGTCCTTCAACATCTGCCTATCCTTCCATGTAGATACATGATTCTTAATGGGGAAAGGGTTGTGACATAATGGTATTTTGGAATTAGGAGAATGTGTAGTTTGAAAAAGCATAGTCTGTAAAGTTATTTTTAAAATCCTCTAATACCTGTAATTTTCATAATACAAACCTCAGAGAAATCTTGTCAAAATATTTTTGGCTGGCTGGTGGCAATACTTAGAAGATAGTGATTCTCTAACAAATAACAGGCAAGTGAAAAGGTAGTGTCTAAGAATCTTACATGGAAAGGTTGAAGCATGAAGTTTTTGTGTTTATCAAAAGATTGCAAGATATTTAAATGTGCGAGGCAGAAAACATGGAATTTTATGTAATGACCTGGGGCCATTCAGTGTCTTACATAGCTGTTAACGATATAAAAGGGTTGAGTCTGGGCAGAGAGCATCAGGACTTCCATGATGAAGATGAGGAAACCATTCTTGGACAATGTTGCTTTGTTCTAGTCTCTGTTATACTTTGTTATGATTCTTCTCCACACTATCAGTATTAAAAAAATCAAAATGGGGGCCCTGGGTGGCTTAGTCGGTTGAGTGTCTGACTCTTGATTTTGGTTCAGGTATGATCTCACAGTTCATGGGATGGAGACCCAAATCAGGCTCTGTGCTGAGGTGCTGAGTGTGGAGCCTGCTTATGATTTTCTCTCTCTCTCCCTCTCCCTTTGATCCGTCTCCCCTCTTGCGAGTGTGCTCTCTCTCTCTCTCTCTAAAACAAAACAAAACAAAAACAACCACAACAAAAACAACAACAACACAGAATGATATGAAGGTCAATTTGACAGCAAGAAAGGATCCCCCTGGCTGGAGTCATGTCATGATTCTGTCAGAGTCACAGGATTATCATGGGAGACATTGTCCCAGAAGTTTTTGCCATAAGGTGAACATGTAGCAGGTAGAAATCAAATTTACCTGGATTATATACCCAATCTAGACTTACCTTCTTCTCACATAAACCTCTAAATGGCTTCCTTCCTCTCAGAATTTTTGTATTAAAAAAAAAACTAAAAACAAAACTGATGTGTGAGTTACCTCAGGTCAATGCTCCAGCTATATTTAGTGATCTGAGAGTCAAAAAAAGGTTTCAATTTTCCAGTAAAATCCTTTTGTAAGCAATAGCTTTATAAGATGCCACAGACACAGCTGCATGGAGGGCCCAGAGAGATCTCTATGGACTTGAGACTGGCCTTGGGGAGCTCTCAGAACAATGATGCCACTCTGAAGAGAGGAAGAAGAAAGATGAAGGGGATAACCAAAAGCAAGATCCCATCATTAGTCTCGCCTATCTGAGCACTTCCTGCCATGTCCATCCACCTCAGTTCATCCGGAGCTCCTGCCTGGGCCTGCCAATCCCATTTACCAGTCAGAAATTGTCACTGATTAATCTTCCCTTGTGCCCAGCTTCTGTCTTCATGGGTTGTTTTTCTTTGATAGCCAACAGCTCTTCAGAGCAGGAGGGATCCTTAGAGGTCGCAAATCTCACTTCTCAATTTACAAATGAGTAGAGCCATCAAGACAGAGTAGGAACACCTTTGCCCAGAGTCACATGACTAATGTCAGAACTGAGTGAATCCACATGGTTCAGCTCTCGGTTCAGCTCTGGCTATTGGTGCTACTTATGTCAGCCTGATCTTTCCCTCCCTCTAAAGATTGTCCTTCCTTCACCAGAGTCCTCTTTCAGAGGATGACCATTTAGTGAATTTCAATAAGCATTACAGAAAGTACCTGTCAATCACACAAAAGATCAGATGTGTTTCATTTTATCATGTGAAATGGAAGACTTCTTTGCATTTATTTATTCCCATGAATAAGGAAGAGTTTGGCTCACGATGACAGAATTTTGCTTCAGTTTGTGAAGCACAGTCTGTGTCGAGGCTGGAAGAAACAAGAATTTTCAGAAGTGTGTTTCAGAAACACACTTGTTTATTTCAAGATTGTCATAACCAAGAAATGCCATCTTTTCCCTTGGGTCCGTCACTTAAGTCATCATTAAAATCACTTCACAGTCTTTAATTTGGTAATAGCCTATAAAAGCTGGTTTAAGAGTTTGATTACTAGGAAAAGATTTATAACTGTAAATGGTAAGTGTATGGATTTATAAAATGTAAGTGGTAAGATTTTGTAGTGAGTTTTGTCAACCAAATTTCTATCCAATGTCCAGAAAATTTTTAAAATACCATCATATTATAAAATCCCTAACTTGCAGAAATACTGTTTAAGTTTTTTAATGTTTGTTTTATAAGAGATATTATTAGTTTCTTTTTTTACTAAAATTTTTAATACTTATTTTTGAGAGAGACCGAACATGAGTGGGGAGGGGCAGAGAGCAGGGACACAGAATCTGAAGCAGGCTCCAGGCTCTGAGCTGTCAGCACAGAGCCTGATGTGGGGCTGGAACCCACGAACCACGAGATCATGACCTGAGCTGAAGTCGTACTCTTAACGGATTGAGCCAGCCAGGCGCCCCAGAAATACTGTTTTAAAAGTACACGATGGTCTATTTACATACACCTTTTTTACCTCAATGCTAGCTGCCAGATCCATTAAAGTTGTTGGTTACCTATCATTTGTAGCTGTTTTTTAAATGTAACTAAGTTCCTGGGTGTCTGGCTGGCTCAGTCCATTAAGTGTTCGACTTTGACTCAGGTCATAATCTCGTAGTTTGTGAGTTCAAGCCCCACATTGGGCTCTATGCCGACAGCTCAGAGCCTGGAGCCTGCTTCAGATTCTGTGTCTCCCTCTCTCTGCTCCTCCCCCAGTCTCTCTCTCTCTCTCTCTCTCTCTCTCTCTCAAGAATAAATAAACATTAAAAACAATAATAATAAGAAAAAAATAGGGTTCAGATTGTGGGGAATCACTTCAAAGAAAAGTGAGATACATCTGGTTGGTTTAAAAAGAAAAATGTAACTAAGTTCCCAACTACACATTTTTTTTTCTTTTTGAAGACAATACCTCTCTTCCTATATCTTGAAAAAGAGTAGTGTTTTGCTAATAGTACCAATTCTCTCACCACCCACACTATGAGCTCAGGAATTGAAATCATGGTGTACATTCGTTCATTTCCTACCCCAATCAGAATCTTTCCCAAAAGTGATTATCTCTCTTCTACTAGGATCTGTCAGTGACAGAAATTAACTTTCTCCAAATAATCTGTTTTTTCTGATGATAAATCTCTAAAGTTTGCCTCAGGCTCTGTTATTTAAGGTTTACCTTTTATCAAAATACAGGTGCTCTATAAATGCACATAATGGAATTTAGCCTTAATAATAGATTCTAATACCAGAGGTAGAATGGCATTGTAGGAAAGTTCTTAATTTTGGAAACAGACAAATGGGTTCAAATTCTGACTCTGCCCTACCACTTAATTATCTATGGAGCTCTGGACAAGTCTGATTTCTGAGTTTTGGTTTCCTTGGATGTTTAGAGTTATCATGATACTTAAATGGGTTCATGAGTACAAAGCATCTAGTAAGAACATCTGTACTAGAAAGTACTTGATAAACGCTTGCTATGCCCCACTATATATACAGGTGCAATTAATAAGTTTTTTTTTAGGTTTATTTATTTATTTTGAGAGAGAGAGAGCACAAGCAGAGGAGGGGCAATGAGAGAAGGAGAGAAAGAGAATCCTAAGCAGACTCCATGTTGCCGGTGCAGAGACCGACGTGGGGCTCAATCTCATGGACTGTGAGATCATGACCTGAGCCAAAACCAAGTGTTGGATGTTTAACCAACTCAGCCACCCAGGTGCCCTGGAGACAGGCAATCTTGGATTGAGAAACCCAGAAAGGAAGGGAACAGCTTACCCCACTTCTGCATTTTACAGATAAAGATATAAAGTCAAAGGATTTAAAATCAAAGTTTAACCTCCATCCACAATTACCACCCTTTAGCTTTGGTGATTAATTGGTGGAAAAGATGGTGAATGAAAAATGTATCAATGTGTCCACCCTTACCAAAGTCACAGTAAGAGTTCACTCACCCTGAAAAGAGAGGGAAAGTGGCCCAGAAATACATTCTCATCTCAGCTGCTAACTTAAGGGTAAATATGTCTGTCTTTATTTTTTTTTTATTTTTTTAAATATATGAAATTTATTGTCAAATTGGTTTCCATACAACACCCAGTGCTCATCCCAACAGGTGCCCTCCTCAATACCCATCACCCACCCTCCCCTCACTCCCACAACCCCATCAGCCCTCAGTTTGTTCTCAGTTTTTAAGAGTCTTTTATGCTTTGGCTCTCTCCCACTCTACCCTCTTTTTTTTTTTTTTTCTTTCCCTCCCCCAAGGGTTCCTGTTAAGTTTCTCAGGATCCACATAAGAGTGAACCATATGTCTGTCTTTAAAGATACTTGAACAACAGTGCTTTTACATGGGGGATTAGTATTTGGCTTTGCTCAAATTTCTTCATTATTCTAAACCACACTGACACAGGTGTATGGTCTCCCTGATGTTTGATGAATGTTGGGACCCAACTGTGGATTAAAAGCTGTCAACCCAAACTTAGAAAACCAGGGTCACACTAGATTAGTATAGAAGTTTAGTGCCATACAACAATGGTGCACTTTACGGACCATCATGTTTTTGAACGTACTGCTAATACAGTATCACTATGAAATGGGCATAGAGAAACAATATTGTAGTTCGATTATTATAAGCTTGATTTCTACTGTATATGATGTATGTTTTCTTAAAAAATAAAAACTATACTTTTCCATCTCATTAACAGAAGTTGGAACTTTAGACGTGTTGCAAATAATTCTCCAATGGCAAATAACTAAACAATATTGAGACCATACATTCTTTGTTTACCTATTAAGGAAATCAGAGCATAAGAGGTACATTTTAAAAACTATTTGTCTCATAGAAGAGCATTAATGACACTGAATCAATCAGTTTGAAAATACATATTATTTACCCAATATTAATAAAGTAACAGCAACAGGAAATGATGCCTATCTTTCCTTTAGTATATGAATAATGCTCTGTTTAATGGCAAATAGCTTTTCACCCTCCAGGTCAGAATATGATGGAAAGTGTGAAATAAGTCTTTCCCTGACCCTTAATAATGGCCATCTGGGAAGTGAAATAGCCATACAAATGCCCCCTGGGGGGGCTCAAGGGAGGAGGTTCCGGGGAGAGCATATCAAGATGGAAGTTTGGGTACTTCCCCAAAGACCAGTGTGGAGCTTTGAAGCAGCAGGACACCGGCTCACCCTAGGATTCCGCATCTGCTGCTAAGCACAAGCTTCCTTTTCCTTCCCAGCAATCTCATCCAAGGCTGAACTCCAAATCAGGAAATTTTTCTCAGCAAGGTAACGAACGGATCCAAAAAAATCAACATTTTGCTGTGACCAGCCAATAGGCTGAATCCTCCCTGGAAGTGTTACAAAATAGACTAAAGAAATTTCCAACCAGTGCAGTGAAAGCACTGTGTGTGCATGTGTGTAAGGGGTGGTGCAGAAGTCCCTAGGGGCTCTTCGACTAGCCCCAGAATCCTCCAGAAATAATTCTGCATAGTAATTTCAGGGAGCTTTTTATTTTTATAATATCTGATCCTAATTGGCTCCTTCCACTCTGAAACCAACTTTTACTTATATCTTTGGATCTTTTGTTTCAAATGAGAAAAGCAGAGGGTAGGGAATAATCTACTTGTGAAATATATGAAACCAGGTCTCATCAGAGAATTGAAATCCTTTGAGTTGTAGCTTGTAAATTCCCACGACCAAAAAAAATCAGTTATAAGCTATCTGGAAACTGTGACTCCAGCCTTAAGGCACTTCCTATTGCACTTGAAAAGGAAGTGATTTTCACCAATCTTCTGGACTTCAGAAGGAGAGCAGGGTAGTAATTCAATGATTTACTAAGTTTCAGATAAGAAAGGGTATCAGACTACATTCCGTATCTACCCACCTTCAGCAACGTCTGACCCGTGTCCTAGGTTTATGGTGCTGATAGAAAATTCCAGGAATTAAAAAAATATTAAAGTTTTAAAGTTACTAGATCTCAGAAACCTCTGGACTTTTAAAATAAAGTTAAACCCAGAATTTGTAGAGCATGTTCTTTATTAGGACTAGACGTGGCAAAAGGAAAAACATGCCAAAAGGATCACTGAAACTAGGCTTTTTATCACATCTGGAATGAAACTTTGCCTGCAAACACAGCATTTAAAATATTGTAAATGTTGCTAATTGTATTTGAGAGGCCACTTCAAAGCACAGTTATGGCAGTGTATGGTTGACTTTAAAGAGAACCAGTGCCTTTGAATATGCTTGCTACTTTAGTGGTTTACAACAATTGCTTTAATCTAGGAAGTGTAACATAATGGTCAAAGTATAATAAGTTTTAACATACTTTACCAGGTACATATTTCTTAGTTAGAGTCTATGATATTCTTTGGAATTAAGCAAGTCAGAAAGTAGAAACTAGCCTTTAGATAAACTATAGGAGATATCCCTGATACCCATCTGCAGAAAGAAAAGAGACACACATCTCTTAACATTAAAATAGTTTAAATGAACCAAAATAGTTTGGAATGTCAGTTTAAATATTTTGGTGAGTTGAGCCAAATTTAAACCGGCTAAAAGAACTAAATGTTGACTCATTTGACAAGAAAAACCAGTGGGAGGAGAGGCCTTAGACTTGGGGTGGGGGTGGGGGTTGTGCCTGGTGGTTCATGTTCTTTCTCCTCTCTCCATAGTGTTACACCATGTCATTTCATCCTAAGGCTGGTTCCAGTCGTGACTATATGATAGTTGTCAGAGGACAGAGGCCAAGTGCTTCTTCCTGCACATCCAGAGGCCTGCTTCTTCCCCAGCATTCTGAGCAAGAGTCCTGAACGTGTCCCTCCCTGAGTGGAACAGCTTACCTCACAGGACTAATCCACAATAATTGTGGCCAGGGAAATGGTTATGTCGATTGATTTATACCAATCAGGATGCATATCTGGAGCTGGGGATGGGCTCATTTCTGAGAAGGACATAGATTATGTGGAGGGCAGGTAGATACTAGTAGGAAAACTGGGGAAAGGGACAAAGATACTAGTAGGAAAACTGGGTGTTCACTACATGGACATCTGGTCTGAAAGACAATAGCAAACCCAGGGCTATGTTTACTGAAAATCACTGTTGGTATTACCAATAAGAAAATGGTTCCCGATTACAAACGAACAACAGCAACAACAACGTTCCAAGGCCAATATGTTTATTATTTTGTGTTTGACTTAAGATGGCTGAATGATTTCATTTTCAGTTATAAGCATTACATTAATTCCCATGCAAAAACCCAAGACTGCATATGCCTGATTTCAATTGGCTAAAATCCAACTTGTGAGTCTGGACCTTTAAGATCAAATCCAAATTGTTGCTTGACCTTTCCAATAGTAGACATCATGGTCATCCTTTGAGATATCAGCTGGGCCCCTGACCTCTCAGACACCACAGTTTGCCATGAGTCCATATCAAAACAGGGAGCCAGTGACTTGTGGTATCTAAACCTGGCAAGTGATTTCATTCATGAAGATAAGACACCTCCACACAAAGCTACCACCCACAGATATGTCCTCGTTCCTGCTCTATAGAAAACCTGCTTTTGAACAGGCATGGTGTCTTCTATTCAGGGATTATAAATTCTTTCTGCCAGTTTTCCCCACAACTCCCAGTAGAAGCAAAGAGACTTTACATAAAAGCTTACCTCTATAACCCCAAAAGCAGTACATACAAAGACACCTACTCTATCAAGTATATTTTCCCCAGCTTTGGATGGTCACATAGCAGGTGTAAAGCTTTACAAACTTCTCTCCGTAAGACAGGAACCAGGAATATCAAAGAGGGAAAAACAGGACCCCACAATTAAAGGAGAACGAAACAAATGCAAAGAATCATTCTATTGATCGAGAGAAATGGGTTAAATGAAAAAAAAAAATGATAGCATTTCAACAGTGGATGTCAATGTCTATTGAAACACACACAATGGAACTCTGACAATGGCCAAGATTTCATTAGTGCAAATAACAATTATAATGGTATGTTCTTTAATAGGATTTAAATAAGGCTTCAAATAATTACACACGCTAAAACTACCATTTGGAAACCTTAATTCTGTTTGGAAAGTTGTCAAACACACCCTCCAAACCATCCAAAGTTCTGATCTGAGGACAATTACATTCAATGAAGTTGCTTCAAAACACAACTGGTAGCATTATCACTTTCAAAGTCTACATTGTTTGGTGAAAAGGGGGAAACTACTCCCATCACTGGTCAAAGGGAATAAACCCAGCTAACATACCAGGTAGTTTCCAAGTTCAGATGATTCTCAAATATCTGTAGTGATGAAAGCTCATTAAAAAAAATTAAATAAAAAGACAAAAAAAACCCCACAAAAAAACCCACAACAGAATCCTGAAGTGTCAGAAAGAGATCTGTTGCCCTATCCTCATTAACAAATTTGCACAAAGCATGAAACAGTAAAAAAGCAAGAGAATTCATGGGCATTTTCGTCTATGGCTCAAGTTCTCCTTAAAAAAACCAAAACCAAAACCAAAAACCAATGTGACAATAACTACAAAAAATAAACAACAAAATCAGAGGCAGAATATGAAATAGTAATATACTGTTTCAGAACCTGCACCGTCCTGCAGAACCAGGAAACTTAAAATGTGTTCTTAACAGATCCAATCTAGGCTGGATATGTAAAAAACGGAAAGTCAGCATCACAAACCACACTACACATGATGAGCGTTTGAGAACCAGAAAAAGGGGTGGGGGAGGGGGGAGGCAGCAAAACGCTCAGAAAAATTTATCATCAATTCTGAAATGGGGCCTTGTGACATCATCAGGGTTGATAAAGACAGAGATGGATTTCCCCGGGTTCTCAGTCACTAGCTGTTGCAGTTTTTTGGCCAAACGGTCATCAGGCTGGTTGGGGTCCCCTCCGTCGGACTGCGGGGAGGGGATGCTGGTGGTGCTGCCCCGCCTCTGGAGCTCCAGCGTCAGCCGGTTGGCCGCCTTGACGTGCTCGATGGCCGTGCGCAAGTGCTCCGCCGGGTCCGAGCGGACGGAGGAGAGCTTCCGCGCATGGAGCATGACGGTCTCCTCTGACAGGTGCTCCAGCATGTTGCACTGAGGGATGAAATAATTGGGGCACATCTTGTTGACTAGACAGTGTTGTAGGTCATCGATGAGGCCCAGCAAAAAGTGTGCTGCATAGTCTTCTTGGGCCAAGTAGTTGGCAGGAAGTCTGTCACAGGCCCAGAGCATCATGCTCCGCAGGTGATAGGGGCTGATAGCCTTGGGCCGGGACAGGAGTTTAATGATGATGGCTTTGCAGGCCTGGTAGGCCTGCATGAGGCTACTAGAGATGCACTTCTTCAGCTGCACCTCGCTCCTGGCAAAGGACAGCCGCCATTCATTGTCCTTCTTACCCTTGTATGAGCAAGCAGGCACCAAGTAAAACCCACTGATGACCTCTTCCTCAGTGATCTTCCCATCCCAAAAGTGGTTCTCCATGAGCCAGCTCTGGGCCACTGCAGGCCAGCCCTTGAAAGATACCACAGGGACGATATCATACAACATGCGACTGCTCCCCACTCCCAGAATGATGGAGATGATGGTCCCGTTCTTCTCTACCTTTTCCACCTTTGGCATCCCTCGCTGGGGTTTCTTCTGGATCTCCGAGAGGACAATGCTGATGGAGTCATAGAACCAGTCGGCCACTTTGGTTGGGGAGAAGAAGTAGTTGGTGGCACCATTGATGTGATCCACGATGGTGCAGCAGTCTTTCCACTTACTGATTGTCCCCTCGTCAAAGAGCCGGAGGCTCAGCCAAGAGTGGCACAAGGCTGAGTGGCGCATGTCGAGTGTCACAGGCTGATTACGGTCATGCAGCTTAAGGGCTGGCACCAGAAGAGTGAAGTCCATGTCGTAGTCTGTCCCCCGGGCATAGACATTCAGCTCATCTAAGTCCAGGTCCACCACGCCTTCCCGGACTCCCCCGGAGAGCAACAGGTACTCATTGGCCACTGGAAGTTTTTGGTCCAGCTTTTGCACCATTCCTAGAAAAGCAGAAAGAGAAAACACTATTACAGGAAGCACAGATACCAGACTCTTTGGCATCAATGTAGAACGTGCTGAGTTTCCAACACCCACTATTCGCTTCCGGTGCAAATTCAGATCTCAGGCTGCCACACGGACCCAGCCAGCAGTATTTTCTTCTTTCTCATACATGCGAGAATACATCCTTTACTGAGTGGGAGAATTACAGTAGACTTTTCTCTTGTGGCAAGAGCAGTAACTTTTTCAATCATAAACAGGGGCCTTCCTTCCCCCCATCATCACCATGGTCAGTAGCATCACCATCCACTAGATCATCCAGGCTGAAAACCTCAGTAAGCTTTAATCTTCATTGGCTTCTACAGCCAAATTTTGTCTATATAACCTCTGCAACATTTCTCACTCCTTCCCTGTTCCCCATCTTTGCTGTCATCATACAAAGCCAGGCTCTTTTGTCTCTTGCCAAAACAGCCTCCTCACCCCTAGGTTTGCCCTGCGTAAACATCCCTCTGTGCCAGTGATTCTCAGCATGGGCTGTGGAGACTGAATGCGGGACACTTTCAGGGGGTGGTGAGGTCACAGCTCTTTCCACAATAACACTAACACATCATTTGTCTTTTTTCACCGTGTTGACACCTGAACTGACGCTTGATGGTATGAAGTAAGTGGAGGGACAAACTGGTAGGCATTCGTGAAGACAGTGGCACTAAACCACACTGGCAGTCCTTGGACTCTTTACTGTACTAGCATTAAAAAAAAAAAATTCAAGGGCGCCTGGGTGGCTCAGTCGGTTGAGCGTCCGACTTCAGCTCAAGTCATGATGTCCCAGTTCGTGACTTCAAGCCTCACGTCCGGCTCTGTGCTGACAGCTCAGAGCCTGGAACCTGCTTCAGATTCTGTGTCTCCCTCTCTCTCTCTCTCTGCCCTCCCCCACTTGCACTCTATCTCTCTCTCAAAAATAAACATTAAAAAAAGGTTTTTTTAATGAAAAATGAATTAAAAAATTATTTTAAAAATTCAGTTTCACTCCAGAAAATCCCTAATGGAAAAGAAAAATGAAATGGGTTAACTTTATTAAATCCCAACTCTTGAATCACCTTTCTTTTTTAAAATTTTTTAATGTTTATTTATTTGTTTTGAGAGAGAGAAAGAAGGGGGCAGGGGCAGAGAGAGAGAGAGAGAGAGAGAGAGAGAGAATCCTAAGCAGGTTCCACACTGTCAGCACAGAGCCCAACACAGCATGGATCCTGACCTGAGAGAAATCAAGAGTCAGACGCTTAACCAACTGGGGCCACCTGGGGCTGCCTCTCTAATGCTGTGTGACAAAATGGGAAGCAACCAGAATGTACTTCTGCCTCACACTGAAATACAAAAGCTGTCCTCAAGAAGAGGGTTCATGCTAGAGCTGTGGGCTAAGTCAGCTGCTTTGTTTGTGGAAGACCATTTTTACTTTAAAAAACCACGATAAACTACGGGCATTCAGACGTGGGTATCTGATAGACATTTTCATTAAAAAATGAACCAAGTTAGCTTGTCTTCACAAAGACACACATAACAACTGAAATATTTATTACCAATGAAAAAAACCCAGGGTTTTCAAAAAAAAAACCACACACACACACTAAATTTTAGAAAACTCATGTCTTGCATCATGAGCTTAATATCTTCCCAAATGGTATGCTTTTCTAGTACAATTGTGTGGTGATATAAAAAACGTGATTTTTGGATGCTAACGTGAACTCTTTGAGAGAGAGGACTATGTCTCCACTATGTGGTAGGCAGGCATTGGGCTCTGTACCCAGTGGGAATGGAACTGAAGGTATGACTAAATGACAAAGGAACAAAAAGATAGAATTAAAGGGACTGAACCCATTAATGGGATGAATTGTTTAAATAAAGACTAAATGTAAATGACTGTCCCATCCACATACAACCATGCCCTTCCTGCCAGCATCACTCTCTGTGACATACGTAACAAATTTTCTCCAAAGATCGCAAAGAACTATCACAAACTACAATTCCATTATTCACTGCAATTACTTTGAATCAACATGGCCTATTATTAATAAGACAATCCAAATGCAAATAGATAAGCCTTGTATACATGCTTACACTACCGTTTTATTTCAGAATTTAATACTCAAATGAAATAAAAATGTGCTCTCTTCTGTTCTTTAAGATCCTATTTTCCAAACCACATTAACCATGAAAAACTCTCATTTAGTGCCATTTCTGTACATATAAATAGGAATATAGCAAGCTACCACTTTTGTTTTAAAAAAATCCATAATTGGTCATAAAGAATCCAGTATACCTGACTGGAGGCTGTTTCTCACACTCCTGCTGTCAGTGCTGTCCCTTAAGGACTGGCTGCCAAGAGCCAGCTCAACCAAAGTCATGTCCTGGACTTGGGGGGAGGATGGGGATACATATCAATCTGGGAATGCCCCGGTTCAGGATACTCTGAAAAACCATTCAAATCCAGAGTTCCCGGGGGTGGAGGTGGGGGGGTCAGCTAAGGCAGACACTGTGGTCTTCAAAGACACCTGACTTCTCCCTCTGCCTGATCCTCCTTAGGGTCCCTCCCTTCCATGGTGGCTGATCCCAGGGGTGTTTCTTAATAAATATCCTAACTCCATTCCAGGGACTGGTTCCTAAGTAACCCAATGTAAGACATTACATACCAACCAAGCAAAAGCAGCCTTTGCTACAATGTCAGCATGGAAAATTTATCTTCCTTTTCCTTTTATTTTTTTAATGTTTATTTATTTATTTTGAGAGAGAGTATGGGTGTGCACATGCGCAGGCAAGTGGGGCGGGCAGAGAGAGAGAGAGAGAGATACAGAGAAAGAGAGAGGGAGAGGGAGAGGGAGAGGGAGAGGGAGAGGGAGAGGGAGAGGGAGGG
>NW_024412400.1:83845665-83893791 GCF_014898765.1 Herpailurus yagouaroundi
GGGAGAGGGAGGGGGGAGAGGGGGAGAGGGAGAGGGAGGGGGGGAGAGGGAGAGAGGGAGAGGGAGAGGGGGAGAGAGAGAGAGAGGAAGAGAGAATTCCAATCAGGCTCTGCGATGTCAGCACGGAGTCTGCTCACCAACCGTGAGATCATGACCTGAGCAGAAATAGAAATCAAGACTCAGAGGCTTAACTGACTGAGACACACAGGTGCCCCTATGTTCCTTTTAAAAGCGTTTTCAAAAACCAAATTTAGTAACCAAGGATTAAAAGTTACCATTAACACCAAGACAAAGAAAGATTCATTTCTCAATTGTTACCATGTTTCAGTATTAACCTCATCTTTATAATGTAACAAATGTCACCACCTCAAGTTTTAGCTACAGGATAAACAGGTAAGATTTGCTTCTCAGAATCTAGAACAGGTTGGGAGAATCATTTTCACTATTTTATGGGCTCACAGGTAGGCAGTTGCTTTCAAAGAGGGATATTTGATAATGAAATAATTTGTCATTATTTCAAATATTTTTAAATTGTAGCATGTGGAGTGCCATAAATACATGTAGGAGATATGCTGAAATATTATAATTAATAAATAAGAGCTGAACAAATTAGAAGTGGTATTATAATTTGGATACCACATCACTGTTCCCTCTTAGGCATAAATGACTCAAAACTCTATACATTGTTTTCTGTCCTAAACAGGATGAAGCTGGCTTTGAGCATACTACCAAGGACCTGTCTAGACAACCAGAATAAGTTGTGCATTAACAGGCTGAGTATAATTTGTTTGCAAATGTGCCAGGTAAGAAAAAGCTAAACTGGGGCACCTGGGTGGCTCAATAGGTTAAGTGTCCGACTCTTGATTTTGGCTCAGGTCACGATCTCATGGTTTCATGAGTTCAAGCACCGCATTGGGCTCCGTGCAGGCAGCATGGAGCCTGCCTGGGGTTCTCTTTCTCCTTTTCTCTCTCTGCCCCTTCCCCACTTACACTGTCTCTGTCTCTCTCAAAATAAATAAATAAAACTTAAAAAAGAAAGAAAGAAAAAGCTAAAATTCACTTCTGCCCTCTACTGGATTAAAGAAGTTTTAATATGTTGCCACTTGTTAGCATATACACTAAAACATTCCTGCCAGTAATAAAATGGTCTTTCCTCCCCAGTGTGGCTTATGCACCAGTTAAAATGCTGCCCCTCCTTTCAGGAGACATAAAACTATTTGTCTAAATTCTGTTTTCAGGAGTTAGGTTAATTTTGGACACTTAACTCCTTTAAAGGGCAGAGAGAACTTTAGCAGCAGAGAAAATATTGCTGAGGCTCATTTGCTCAGCTCCTAAAAGTTAGAAATACAGTCCCCAAGGCCAGTTGTTCCAGAAGCTAATCCCCTGTGGCACCTACATTTACATTTACCTGCCTGAGCCAATTAGTATGCAGTGTTACCACTGATTTGGTAACACACTGGAGCCTGCCCCAGCATTCTACAAACTCAGATGCCCTCCTTGAAAACTTTCCTAGGCCAAGTTGAAATGAAAATGAGCTGACATCAGCTATCATGGTAGATGGGTTGCCATGCAACTGAAATACAGCCAGGGGCTGGAGGGAAAAAGGCAGAGGAGAAAAAAAAAAAAAATTCAACCCTACACTTTGGCCACTGACACCAGTTCTGACAAGTGCTTCTTTGAATTGATCCAAAGATTTCTGTGTAATTACAGGAGGGTGAGATCAAGTGACTGGCTGTTTAGCTATTAGCAAATTATCCAAAACCAAGAGTGAGAATAAAACGAAGATACACACAGAACGCTGAGCGTGTCAGCAGGAGAGAGAGAGCGTATTCCCTTGGGTCGGTCTCCCGTTTTTCATGGAAGCATTGGCACATGTTTGCTCTTAAAAACACAAAGTAAAACTGCCACCCAGCCTCCCTTCCTGTAATTGATTCCTTGATTTTGCTTTATTCCGTAGTTTCTACTTAAGAAGACCTTAATTACTGGTGTAACTTGTAACTAAAGAGTTAACAGGGCAGCTAAACCAGGCTGCAACTTTTACCCAAATCTGCTAGTTCTCAGGCATGCTGTCTGCTACCCTGTTTCTATAGCATAATATTCTTGCCTGACACCCAGTGATAACCAAGTGTTAATTCAGTTGTTTTGCAGAGACTCAAGATTTCATCAAAAAGCCATCCAAACCAGTCAGGACCCCTGGCCTCCTCTTTGAGAACAAGGAAAGGAAAATAACACTCCTCAGTAGCTTCTCCCCCCTTTATCCGGACCCTTTTCCACTTGTCTTCAGCAATCCTGGACCCCCTCCTTTGGGTAGGTAGATTTAAGGCTTGCCCCGCCTCCACCTCTTTGGCTGCCTCTTGAAGAAACCCTTTCCTTGCTGCACACTCAGTGTCTCAGTGATTGGTTTTGCTATGCACTAGACAGATGGACTTGGGTTCTGTTACACTGGGGCCTCAAGTTTAAGGAATGACTTCCATGTCATCCACTTAGTCCTTTGCTGATCCTCCATAGAATGTCAAGTGAAAAATGGGACTCTGTCCCTGGCTCCCTCATATTCTCGTGAATGAAACTTGATCACACTCCAGTGACTTCATACTCCAAGCCATCATCGCTCAAGCATACGCTGCCAGATTGTTAACACCAGAACACAGGAACTGGGTATGGTTTCCAGCTTCACAGTGTCACTCCAGTAGATACGGTGGGGTGTGGGGGGGTGGGTGGGGCTCAAGGAGGTAATTTAATAAATGCTAAGTAGATAAGGTATTTGTGCAGATTCCATAAAAAACAAAACAAAACAAAGCTGTTACCCATGTTGAAGGGAGAAAGATATGTCAAAGAGGTCAAATGTTTATGTCTTATTTTTATAATAATTTTTTGAAGTTTATTTAGTTATTTTGACAGCGAGAGTGACAGTGAGAATGGGGGAGGGGCAGAGAGAGGGAGAGAAAATCCCAAGCAGGCTCCCTGTGCTGTCAGCACAGAGCCTGAAGCAGGGCTTGATCTCACGAACTGTGAGATCATGACCTGAGCCGAAATCAAGGATCGGATGCTCAACCCACCGAGCCATCCAGGTGCCCCAATTATGTCTTATTATTAAAGCTACAGAATTAGATCAGCTTTGTCTCTCTCTGTATCTTTGACTATGTATACAAAAGATTTCTATGTAAATTAAAAAAAGACCTGAGCATTTCAATAATATTCATTTCTAAAAAAGTGTTATCTTTTCTACCCAAACTCATGTGACACACCAATAACAGTGCCTCATGACAGTCAGTGACAGTTAATAGTAGGAAAGGTACAGAATATAACGATGTTGACAAAATGCTTCTGTGATTCTGATACATCTCCTTGGGGAACCATCTATTGGTTGTTAATACATAATAAAACCTTGCTATAAAAAATTGATTTACACTTCAAAGAAATAAATGTTTTTGTCAGGCTTACTTGACATTCTGAGAAACATTCTGAGAAGTAGGCTGGCCACCTTATTCCAAGAAAGGCACCAATCTGCAGGAGTTTTAATGATACCAGTTCGGGGAAGATTTTCTTCATTCGTGGCAAGAAATCATGGAGTCTCTCACCTTACAGAGGAGGTTCAGAAAGGAGAAATAACTCATTCAAGATCACACAGCCCAGATGACAGATTAACAGCATTGTCTTATTTCCACAGTTGTTGCAAAGGTCAGAATGGCATATATATACTGTTTTCCTTATGACAACAACTGAACTTGACATAAATGCAGAATGCTTGAAAGGAAAGTAGCAGGGGGTCTGAAGGTAAAGTGTCAACTTTGAGCTTTCATTGGTCAAAGCTGTAGTGTGGCCTTGGGCAAGCAGCAGAACATGTCTGAGCATCCACATTTATCATAAGGAAGAATAGAATCTTACCATAGATAGATCTAATATAAGATACCTATCACAGACCTAATCATAAATAGAATTTATCATAAGGAAGAATCTTGCAAGAAGCTATTACTATTCCAAAATAAATAGACTATAAGACACAGGAAATAGAGAAGTAAGACACGATTGGAACCTCCCAGCTTTTCAATAATCTGCTGAGTGGTCATTAATATTAATGGTTGTAACAATATATTCCATAATGCAAAGAGTCTGTTTTACTTGGCATAATTTCTGAGACAAGTGCATGTAATCTTATTTAAATCTTTTAAAAAACTGATTAACCCATGTATGGTAAAAACTAACTATATATGGTAATAGGACTGATTCAAAAGATGCCTCTTCAAAGGAGTCTCCCCTGATCTTCCCTTGTTTTGATACAAATATGTATGCAAGCGCACTGGACTAAGATAGCCTTGGGTTTAACTGTGGGTTTGCCATTTACTACTTAAATAACTCAGACAAGTTATTTAACCTCTTTATGTTTCCAATTCCTCATCTATTTAAAAAAAACCAACCAACCACATAACCACACTTACAGGGTCGATATGAAATGTCTAAGCACATAGTAGATATTTCATTAATTTTCCCCATATGTTCTTCCCTTTCTCCACTACCTGTAAAACTGGAATAGCAAACACCACCTATTCCATAGAGTTGTTCTGAAGATTTAACTAAGCCTGTCTAAGGCCTTTAGCACATGCAAGGCATATAAAACATATTAGGTGAAGGGAGATGGATAGAGTATTCTCTCCCTTAGCTGTGCTCAGACTGCTGCTGGCCCACGGGTGCCTCCTCTGCTGAAGGCTATCGTGTGGGATGGCACCCAGCTTGGCAAGCAGAGGGCAGACCTGATTCCAGCCCTTCCTTGTTCCTTCTGAACAAATGCCCTGCATTATAAATACCTGTACACCCCTATGGAGGGCCTTGGTCTGAGTTCTTACATTAGCACTTTCTATGCCTATTGAATAGCGGGCTGTACTCACGGCTTATTTTTCCCCCTAAATAAGATAACAATATAAAGCATCTGACACAGTAATTGGCAAAGAAGCTCAGCAAATTGTCACAGCCAATTGTCCATAAGCTCCTGCAGTCAGGTTTTATTACTACAGTGGCTAACACAGATCCTGGGATCAGAAGGCAACTGCTTGTTGAGTGTACCATTGTGTCAGTCAATGCCAGTACCCCAGTAACACATCCCAAGGATCATGGGATTTGCTACACAACATAATACGAAATACTGCCAGCATATATCTGTAAGATCATTGACTAATAATTCAAAAGTCAGAGTGAAAGGGGCTCTGGGTGGCTCAGCCAGTTAAGCATCCGATTCTTGATCTCAGCTCAGGTCTTGATCTCAGGGTCATGAGTTCAAGCCCCACGTTGGGCTCTGTGCTAGGCATAAAGCCTACTTAAAAAAAAAAAAAGGCAAAAGTCATAATGGAAAAAAAAGCGTAATTTTTAAATCAGTTTCTTTGTCACAGTCTACTATGCTATTCTGAACACAATGAGCATGAGTTAGGCCTGAAATCAAGTCTGATTCACCCATGAACAACATAATTAACCACTCTGGGCATCTGTTGGGGAATGAAGTTAGGGAATGACAACTAAAATTTAGTTGGTGGTCACAGGGATAAAATGAGAACAGGCACACCAAATAACTTAGCATGTGGTCTGGTACCTACTCGGCAGCCAATAAAGACAGAGATCTGAGAACATGCATACAGTACACATTATCAATATATTTTCCTCATCTCATAAGTCTTGCCCTTTCTTTTTTTTTTCTTTTTAGTTCTTAGGACAGTTTAAAAAGTCATGGCTTTTGCCAATTAGAACTTCTTGGCAAGATTCAAAGGGGCATCTTATTAGCTCCGCCTAGAAGCTTCCCATAGCCACAACAGGCCATGAAAGCTACATATTGTCAGTTTTACAAGGCATGTTCACTTTAGAAGGCTCATTCCTGAAAGATGAAAAAACAACAGCAAGTGGAAAGCAAGAATACTGCCAATATGGTATTAAATGGCTACCTGAGGACACCAACATATATCAGTGATGACCAGACCACCTTTCTCTGGATCTTCAGAAGAAGTGAGAAGTTTGTGATGGAGGCGTTTAGATCTAAGTCACCTGTACCCCATTAACCTCTGCCTGAGACTCAGATAAGTGTGGTTTGCATTGAAAGGCATTTGGGGATGTCTGTGCAACCACTTATCTTCTCTGAAACTGGAAAGCTGGGTTTGATTGGGGAATGGGGTTGTCTACATTTTAGAAGAGAAATAATATAGTAAGCTACATTCAGGAACTTGCAGAAATGGACGGAATTCAAAACTCAGGTTTAATTTGTTCATGCATGCAACACATAGTATTAGTGGCTCCTCTCAGCCAGTACTGTGCTAGGTGCCGAAGATACAAAGGTGAAGAGAAACACACAGCCCCAGTACATAACACTTATCATTTAGTGAGAAAGCCACATATAATTGTATCAGTCAGGACAGATGCAGTTATGCTGAGTAACAAAGCTAAAGTCTCAGTAACTTAAAACAACAAAGTCTTGTTTTCATTCAGGCTGTATGACCATGAGGGGTTGGCTGGAGGCTCTTCTTTTCTTAAACCAGGACCCAGGCAGCTAGAGCAACCCTCATTTAGAACTTCACAGTTACTCACTGCAGGAAAAGAAAGCCCTGGAGGATCTCTTCAGCAGTTAAATGCTCTGGCCTGGAAGTGACAGATGTCATTCTCATTCATAAATCACTGGCCAAAACCAAACCAGTCACATGGCCTCACCCAAACCCCGGGAAGAAAGTACAATTCTACCTCCAGCTGAGAAGGTAGAGAGACAGAAATATTTGAAAAGGAGCATGAACAGCTCTCACACTAATCAAATAATCATACACTAATGAACATGTAATTATAAGCTGAGATAATAATACTGAAGGAAATGAATAAAGGTCCTAGCGAAAACACAGAAGAGGAAGTGGAGTGTGTATCATTTAGCCTGGAGAATAGAAAATTCAAGAAGGCCATGAGATCCACCTTTAAATATTTGATGAGTCACCCTGGTAGAGAAATGGGCTTTACCTATAGGATTCCAGTAAGTAGAAGGCATAGAGAGAAATATTCTGCCTGATCTGTCAGTGAAAGACCTGTCTTGTACCAGGTAGAATTTTCTAACAATGCTGCCAGTCGAGAGAGGGCATTTCCTGTCCCAAGAGATGATCAATCGTAATCTTTGGGGGTGCTGCGGCAGACTAAAAAGACAAATATGCGATGGAGTCTGAGTCTAGATGTCTCTCGAGGTGGCCGCTCATGACAAAAACCTACTACTGAAGACAGACAACTACACCGTAGACTCCTAAAGCCACCTCTGGCCATCCCATGGGGGGCCCAGAAACAGTAGCACTAAGAAACCCAAGGGTACACCAGACTCAAATGCTGGATGCTGCTCTCTCATCAGGTTTACCCATCTTCATTTTTAATCTGCAGCCCAGCTGCGGTCACATCTGTAACTCTGCCAGTTTTAAAAGGAGAGAGAGAGCACAGTACTAGCAGTAACACACATAACAGCAAAAGGAGGGCTGACTTTCCACAGCACACTTTCAAGCTACGCACATCTCATGCCAAAGGCTGAGAAGGGCACGTTTATTGGCTGTACTGTGCATCAAGGCACAGGCGGAATGTTTTACTGTTACCTTATCCAAAGCTCTTGGCATTTTCAAGAACATAAGACTGCCCTCATTTTATAGGAAATCCCAATGAATATCAGTCAAGTAAATTGTTCATAGTCACAACAGCTGAGCCGAGATCCAAATTCAAATTGATTTCACACTCTCCCATGCTGCTTTCCAGCATTAAAAAGTTTCTTCTAAGAGAATAAACAACTTCATATCTTCAAGCCTTTGAAATTGCCATATACAACATTCTAGGAAATAGTGGAAGCTTATTTCCCCATGTAAAAATAAAACAAATTCTATTTTGGAATGAAATGATTTCTAAAACAGATGAACAGCTGATTTTAGGCATCCCTAAGGAATGAAGAATATGAGTAAAATAGTTGTGACACATAACTATGTATGCAGGCACGTGTATGTGTTGGATACTTAATTCTCAGACAATTTTCAGAGAGCATTCCACAAGTTGTCTTAATCACAACGACACCCTTGGCATTCTTTTAGGACCCCACGACACACTCTTGAGAATGTTCACATCTATTTAGACGCATAGTCTAATTTACGTAGTTCAGTCTCAGAGCGAAGCCTTAATTTTAAAGTCAAATCCCCTAAATTTCTACTACTAAGGTGGGGAGACAGACTGAGGGTGGCTGAGAATGTCATTACCAGAGGAAATCGTAACCACAGAGCCATAAGCTCAGTTCCGAGTTCTGAAGCAGCAAAATCTTTCCTCTGTGGACACAGTATCTACTGTGGCAACATTTCTTCACTGAAAACCTAAGCTCAGACACACTGAAAACCATGGGGAAAGAAACATGAAGAATCCTGTGTCTTCTCTAAATACAGACTCCCCCACCCCACCCCCCACCCCCTGCCCAAACAAAAACAAAACCAAGAAACCAACTGGTATCCATGAGCCTATGTGAAGAGCTATCCTTCCTGTGACCCAGCAGCCTAAGAAAGTATGAGACTATTGATTAAAACTGGACTTTATAGCTGTAGCCTACACTACACACTTAGAGTTGCTACATTACCTCAAAATGATCCCAATGTAAATAAAGACGGCTCCTCTAGAGGATTTTAAAATCATCATTGGCTAGCAATGAGCTTGTTTTAAAATTAGTTTAGTCTGGAAAATTTCAAACGTAAACAAGAGTAGAGATAATAGTATAATGAATCCTTATTATTGTTATTGACTTCACCTTATTTTATTTTTTTTCTAATATGTATGAATATACAAGTAGGTGGTGCATGTGTGTGTACACTCATGTGTGTGTGTGTAGGAGATGATGTTGATGCCCTGCCATGTTCTTGCAGCTGAGGTAGGCAGTGTCCTGCAAGCCGGCAGTCTCCCTTCTCCAGGCCAATGAGTCTGCTCCTTTGTCTGGGGGCCGTCTCTGCCCTGGCACTACCAGGAAGTACAGGGGGCGCAATGCACAACAATGGACACCACTGGTGGCAATCCTCAACCAATGGGGGCAGGAATCGGTGAACCAATGCCCCAGCTTCCCCAGATCCTACTAGGACAATTCTGAAATGGGTTCTATACAACTTCCGAGAGGGTCTCACAAGATTAATCTGCTCATTAGCTCAATAACACTTCATTGGCTTTTCTCTCTTCTCTGTTTCAATTGCTCTACTCCCTTACTCCTGCTTCTTAGTACCACACCAAGGTAGTTCTTGTTTTGGGGACTGCACGTGCATGGGCATGTGCACACACGTGTGTGTGTGTGTGTGTGTGTGTGTGTGTGTGTGTGTGTAGCAATACTAGACAGGCACATCTCTAATAATTCTGGATAAAATTATAACATGTCAGATTTACAAATGGCCATGAGACCAGAAGCACAATCCAATGATAATGAATTACTTGTTCTTTCCCACAATCAAGGTATAGATCTAGTATACGTGGCTTATAAAACTACATCTGAGCATAACTCCTAGAAAGAGTTCATCATCTTTCTTCGCTCAGCAAGCTTGTTTTCTGGTTCATTTACAGTTAGCACCTTGCCTATTAATTTATTGCTTTGCTGATATTCCAATTCTCATTTTCCAAAGGACATTCTAAAACCTCTTCCAATTCTAGAAAACTTTGGAGAGATGAAAACTTATATATTACTTTGAAATTGGCATTTCTTCCTCAAATTACAAAGAAAACAATAGGGAGTAGGTTTGAGGAGAAAAAGCCAGCTTCCCAGTTTACTGCAGGAACCAACCTTCAGAATGGAGCTTGTTCAAGTGCACCCGCCTTATTAATATGTAAAAGGTCAAACCAAATTCAAAAGCCAAAATCACATTTCTCTTTCAGCTTCCACCTGGGATTATTCTGCCTCTGTTCCTCTAAAATATATGGAAAAAATTGTGAATGATGTATTTAATCTCTCCATTAGGTGACCTTTGCCCATACTTTCTTTAGCGTAGTGCTTAGGCCAATTATCAGTTATTTGTTGACCTGTCAAGTGTCCCTTTGTCGGATGATATGTGTATCCCCTAACCTAACATGACAAAAGTTCAACAGATGTCAGTTGAATGAATAAATAGATGGTATTGCGTAAAGATAAGAGTTTATGAGCATCTTCCAGGATGAACTGCCAGGGTGATAGATAAACTTACACAGATAGTGTCAATTTGACACTGTCATTTCCAGACCCAATGAAGAACTCCAGAGCCACTATATCTAAAAGCAAAGGAATCACACTCCATCTACAGAAGAGAAGGAAAGGAGAAGCTATGACCCTGTTAATGAGCTGACCCTAAACTAACTATACGGTAACTACACAAAGGCATCTCGTACTCTCCAAGAATAATTTAACTCTAGGATATTTTCCAAAGCACCAATTTCTAGCCCACAATCAGCCAGAGATTAGAAGAAAAGCTACTATGTAATTACAGTGTGATCTAAGATCAAAGTCTAATACCTGTGTGTGTGTGTGTGTGTGTGTGTGTGTGTGTGTGTGTGTTAATGATAAATGGTGTTTTTCCTTTAATGTGCAAGAACAGACCCTGCAGGTAAATGGATTCTGTCTTACTAAGCAGTTTCCAATCACTGCCAGGAGATGGCACCCACACCCCATTCATTTACCTAGCATTTATAGCTGGGAACCATAATCAAAGAATCCTAAAATGAAAGCTTTGGGGAAGCAGAGGCTTAGCAAAGCGGTAAGATTTGATAAGACTATATTACAAGCAACCTTCCCGTGGGCAGTGGTAATTCAAGGTACCACCCAGTGACTCTGAACTTTGCCTTCTGGTTTCCCGGAGGAAATCTGTTGGTAATTCAAGAGCTCACAGGCTCTATCTAGGTTGAGCCAAGACTAAAAAATGCTTTGTCTGGGCAGGCGATGTGATTGACAATTGATTCTCAAAGTATATTAGAAGACCTTGTTGCAAGGCACAGAGTTTCAGCTCCGATTTGCTACAGTGAAAACAAAAATCATAAATAAAGCTTCAAGTGACAGGAATAATGGGTATCGAGAAGGCGGAGGAAATAGTCCTTGATGTTATAAGGTTAAGATACCACTCTCTCTGGAAACTGTTTGATTCTGACTACAAATAAGTAAATACACCAAAAGATTTTGGGAGCCAAGGTTATTAATAAAAAGGAAATTGATTTTTTAACCTGGATTCAATCAATAAAAGTAAAACACATATTGATTTACACTGTATGCTCTGTACGAATGTGTGTTCTGCCGTTCCCTGAGAATGGCCATCAGTCATTTATGTGAATTGCTTAGAATTCTCATTGCACAGATATGGGAACTGAGGCTTTTGCCAGCTGCAAAGACTGGCCAATACAAGTGCACAAAATACCTACATGGTTGTTTGGCCTAAATTGGATTAAAAACTAGTCTGAGCACATTCAATTATTTTGAAGAAAGGAAAACTGTGTCATTTGGATTCCTTACCAGGTTCCTAATTGATTTGTTGCAGGGTGGGCAGAAAGGTAGAGAAAGGGCTGGAGAGGTGGAGAAAGGCTGGAGAGGGCAATCTATAGATGATAAACCTAGAGGTCTCAGTTATGCCTGGCCTGGGTGGGCTACTGACGCGATGCCCCTCTTTCTTTCTGTATGCCAGCAAAAGAGACATACAGCATTCCTAGGAGATAACTTGCCTTCAAGTGTCCAGTCAACAGTTATTAATCAGTTTTCCATATGCCTCATTACTGTGGCATATTAATTAATGATGATGACCCCTTGCCTATATTGTCTTCATCTTCATTTAAATAAATCTTATGTCAAATACTAACACCCTCAATCAGATTTCCAAACAACAAAGTAGTAACGTCCCAAAAATCTGCTATCTCAAAAAATAACTCAGTTAAGAAGTCTTAAAGTTTTCCCATTATAAAAGGCCAGAATGTTCCACATCAAAGTCTGGATTGGTACAACTACACCCATACCTATAATTTAAGGAAGGATGAGGGGATCAAATAAGTATTTCCAAGAAAAACAGACAGAATATAAGTACTGACAGCGTGACAAAGAGCGGACTCTACTTCAGAGCCACGATTGTCTACCTGATAATTACTTTCAGTAGAAACATACTTTATTGTTTGAGCTTGAAAATGTTCACATCAAAAGAAGTCAGACTTAAAAAAACAACCAGTCAAAGCCCGGTGCGGAGGTTGAAATTTGCAGTTTAAAAGCACGGGAAGATCATTTGAAAGAGGGTCAAATTGTTGCAGTTTTTAAATCCACACCCACACAATAAAGAAGGGAAAGTCAAAGAGGAAGTCAAGAAGTGAATCTCTTAATGATGAAGTGGGAAAGTGGTATTTTGAGAGATGGCTTTTTCCCCTCCTACTTCTACTTGTCCTCCAACCATCAAAAAAGGGAGCAAGACTCCATAGTGTGGGGTTGAAAAGGGGTTGAACAGCTAGGAGTTGTGAACTAACATAGGGCAATTCAATATTCTAGCTAGAATTGTGAACTAACATGGTGGCTATTAGAGGAGAAATAAGAGGTGTTTTTTTTTTTTGTTGTTGTTTTTTTTTTTAACTTTATAGTGGTAAAGATTATTGTTGAATCAGTTGTCAGTTCAGGAACTCTTGGACTCCCAGGGACAAAGTTTAATTCGTATGTATGTACTCCACACATAGAATGAATGAATGAGTCATAGATGACTGGAGCCAGAACTGACCTTCCAGGTTAAATACTCCAGCTGTCATAGTTGTCAGATCAGGTTGCTGAGGCCCAAAAGGCAAAGGTGACACAGCACCACACCTGGCACAGGTGCTAAAAACGAATTTAAAGTCCTGGTCCTCAGTCCAGGGCTCTCTCCATTCCGTATGTGGGTCTCTAACCAGGAGTCTGTGGAAACTATGGGTCCCTGAGGCCCCACTCATGACTGAAGCATCATCTCCAGGGACACATACATGTTTTAAACTAGCAATGTTGAAATGCCTTCAAAAATTGAGACTGTCTATTCCCTTCCTCAATTTTAAAGCAGACAGTTTAATTGCATGTATTCAAGAAAGGCAAAGCTGTCAAGGTAGAGGAAGGGGTTCACCGCACCTATAATTCTCTAAAATCTTTTAGAGCGGAGACTACCTGTTCTTCAAATCAAGAAAGACACAACCTTGATGCAACTTTTGGAAACATGACACGACCTCCCACTTGTTCATTCTGCCCTGAATGAAAAAGATCTGGGTTTTTTTGTTGTTGTTGTTAGATTTCCTCCAGTTATTTTTTTTTCACACCCTCTCTCTCTTTCCACCCATCAGATAGTGGCTGATTTTTGTCCTCTACTTCAATCTTCAACTTAGACAAAGCAATTGTGTAATCAACCGAGAATGCTTGAGGGCTCTTGGCACACTCCACTCCTCACTCGGGAGCACATATGTGGGTCAGTGAGTATAGGCTGTAGGGCTGGCTCGGCAGCCAGGCAAGAAGCCTGCGGTGATGGGCACAATTACAGCTTAGTCCCTGAAACCAAAGATTACACAGTGTGAATAGAAGCGTTCACTTTCCAGAGCTATCAACTGTCCCGAAGGCAAATTTAGACACAATGGATTAACCACAGACACTCATATTTATACAGTGTCCCTTCCAAAAACCCAGTCAGGTTAGGATTTACAGTTAAGTGGGGAAAAGACCAAAGGGCAAGAATATTTTTAAAAGATGGTGCTTGCCTGAGAAAGGTCATTAAAAGACTCACACCCAAGTGCGGTGTGAATTTGAGATGCAGAAGCCCCATTTTTAAGGCAGTGACAAAAATTACCTTTGCACACAGACCCCAGTCTTCTCATGAGAGAAGCTTTCAGATGAGAAATTCCAGAATTCCATTTTAAACATGGAGAGGAGGAGGTTTGAAGAGAAGCCTTCCAGCAGAACCATGGGAAGTTTTTAGTGTTTCCACTAGAGGTCAGGCATTCCTAATTTTCTTTCTTCTCTTTTCCCCTTCCTTCCTTCCTTCTTTCTTTCCTTCCTTCCTCCCTCCTCCCTCCCTACTTTCCCCCCTCCTCCTCCTTTTCCTCCTCTTCCTCCTTCTCCTTCTCCTTCTTCTTCTTCTCTCCCTCCCTCCTTCTTTTTTTTTTTCACCAGTGTTAGACTGGCTTCAAAAAAAAAAAAAAAAAGGAAAAATATGAAGAAAAAGTCCTAACGACTGTATAGATAGGATACATATTTTTTAATTCATACCTGATTTTATAGATATGCTTTCAAAGTTAGTCATAAATGGATTTGGGATTGAGAAACAGTATGGACTCTCTGATGAATCCAAGATGCCCACATGCTGTTTGCAGCAATCCTGTCATAAGGATGGGATGTCATCCAGCCACTGACAGAATTCTATACCTTTGGGATGAGAAAGGCATATGGAAAAGAAAGATGCCGAAGAGATAATGTGCATGATGTGACAAAGAGATTATGAATTTAGGATATAGAAAAGCTTGAATGTGAACACTTGCTTCGCGATTTATTAGCTACATTGACATTTGGATGAGTTGCTTGACTTTCTGAAACTTTAGTTTCCTCATTAAAAAAAAAAAATGAGGATAATACGTCTTTCACAAGCTATTATGAGGCTTGAAGGAAAAAGTTACCTAAAACTCCCAACACGGTTTCTAGAAATTTGCAGATGTTGAGAAAATGTAATTTTCCTTTTAAAACAGCATTCTGTTCACACTTCTCTAAGTCAGTTAGTAACACTGGTCTTATTATTTGGGCATGTGACTTTTTTTTTTTAAAGTCATGTAACAGTATTTGTCTATCTATTCAACCATCTTCCTCCCTCCTTGTTCTTTTTAGTTTCCCCAAGCTTTGTAAGTGTCAAGTAACATGGGCTGGATATATGAAAGCTCATGACCAACTCTGCCAGCTTTCTAAGGAGCAGAAAACACTTTTTAAAAAGTTTATTTATTTTGAGAAAGGGAGAGAAAGAGAGAGGGAGGGAATGAGCAGGGGAGGGGCAGAGAGAAAGGGACAAAGACAGAATCCCAAGCAGGGTCTGTGCTGTCAGGACAAAGCCCGGCACAGGGCTCCAACCCACGAACCATGAGATCCTGACTTCGGCTGAAATCAAGAGTCAGACGCTTAAGCAACTGAGCTACCCAGGTGCCCCAGGAACAGAAAACACTTTTAGTCAAAAGTTACCACAATGCACCTGGATGACGGAGGAAGGGAAAAGTGGGTGGGAGGGAAATGGCAGAAAGAGAAAAAGAAAGATGTACTAATTTTTATGGTCAGTTTCAGCTTAATACCATCCTTTGTGTTCTCAGATGACTGATAAACGAGCAAAATGTAGTGAAATCATGGATACCAAACAGATTCTGTCTTGTTACCACAGTGGTTTTCTACCTAGCATGCAGAATCATCTGGAGAAACTATTAAGACACAGGTTGCTGGACCTCAGCCCCCAGAGTTCCTACTTCACTGGGTCTGGTGCAGGGCTCAAAAGTTTGCGTTTCTAATAAGGTCTCAGGTGACTCTGATGTTGGACACATTTTTAAAAAAATTTTTTTTTCAACGTTTATTTATTTTTGGGACAGAGAGAGACAGAGCATGAACGGGGGAGGGGCAGAGAGAGAGGGAGACACAGAATCGGAAACAGGCTCCAGGCTCTGAGCCATCAGCCCAGAGCCTGACGCGGGGCTCGAACTCACAGACCGCGAGATCGTGACCTGGCTGAAGTCGGACGCTCAACCGACTGCGCCACCCAGGCGCCCCTGATTTTGAGAACCAATGGTTTAGCATAGCCACAGAATTTACAATCCAACTGTGGAAAAGAAAATGGAATCATGATAAGAAACCTAGGCTCAATTCTGATCTTCCATTAATTCACCATGTGACGGGAAAGGTCATGACCTGTCATGCCTTCATTTGCTTACCTGTGAAGGGGAACAATGTCTGTTTACCCATGAGATCAAATGAGGGTCAAAAAAGAAACTGGTGAACTAAAACTTTGCAAAGTTAGAAAATGCTCTGTAGGAACTAAGCATGATCAACAATTCCGAACTGCATACCATAGCTGATTTGAGTTGTCAACTTGAGAGCATCAGGAGATGCCCAGATTTCTGGTCAAGTATATCTGGATGTGTCTGTGAGGGTGTTTCTAGATGATACTAGCATTTGAACTGGTGGGTTCAGTGAAGTAGGTTGCCCTTTCCAGCATGGGTGGGCACGGACAAAAACAAGGTGGAGGAAGGAGAAATGTGCTCATTCTGTATCTGGACAGATACAGAATGATTTTCTGCCTCACTGCTCAAGCTGGAGCATTTCATCTCATCTTTTCCCACCCTCCAACTGGAATTTGCATCATTGGCTCCCCTTCATTCTCACGGCCTTTGGAGCAAATTGCAGACTCAGCTTTCCTGAGTCTCCAGCTTGCAGATGACAGGTAGGGGGATTTCTCAGCCTCTATAACTGCATGAGACAATTCCTCATAATACATCTCCTTTTATATTCTATTGGCTCTGCTTCTCTGGGAAATGCTAATACACAGCCATCCATTACTTAAAAGGTTTTCTGAAGATTGGTGAGTGATGGTCCTAGGTTCTATTTTGGGTTCTGCCTCTGACTTACTCTGGACACACACCTGACCTTACTGGGCCATAGTTTTCCATTCAGCAAAGGGTTTCAGGATGGTCTCTAAGGTCTTCCCAATCTAAAAGTGCATGGTTCTATTGTCAGAACATAAGCAGAAACTGGGGCTCTGGGCAGTTGGGCAGGTGTCAATATCGGGAACACTGTCTTCCCTTTGAGAGCTGAGGGCACACGTGGATCACCTAGCAGTAACCTGAGGGGCACAAGTTTTGCCCAAACTTCAGTATTGACCAGTCACAGAACCCAGGTGTGTCAAAGCCCCTGACGGCCCTCGGCATGAACTCTCAAACATTCCAAAATAAGGCTCCACACTGGCTATCGTTACTAAACAATAAACATCATCATTGGACAGGTACTATCAGAGCCCTATACCATCCATTCAGTTGATAAATGCTTGAGATTCTGCTCTAAACTGTCTCATGTCATGCCCTCCCCATACATCCCACGGCCACTGGGTGTCACCGTCACTGTGGAGCTCAGGCCCCCACATCTCTCACGGGGACTACTGCAATACCTCTTAATTGGATCCTACTCCCCAGCACCATCACCCAGCATAACCTGCCAAAAGGAGCTTTGTAAAGGACAGCTCTGACTGAACACATCATTCACCTGCTCAGAATTCTTTGACTGTGCCCCCATCTCTGTCAAGGCCTCCTACATTCAGAGGCCAACTTCTATTTCAACCTCATCCTACTGTTCCCTTATATTTCTCACTGGCTCCAGCCTTAAAGTGAAGCCCCCAAACTATACCAGTCCCCCAAATATGTCCTGTGCTATCAGGTCCCCAAGACTTTGCTTATTCTCTTCTCTTTGCCCTCTGTCTTTGCCTGATGAAATCCCGCCAATTCTACCCCTTCTACAAGCTTTTTGCCTCCTACCCCCTCCCGCCCCCGACGTACTCTTTCCTTTCTCTCTTCGCACTGCCTTTTGATTAACCTGATATGAAATTTCATGACATTTACGGTGTGACTGGTATTACAGCTATTTGAGCGTATTTCCGTGTCTCACACAAGATCATGTGGTTTTCTGAGGACAGGGATGGACCTGACTCATCACCTCTGTCCCTGAGTTTGCTGCCTAGGGATTAAGCTATTGAGATCTAGGAACAGTCTGTCCAGATACAGAATGAGCCACTGTAACATGAACTAGCTTGTATAGGACTGGCATTATGTCAGCACAATGCAAGTAGTGTTAGGGTCATACGTAATTTTCCAAGAATGTTAATATTTTGTACAACCAAGGAATAGCCACTAAACAAAACATGCTCAAACACAGCAGAATGTAGCATCCCGCAGAGAGAATGATGCTCACATTCCTTTTCACTCAGACTAGGATGTAATCTGTCCTGGAAATGCTTTTCTTTTAAAAAATTTTTTAACATTTATTTATTTTTGAGAGAGAGAGAGAGAGAGCAGGGGAGGGGCAGAGAGAGAGACACACATAGAATCTGAAGCAGGCTCCAGGCTCTGAGCTGTCAGCACAGAGCCCAACATGGGGCTCGAACTCACAGACTGCAAGATCATGACCTGGGCTGAAGTCGGACGTTTAACCAACTGAGCCACCTAGGCACCCCCTTATTTTCTGATTTTGGTGCATTTTACCTTTGTCTTCAAAATTCAACAACTTTATCTTGTCTTTTTTTTTTTTTCTCTAAAACACTTTCTGTCAAGCCACCTTCCACCTTTTTTTTTTTTTTTTTGTAAAGGTAAAGCCCTACATTGGAGTAATATTTATTTTTCAGTATTGCTATTGCTTTTGTTAATGCCCTGGTTCCAAAGTCAAATGTGTTCTGAGTGATCTGCACACAAGCTCTGTCACTTTGAGAGTGCAGTTTTGCAGAATGCAAGGATTTTAAGGAATCCTCCTTATTCTGTAACTGCATCGTTACATAAATGTCTAGACTAGGACTCAACCAGGGATAGAAGTCAGACTGCTGTCTGTAAGAAAGGAATGATTACCAAGTCCCTCAGTATAATTCCCTTGGATGTCAGTTATTCAGCCAGCTCTCAACTAACTAAAAATCAGAGAGGCAAGGAGGGACCTCTTCTGCTAAAATCTGGAGGTGCCAAAGGAAATGCTCCTGGGGATGAAAGGGCTGCCCTGAGCTGCCACTAGAATATAAATGACTCAGTTTTCCTGGAGAGCTGAGCAGTCTGGAGAGTGCCAGTGCCAGAGGCCTCTGGGCTTCTGAAGAGTGGAGGGGACATCTAAGGGAAAGCAGCATAGAAAAGGGGAATGAAAAAAAAGATAAAAAGAGAGGTGGGACTCAAAATTTCCAGAGTATCTGCTATGAGCCAAGTATATTACTGGTTATCTCAATTTGTAGATGAAAAAAACTCTTGCAGTTTGGTGCTTTCTACTCAATTTACAAGAAAAGAAAATCAGGCTCAGCGGTTAAAGGATCTATGTACAGTGATCAACAAAGGTTGCCAGAGTTCCAAACACTCGCTGGCTGTTCGTTGCAATGGTGGCTTCCAAACTGAGCCCAAGGGCCAGGTCTCCTGGGGAGTCCTGCATGACTGGAGGCTGGGTGGGTGGGAAGGGTAAGGAAGTCCCCTGCCCGCCAAATGCACCACAGGGGCAGAACCTGGGTCTCCTGCCCACTCCAACCACTTGTACCTGCTTTACATATTGGGCTTCCTCTGATGACTCTATTTGAAGTAAGAGTACTACAGCTTTAAGAGAGAGGGAAAGAAGGTCTGAAAATCAAGCTGGCTATTTCCCAATTCTGCCCGAGGCTGGCCTTCAGCAGAAAAATAAATCAGTGCTTACAAAAGATCTACTCTATACAGAATGCTGTTGGGGGGGTTCCCAATTCCCTGCTCTAATCATTCTAAAGCTGTCTAAAACAGACTTCACTTTTTGCCAACTTTACTGGCTCATTTGACTATTTCTACCCCTCTGCAGACCCTGCAAGGTGGGTCAGCAGCTTGCAGAAGTGGAGGCAGCAAGCAGAGGGGATCTTCCAGCCCCACAGCAGGTGCTCAGGGGAGGAGAGAAGCCATGGATCTCGAAAGACCTCATGCGAAGCGGGACACCTGATGATCCCAGGGTGCTGAGGCTCTCTACAAGGACGTCACTTCCCCTCTCTAGGTCATGTCCTCACTTCCAACTGAGGTGAGCAGACTTGATGGTCTTCACTGTTCTTTCTGACTCTCCGGAGTCCAGACAGAAAAAGAGTGTTGTGTTCCAGGGTGGAGGGGAAAGACAGGGATATAGGAAGAGTGAATCTGCAGCAAGTCAGAGCTCAGAGGTGTAAAGCAAATGCCTCCTAGATGCATGCAGAGGTAAACACAGACCTTCCAGACAGAGATCTCTCTAAAAGTCATGAGTACTAAGGAACACATGGAAACGAAAAGGAAAGAAAGACATTCTGAGTGCTGATATCACCGAAACAGAATGGTACAGGACACATCTTTCATTCCCCTGAAATAACTCCTAACAACAGAAAAGGGAATTGTAGACCTTTCCAAATTCCTTTCAAAATCTAGGTGAGTCTCCGTGTTGCAGGGAAAAGACACGAGTGGAAGTTTCTTTAAAGCAGTTAGAAAAAAAAATAGCAGGGGCGCCTGGGTGGCGCAGTCGGTTAAGCGTCCGACTTCAGCCAGGTCACGATCTCGCGGTCCATGAGTTCGAGCCCCGCGTCGGGCTCTGGGCTGATGGCTCAGAGCCTGGAGCCTGTTTCAGATTCTGTGTCTCCCTCTCTCTCTGCCCCTTCCCCGTTCATGCTCTGTCTCTCTCTGTCCCAAAAATAAGTAAACGTTGAAAAAAAAAAAAAAAGAAAAAAAAATAGCAGGTGCTGGATTTACAGGCAGTCTCTGGGCAATGAACGATCTGTCACCTTCCCCTTCTGGTATTGATTCTTGCCTCAGACAGATGACAAAGGACTGCGGATGAAAGTGTGTGGTCCCAGGGACTGCTCAGGCTAGGTGTGAGCCCTCCTCCAGCATCCTGCCCCAGGCGCTCTCTGCAATGGCCCTGTGACACCCCCCCCCACACTTCCTGGGAGCAGCCCAGCTGGCTTCCCCTGCACACATCTGGAGGTGCCATAGCTGGGTGACCTACACAACATACAGCTCCACCACCTGTTTTCCGTTCCCAGAAATCTATTGAAAACAATCAGAATGGTCTCTGACATTGGGCACCCTTCAAATAATAACATACATGTCACTTATTTGAAATTTCTCTGATGCTGTCACCTTCCAGATATTCCTAATGCCACTATCTAATCACGCCTGGACTCCTAATAACAGAACCCGTTTGCTGAGCATCTACTTTAGGCCAAAGGCTGCTTATGTATTAATCTTTATGATGCCCCTGGGTAGCATGAAGAAATGGAATCTCTGACGTTAAATAATGCCCAAAGGTATATAGTCTGTAGATCTGGTCTTTGAACCCAGGTATCTGACTTAAAAGACAAAATGGGCTTATGGACATCACATGGGTGAGTTGTGACGACTTATCCACATGGGCTTTCCCCTTTCCTGCAGCTCATCCTCACAACACCTCCTCCACTATTGCCAGGGGAGACGGCCAAGGAACTGAAGCTTTCAAACACCAGGGGGTCGGGAAGTGAAAGAAGCTGGGAAATACAGGGGCAGACAAGGAAAACTGAACCTGGAGCTAGACTTCTCCCTGTCTGTCTTTTCCCTCTCCTCTTGCCAGAAATTCTACCAATAAGGTTCATTTTCATAATTAAAAGAAGAAAATGGAAATTGCTTTTTGGGAGTTAAGGCTCTAATTACCATTTACTCCTTAGAATAAATGTGTTTGATCAGAGCATGACCTTCTCACTGCGCTGGAAACCACCACCCAAAATGGGGGAGTTTTGATCCAGAGTGGACTGAGTGCTCTGTAGGTTAATAAATCTACAAATGATGGTGGGTCATCAGAGTGCTGGAAGTCCCTGAGGACAGATGTTAGAGACAGGGAGGCTGCAACAGGCAGTGCCAGGAGATGACTCTTGTCAATTTCAAAACTGCTCCCTTCTCTCTCCCTCTCCCTTCCTGCAGCACTGACTGCTACTTCCCAAACACAAGTTCGTTAAGACTAGTATTACAGTTCAGCTGCAAACTAACTGAACACGGCACTTGTGAACCTAGACACTACTTGGGATGTTTTTACATAAAATATGTAATTTGAATCTTTTTTCTTAATGTTTATTTATTTTGAAAGAGAGAGAGAGAAAGTAGGGGCAGAGAGAGAGTCTCAAGCAGGCTCCGCATGGTCAGTGCAGAGCCTGACCGGGGTTTGAACTCACGCACCATGAGATCATGACCTGAACTGAAATCAAGAGTCAGATGCTTAATGATTGAGCCACCCAGGTGCCCCTGTAATTTGATTCTAAACAAACAAATACATATCCCTCTTATTGCTAAATGTGAGGCCACCAAGAGGCATCATTAATAGGAAGCCAATAGATGCTTATTGCACATGCCCCAAGCATGCTTAAATAGTATCAATCCAAAGGAAAATAGGGAGTGGTGAATCTGCTTAAATTCTTCATTCTTAATAGGAGTTGTTTTCAGATGTGGTTGAAAAGAAGAACCTGTGATACCCTGGAGAGTGGCTTCTACTGCTTCACTGTAATTTGGGGTTTCTCTTCAAAATAAGCTTCAATAGAAAAGGTATTTAGGACACCAATTTTTTTAAATTGTTTTTTTTAACGTTTATTTATTTTTGAGACAGAGAGAGACAGAGCATGAATGCAGGGAGGGTCAGAGAGAGAGGGAGACACAGAATCAGAAGCAGGCTCCAGGTTCTGAGCTGTCAGCACAGAGCCCGACGTGGGGCTCGAACTCACGGAATGCGAGATCATGACCTAAGCTGAAGTCGGACGCTTAACCGACTGAGCCACCCAGGCGCCCCTAGGACACCAATTTTGATTGCATGGTGGGATGATTAAAATGGGATTCTGCCAACTAACTTTATTACTCCTGCACTTTTAAATACCCACCTAGAAGTTATCCCAACAGACAGAAGGGCAAATGCAAATTACCAGGCTTTGTAAACAATCCTAGGTAGGTAGGTGTTACCAGGGTGACTGTGAGGCCACACGAGTGATCTGAAAGAGCCTGGCCATTCCTATTGAGCTGGTGACTCTCCCTGTGGCCAAGAGCAGGTCACTTTACCTTTCACGGCTTTTCCTTCTCTGGGTGCACAACGAAAGGAAACATCCCATCACTTACATTCATCCATCTCAAAAGTATATGGGTCCTTAGAACTTCTAGTCTAACCACTGCATTTGGCATTCATGAGAAGTGAAGGCCAAAGAGGCACCGCTAGTAGCTAAAACTCACAAAGCTAGTGAGTGTCAGGGTCATGACTAGAACAACACTTCCAAATTCTTAAACCAGTGCTCTCATGCCCAGGTTTAAGAGTCAAGTGCTACCAGACAGAGGTGGTGAAACACACTATAAGTGTAGACATAAATCCCTTATAGGACAGGCTGATCATCATACGAATGCCAACAACTGGCTGACATTTGATTTCTATAGTTTCTACTAAACAGATATGATAGAATATGATAACATAATATGTTAGATTTTTGATACATTTACAAGCTAGTATAGTATTTGTTCACAGTTAAATCTGCATTTTTATGCATATTATTTTCACACTGAATATTCTGAGCTCTGGTTTATTTATAGGTGGCCTGAACCAAGCACGTTTAAAATAAAGAAAATCAAGATTACCTGCAAAGAAATTCCGCTTAGAACAGCTTTAATTTTAATTAATGCCATACCAAAAAAAAAAAAAAAAAAGATCCAATTTGCTTTAAAAATATTGAGTAAATCAATGTCTGATAATCTCTAAAATTACTTGCAGCTGGAGAATTCCTAACTGCATCTACTCACAGCTTAACAAAATGCATTTCTCCAAGATAAATCTACTCTTCTGAGAGCTGGAGAGAAGGAAAAAGATTATTCTTGGCTGGCTTGGACTTTCGTGTATCTAATTACGAATTTTGTAATTCGTATGTGTAAAAGGTTAATTTTGAAAGCCCATGCCAACCCATTTTATTCAAACTGATTTCTCGCTTTGAATAAATTAACAGATTCAAAGGATGAGAAAATATAAAAATCCTGGAAGTAATAACAAATACTTCCACGAGAAGGCTATCCCACAGATAGCCTATGAATCGATCTTTCGTCCAAAAAGACAAAAATCACTGAACCTCCTCTGTAGGCTGCTATGTTTACTAGGAATTTGTTTCTGTGGGAACTCTTGTCAGTAAAAGTAGCAATGTCTTGTGCTGGCAGTATACCCAGTTTCATCAAGAGAATCCTGGACAGTAAGAATAGGGTCAGCTCACTGAGGGACTTAAATCCCAAAGGAAGAACTTAAGATTTCATCCTGTAAAACCACGGCATCCACCTTCCCCTCAGACTGCAAACTTGCTCAGTGTAAGAACAATGTTCCATGGTACTTAAGGCCCTTATTATAAAAGTTCAATGAACATTTGTTGGATTAAAGAAGAAACAATAAATTACTAATGAATGTCAGGAGGTGTAATAAGACTTCAAGTAACTTGGCAAAAACTATGAGGGAAAGCTGGAGTTTGTTGTCAAAGTGGGAAAGAGTAGAGTATGGGAGAAAGCTTTCTAGTCAAGGTAGTATCTTGAGTTAACCTCCAAACAAAGAAGGTGGTTTGGGGATGTGGGGTGAGTTTTAGAGTTACTTCTGCTCTTAAACTATCTGAATTCTGGAAAAAAAATTAACTTTTCTAGTTAAAACTTTTCTAGTTTTGCTTCATGTATAAAATGATTAAAGACAACTTTTAAAAGATTTTCAACTCTAATATGATTAAAATAGCTGATGTTCATAAAGATGTGATTGAGTTTAATAAGTAGTCCACAGATTCCTTATTTAAGGAGGAAATTACAAAATAAATATATAATGTTTATATATATATAAATATATAATGTTTATTTTTGAGAAAGAGACACAGAGTGTAAGTGGGGGAAGAGCAGAGAAAGAGGGAAACACAGAACCTGAAGCAGGTTCCAGGCTCTGAGCTGTCAGCACAGAGCCCAATGTGGGGCTCGAACCCACGAACCTTAAGATCAGGCCCTGAGCTGAAGTCAGATGCTTTACTGAGTGAGCCACTCAGGCGCCCCTAAAGGAAATATTTTTAAGATTTTTTGTTTAAAAATTTTAACCTTTTATAACATCAGCCTTGACTGTTACCCCTTCTCCAAAAGTCATTCTTTTATCTATGTTGTGTTCCCACATCAAGCCATGCCTGTGTTTTATGACATTCCCATAAACCCCTTCTAGAAACTACATAGAGAAAAGATGCTCAAAAAGTCCTGGGAGGACACAGAAGAAAGTCCATCCAAACACGTCCTCCCAATCTTCGCCTTCTTATTTCAGGAGCAACTTAAAATATTACTGCTCCGAATAGCTTTCCACGATGATGTCCAACTTAGGGACCTTCGTGTGTGCTTTGATACTGCTGTGCGCACCCCCAGCATGTCTCTGACCTGCTCTACTTACTCACCTGTCTCGCTATTGCAATGTAAATTCCTGAGAGAAGGGGCCCAGTGGTGCCCTGGCCTACTTTCCACTCTATTACTAGTTCCTAGCACAGTAACTGGCACCCAGTAAGCATCCCAAGTGCTTTTTGAATGAAGAAGAAGATGAATGGGAAAACAGAGGCTTGGATAAATGTGTGTGGGGGAAATGCAATTCATTTCGGGCAAATTCTCTTGCCAAGGAAGTAAAAAAATGGAGCGTGTAAGGGACCTCAGAGATCATCTGGTCCAACCCCCTCATTTTCCAGAAGCCAAGGAATCTTGGCAAACTGCCCCACGAAATAGAAAAGGAAACATGCAAAAGAGTTTTAGGAAAAGCAAACATTCTCTCTAATAAATGAGGATACCAACCTACACAATCTGCGAGTAGAACTTAAATCATTTAAAAAAAAAATTCATGGTGCTAATTTTATTTCGCCTTTATTAGTGCCTTCAGTGAGTCCACCTATTCCCTAGTCGTGTCAAGCCTACATCATACAAGCTCAATTACTTAGTATGTAGATCAGGCAAGGTTCTCCCTTGTCTCCCTCCTGCGTTTCTCCAGCCTTTCAACGCTCATTAGCACCTCCAACAGAAGGCTGAGGAAATGAAACTCCAATTTATCAATGTCAACTGTTGAACCAGCAAATTGCATCAATCCCGCCCCCACATGGAAGTGTTTGGACAATTCTGAATCAACAAGATGTTGGCAGCTGTGTTCCTATGGTTCAGTAATTGCATTGTTTCCTACTGTGCTCTACGGGTTGTGAAATGAATTTATTAAATAACCAACACAAAGGGAATGTGGTGTGGGCTAGTGGAAACAGCTCTGGGCTGGTGTTGGGATTCTGTCTTAATAGTCTCCCACTTTGACCACCAGCCTTGACAATAGTTTTTCTGGTCCTCAGGCTCCTAAAATCACTTAAGAAGGTAATTCTACCCTGGGTAGTAGAGAAATCTAGTGCTTTTCACTCCACATACAGATTTAACATTGATCGTATTCTCTCTATATAGGAACCTAGTATGCTTACTTTCAGCTCACATTATGGCCTTTGTGTATAAGATCCATGACACTAAATGGTATACCATGCTTGATGAATCCGTTAAGCCCAACTGGCCACTTCACACTGGAAGACAATGGTTAGGAAAGGAAATTGAGCCCAGGCACATGAAGCGTATAATGGTGGAATTTAAACACCCAATTCTATGGTCTTTGGCAAGTTTGCCAATTGGTATTTTGCCAGTTGTCTTAGGTTATTAAAACTTGTTGGTGGTTTGTAAATCTAGGCTGATAACTGGCTGTGTGATGGACTGAGAAAAGTTTTCAAATGAAGATGGAAAACTTATCTGGTATGTTATTCCAGCTACAAAGGAAGAAAAACAGATAAGCTTAATAAAATCAGCCCTTTTCAGTAACTCTTAAGCCAGCCTCTAAATCTTAGAAGGCAGGCAGGGCTTGAGAGTACAGAGAATGTCTGCAGAGGGTCACCCTGCCGAGAAGCAGGTGGAAAGTCTCCCTACCTCTCTGGTTTTTAGCTGGGCCCTAGATAGTGCAAAGTCTTTTGGGTTGTTGGAGTATTCTCCCTGGACAAAAAGGCTAAGGGGAGGACACGTTCCCTTCAACTGGGAGTTTGACCCTGACTCGGCGTCCAAATTTTGGCCTCAACGGTCTTCCTATTCTTTCTTAAAGAGCAAATAATAGGGGCACCTGGGAGGCTCAGTCGGTTAAGCGTCCGACTTCAGCTCAGGTCATGATCTCGCAGTCCATGAGTTCGAGCCCCACGTCGGGCTCTGGGCTGATGGCTTGGAGCCTGGAGCCTGCTTCCGATTCTGTGTCTCCCTCTCTCTCTCTGCCCCTCCCCCGTTCATGCTCTCTCTCTGTCTCAAAAATAAATAAAAACGGTAAAAAAATTTTTTTAATAAAAAAAGCAAATAATAATTAATAATTATGCTTTCTCTCAAACTAAGAAGCAGAATTTCATTTCCTCCCAATCTCCCTACCCAATTATTTTATAAACAGGGCTCAATTAAGATCCACCATCATTTACTGAGATCACACACAGCCCAGTGGTTCTGGCCAGGTGGTAGATCATTTGCAGGCAGATTATTTACCGTAGGCTGATCATCTCCACAAGGGGGATAAGGACTGTTAAGGTTTAGGATAATGTATGTAAAGCACATGGCCCAGTGATGAATGCACTAGACAAGTCTATCACAGCCAGACTAGATACTGTATTTACCATTCTCTGATTTAAACCTCATAAAAACCCTGTGAGGTAGGAATTATGGTCATTATCTTACAGATAGAGAAGTTAAGTGGCTACTCAAGGACATGAAGTTAGAAAGGAAAAGATTTAGGAACTAAAATCAGGTCTGGCTTTACTCCAAATCCCACCTGCTTTCTGCAACAAGATGTTGGTGTGAATCTCTAGGATATTTTGTTCTTCCTGGAGTGAATGGGCAGCAATGTCCTAAACGGCATGATTCCAGATAAATTAACTTCCTGTTTTGTCTGTTCTCCCTCTTTCCCAAAAAAAAGTGGAATGGATGTATGTATATAGAGGCTTATTCCTGGAGTTTTACACTCTCAGATGCTGGCTACATACAAATTTACTCTTTTTTTCTAATTACTCTGGCCAAACTGCAGGTCAACAGCCTGAAGAGCAGTGCAGTAGAGGTCAAGTTTTGAAAAGTCACCCATGATGCCACACTGAGAGCTGGGGATGAGCACTCCTGGCCTAGCTACAATGTGCTGTGGTCTAAGACAGGAGGCCAAAGTTCCAGCTCACTTCTGCCTCAGGACTGGGGGCCGAGAAACCTGTATTCTCAATTCATATCTGCTGGAGCAAGTCATTTCCTCATCTGGGACAAGTTTCCCCATCTGGAAAATGGTGGGTTTGGGCTGGCCGATATATTTCTTAAAGTCATGTTTCCTGAGGTATAACTTATAGACAATAAAATTCATCCCTCTGAAAGATACAGTTTAATGAGTTAGACAAAGGTCTACAGTTTTATAACTATAGCCACAATTAAGACACAGAAGATTTCCACCACCCCCCAAAATTTCCTCATGCCCCTTTGTAGTCAAGCCCATTCCTAAACCCCGGGCATTTCTGACCTGATTTCTGTCCCTATAGTTTTGTCATTTCCTGTCTGGCACATACATGACAAAGAATGTAGCCTTCCATGGCTGTCTTTCACTTAGCCTGACACTTTCAACATTCATCCATGTCGTTGAATTCATCAAATCAATAGCTTGCTCCTCTCATGGCATCCCTTTCATGGACAGGACATTTTGTTTATCCACTCAACAGCTGACACACAGTTGGGTTGTTTCTAGTTTTTTGCTAACACACATAAAACTTGCAAACATCTGTGTCCAGGCCTTTGTGTGGACATACTTTCCTTTTCTCTCACATAAATACTCAGGAGCGTGACAGCTGTGCTATTTGTTAAGTGTATGTGTTTATCTTTCTTATAAAGTGTCACACTGTTTTCCAAAGTGGCTGTACCATGTTTCATTCCCACCAGCCATGTGTGGACTGGTTGGTTTTTAACAGGTAGCTCCAGATAAAGACTGAGATTTCTATCTATGTCCCATTAATGTGTGGACTCTTCTTCTCATGAAATGCATCTCAGTGCTCGCCCACAGCACCAAGGACAGATGCCAAGTATGTATGTGAACTCAGTGTTGAGAGCCCTTCCAGCCTCAGTAGTCTATCATTCTGTTGCCTTCTATAAGAATAGACATCTTATTCTGCAATGGTGGGCACCAAGTAGCAGCTTTAGGCTGAAACCAGGTTGAGACAGACTGCAAAACTACTACTGACTAGCTATATAAGCATATCTCACAGGCTTGTCTTCCTCTTCTGCAAACTGGGGGCGATGATTACCTTCCTCTCAGGTTGTTGGAAGCTTAATGGTGTACGTGCTTCGCACACAGTAAGTGCTGAGTAAACAGCAGTTTTCAGCTTCTACAGTTACAGACTGGCATGGCGGATAAGGAAGTGGTAGGTGATAAACTTGAACCCCTTCCCAAGGTCCCCGGCAACCACTAGAATGTGAAAATGGAGGCCCCTGTGTTTCATCACAAGGCTCAAGGTCACTCTTACCTGTTAGGATGGTTTATTCACTCCTCTATTCATTTATAATATAGGCATGTATGTGTGATATTACATAGAGAGATGAACAAAAATGACACAGCCCCTCTCTTGCTGAGCTTACAGTCTAATATGCTCCTCTTAAATGATGTGTAGAAAGACACAAGGCAGAAAGTTTGCCGTGGGCAAGAAGAAAGGCAGAGGGCCAGCATTCTAGATCACAGCAAAGTAGCTTAAAGTAGGAGCACTTAGGGGACTTCACCTCTGATTTTCATCTTGTTCAGGGAAATATATTGTGAGTCTAGAGTTTTCCTGAGTGCTAGCTGATGTGTGTGTATGTAAGAGGGAGAAGGGAGAGAGGAGAGGGGAGAGGGGAGAGGCAAAAAAGGAGGATGAACAATCTACCAATGGGCATCTGAGCTCTGAATAATGCATTGACACGTTTCATTTTAAGCACTGTTTGTGTTCCATCCCACACCCCCCAACCCCCCTCGAGCTAATTGCCTCACCATTTTGAGCACCCAGCTGTTGCTGTCTGAAACCTGACCTTCACTGTGAAGAAGCTCACAGCTGCAGTGAGCTGCCTACCTAATAATTCAGGGGTTCTTATCGGCTTCATACCTCTCCTTCCCTCAACCAGCATGGTGAAACAGGCTGGTTTCCCTAGTTCCTTCTCCCCAAACCATCTGTCTCTCTGCCAAAATGAGAGGAGGAGGGCCAGAAGCAAGGGGATTATACAGGAGCCAGTCAGAATGCAGGATCTCAGGCTGCCTTAAGACCTACTGGATCAGGGTTTGTGTTTAACAGGAGACCCAGAAAATTTGTAGGCACGTTAAAATTTCACAGGTGCCAGAATGGGGCATAAATCCCAAAGAGTTTTCATCCATTCAATTTGAGAACCTGACCTAAGAATACGAGAGGGCCAAGCTGATCAGGCAGAACAGAGTGATATTGGAAAAGCAGTGTGGTGTGAAGGAAACAGCCAGCCCCCATGGAGCCTCCCTTCCTGATATTCGTGCCCTTGTGCACTCCCTTCGAACAGAGTCAGGTCTGTGTGGCAAACTGCATTGTAAGAGTGACATTACGCAACTTTGGAAGTGAGGTCATAAAAGGCATTTAACATTTTCCTGCCTTGGCCCTTTGGATCACTTACTCTGGGGGGAAGCCTCAGTTCATTTCCACGTGGGCCTCTCCACAAGTTCTTCCAGGTGCCCACACCATGGTGACTAGCTTCCCCCAGAGTAAGTGATCCAAAGGGCCAACCAAGTGAGTGAGCCAGCCTGTAAGTGGAACCTCCAGCCCCAGTCAAGGTTGCAGATGACTGTACAACCAATGTCAAATCTGTACCTTCATGAGAGGCCCTAAGCCAGAAGACCCCAGCCAAGCCAATCCTACATGCCTGGCCCCAAGAAGCTGTGTGAGATCATCCATGTCCGATGCTGCTTTAAGCCACTAAGTTTGGGGATAATTAGTTACTCAGGCATACATAACTACAGCAAGGATAGAGAGTGGGGTCTGACACTGGGCTCCCCCAACTGGCAGTGGATTTCCTCGGTCACCTCACCCTCTCGGTGTCTCTGATGCCTCATCTGTAAAAGGAAGAGCTACAGATTATCTGATCTCTGACACCTTTGAGTATAAAGTTGACACTACGATTTTATATATCACTAAGACAAAGCGTCACCAAATTCACACCCGGTCGATTCTAAAATGCAGACTAATTTTAGAGATGTAGAACTGTGGGGAAACATGCATCTTAAAAAGGACAAAATACAGTGTTATACTTGCTCTGCCCGCCACGTGGACACGTTAGATGGATGGATGGTGTAACAGATGAGAAGGCGCCCGGAGGGAACTCTTGGACAGCATCCTGAAGCACCACAGCTTGAGAAAGGGAAATGACATTATGGTTCCAGACCAGCTAATTAAACTGGCTTCATCACCTCACTTGCCTCAGGCTCCTATCACAATTTATGCTCAAAATGACTGTTACAAAGCCCAACTGAGAGGAAAAAACCATCAAGGAAAACCATTTATGGCAGTGCTCCCTAAACTTGCTTGAGCATTAAGAAATCACCTCGGATATTTGTTAAATATACACCCAGGCCCCTTGCTACAGACTTTGATTCAGCAAATCTGGAGCAGGCATTGGATCTATATTTTAACAAGGGCCCCAGGCCGTTCTCAGGAACACACAGGTTTTAAAACACTGAAACACAGTAATACCCATCCACTTACTGGTATTTTTCCTTGCATTGAATCATAATAGAAAACTACAAACCTGGACTGCCTTAGCTATGTCCCCAAATAAAAAAAACAAAAACAAAAACAAAAACAAAATGCCTTCAACCCAGTATAAGATTTTACTGAAGGTCAATGTAAAAAAGCTGTCTCATCAAGGAGAGTTTGCCATTGGCTGGGAAGCTTATGGAAGCTATGGAAAATACTATTCTTCAATGTTTACAGTATGAAAATCAGCATAATAAATATACTAAAGACTGTATCTCCTGACAGGCTGACCTGTTTCCTTTTTTATCAGTCAATGCAAGTTGCTAGGCAACCATTTTTCCCTTTTTTGCTTAGACTGCCAGGAATCTTTCACCTAAAATTCATGCCTCAAAACAATAACAATATTAACAATAGTTACATACCTTGATCAAAAAAATTAAACAAACAGAAAAAAAAACAAAACAAAACAGAACTTCTTGTGACATTTGGCTTTGTCCTGTATTGTAATGGTCATCATGTTACACTCAGGTCTTTTTTTGAGAACTTCCAGTCCTTTTGGAAGGTAGGATTTTATTTTATTTTATTTTTAAAGTTTATTTATTTAAGGGGGGCGGGGGGGGTGGGCAGAGAGGGGGAAGATCCCAACCAGGTTATATGCTGTCAGCACAGAGCCTAACACGGGGCTGGAACCCATGAACCGTGAGATCATAACCTGAGTCGAAATCAAGAGTCGGATGCTTAACCGAATGAGCCACTCAGGTGCCCCGGAAGGAACAAATTTTAAAATCAATACTGTCAGTTTTGTTTTTTTTCTGTTTCTCATCACATTTAGACTAAGCAAACACAACTCAATATCCAGCAACACTTCAAGTTGCGAGGGTTTTCTCCTCTCATGCCAGTCTCTTGGCCAGCTTTTAAAACACCGCAGGAATGCTAACTGTATCCTGGCAAGGAGACTCTGTTCAAGCCAAATATTTAAGAGAATAAACAGAAAATAATTTTAGAGCATCTCTAAAAAAGTCTTCTTGTCTTTCTCTGGTGGATAACAGAATATTCTGACAATCTGACCCAACCAGGGAAGCATATAAAGCCATTAAGATCCTTCCCTACAAAAACAAAATGAAACAAAACCCCCCCAAAACCAAAATGAAAACAAAGAAAACCCTGCACTTCATCTTTAAACATCTGACTTGTGTGCCTTCAGTTTTGCAACAGAAATTCATCCTTGACCTGAACTTCCAAATATCCCACAAACAATAATTAAGTCGCTCAAACCCTGCTGTGTAAAGGGCATTTTCTGACAGATGGGAAACCAAGCCAGAGCACAGGAAAAATTTGCACTCTTCCCGAGCCTCATGCAGTAAGGAGATTAGAGGCAAGGATTTCCATAACCATCCCTGGAAACTGGGGTGCACATAGAATCTCAAAAGGGCATGCCTGCATCATCAGTAGAGTACTGTGACACATTATTGTCCCAGTGAAGATGTCCAGTCTCCAAGAATCGTTTCCTACCTTGCTGACTGCCCAGGCTGACTTCCCCATTTTCTGCTGAAAGGTCTTTTTCTCTGTGAAGTCCTCCAGACTGCCATCCTCCTCCCACCGGGGCTAATCCCACGGTCATCCGTCTTCCCGTGACACCCACAACACCACACCACAATCGGCTGTCTCCTCTGTTGGTCTCTGCTGCTGGATCCAGCTGCTTGAGGTCAATGATCCCAGTTAATTCACCTTTGAATCGCAGGGCCAATCAGATTACCCGGTACACAGTAGGTGCTTGGGCAATCTGTGTGAATGAAAGAATCTAGTTCAGGGACTCTGGGGTAACCTCAGATTCTCTCATTCATGCAAATAAGGGCATGAGGCCCAAAGAAGTGAGGTGATTTTTCCCAAAGTCACACCAGAAAAGGAAAGAGGACACACAAAAACCCAAAATCTTTCCTTGCCAACCTGTTGTTTTCCATTATGCCTCCTTCAGGTACATGCCCTTCCCTCTGTGTGACCCTGGTCTCCTGTCACCACAGCTCAGGCCTTCTGGCTTAGCCTCCCCCTCCCCCACCATTTCTCAGCCCAGAATGAGGTTCCCAGGGACGCCTTCCAGCCTGGGGCAGGCTCCTTGCTTATCTGCTCCTGAATCTCCCAGAATCACGTTCATTTCTTTTGGAAAGTGTAGCCCAACTTGCAGTTTTCCTTTCAAACGTGAAATTATTTTATGAAGGCCTATCTTTCTCACTACAATAACAGGGCATGTCTTTGTTGTTTTTCACTGCTCGGTCGCTGGTGGCTAGCACAGGATGCCTCACTAAAATATTTGTTGAATGAATAAATCATTTTGGAACTCTCTGAAAATAGGCAGTGGGTCTGTGGTGCAAATATTCTGTCTCATGAACAGCAGACACACAATAAAAGGGGCAGATCATTCTGGCACAATATTAAAAAATATCTCTATTTTTACACTCAGATAATTCACTTTATAAATAAGAAGTAGCCAGTCCTTAAACACAGATGTCCCTGTTTCAGATTCTGGGAAAAGCTGGCAGCCTTTCTCTCAGTAGGCTAACGAGGGTACATGCTAGATATTTTATCATGGGAGTAAGACAAATGGGGACCACCAATATGATGCTCACAGAATTTCTTTCCCAGGACAAATTGAGATGTCTGTTGAATTATGTAAACCATTGTTTTCTATCACAGGAAGAGACACCTGACAGGATTATTCTTATTTGATATACCCATGGTCTTCAAAAAATTTCTTTTTAAAAAAAAATTTTTTTAACGTATATTTTTGTGAGAGAGGGAAAAAGATGAGTGCGAAGGGGCAGAGAGAGAGGCAGACACAGAATCTGAAGCAGGCTCCAGGCTCTGACCTGTCAGCACAGAGCCCAATGCAGGGCTCGAACTCACAAGCTGTGAGATTGAGATCTGAGCAGAAGTCAGACGCTCGACTGACTGAGCCACCCAGGCGCCCCTAAAAAATTTCTTAAAAGTATACAACCAATATTTGCAAATTTTATTCCAGTTAACCCAGAGAAAGTGCCAGGTCACATCTCTGAATCTCAAACCACTTATGGACTCCAGAAAAGACATGATAGCAATTGGATGTAATCTCTTAAACATTTCAACAGTCTGTTGGTTTCTAAAAGTTTTAGACACCAAAAATTGTTTCTAGTCCTAACTCTGGAATTAAACTAAAGAGTTAAATGGATCACTTCTATTATTGTTTCTGGCTATTTTTCACCTGTTTAACTATAAAGAAAAACTCTGCCAATTTATAGATATACTACCCTTGATCCTATAACTCATGGTGAGAAAACTGCCCTCCTTTGGGAGAGCAAGAAGAAAGTGTTGAAAAAGCCCTCTCCCTCGACAAAAAGCTTTTGATTACAGAACATCACTATTTTGGGAATGTTCTTAGCACATCCCGGTGAAGTACCATCATATCCTCTCCTCCTTGGAGCTTGGAAAAATGTCATACCACTCCTAAGTTGGGGTGTCTCAGAGGTGTTGGAGTGAGGCAACACTGAGGTCAGAAACTATGGTTATATACTCTGATTTGTCTTTGAGCAGATGTAATTGAGTTATAAATCGAGACCTAATTATAAACATAGTGCAACCCCTCTCTAGCCCTCCACTTCTTTTAATATTAAATAGGGGCATTATTTGAAGGTCTCCTTTATTGCTAGCATTCTGTGACTTTAACTTTGATTCTATTGAACTCCAGAGATAATCTCAGAACTTTTCTCTGGAAAAGTGGGGAAACGACCAGATGCCTCAAGGGGGCTGATTCTATCTGTTCTACCTCTGCTATAGATACCCAACACTGCCCCACATCTACCCCCAGCCAGTGCTTCACAATGGATCTCTAATAATTGTGAAGGTAATCTGGATTCTTGTTATGGGCTGAAGTGTATTCCCCCCAATTCGCTGTTCTGAAGCCCTAACCCCCAGTATCTCCAAATGGGACTATATTTAAAGACGGGGCCTTTAAAGAAATGATTAAGTTAAAATGACACCATTAGGGTGGGTCCTAATCCAATTTGTCTTGTGTCCTTATAAGAAGAGGAAGTGGGTGGGGCACCTGGGTGGCTCAGTCACTTGGGTGTCCAACTCTTAGTTTCTGCTCAGGTCATGATCTCAAGGTTGGTGAGTTCAAGCCCTACCCATATCGGGCTCTGAACTAACAGTGCCTCCTGTGTGCCCTCTCTCTCAAAAATAAATAAATAAACAGTTAAAAAAAAAAAGAAGAAATTGGACAAAGAGACATGAGGAACTCCTGTACAGAGAGGAAAGGCCATGTGAGGATACAGTGAGAAGAAAGGCGTCTGCAAGACAGGGAGAGAGGTCTCAGGAGAAACTAAACCTGCTGACACCTTGATCTTGGATTCCCAGCCTCCAATACTGTGAGGAAGTAAATCTGTTGTTGAAGCCACCCAGTCTGTGATATTTCATTAGAGCACCCCTAGTCAACTAATACAGTGCTGATTGATTCACTGCTTTAGATAACAACTTGGATCACAGATGTGTCTACATCTCTCCTTTGTCTAATGGGAAGACTTGAGTTCTAAAGCAGGAAAGTGACTTTTCCAAGGTCACATACTTGCGTGGTACCAGAAGAGACTTCAGATCAAAGCTCATGGGGGAAACAGGAACACTCAATACCCACCCCCCAACCCCCAGACTTTTTCTCTTTAAAAAATGCAGATCACAGGGGTGTCTGGGTGGCTGAGCATTCAACTTTGGCTCAGGTCATGTCTCGTGGTTCACAAGTTCGGGCCCTGTATCGGGGCTCTGTGCTGACAGCTCAGAGACTGGAGCCTGCTTCAGATTCTATGTCTCCCTCTCTCTCTGCCTCTCCCTCACTTGGATACTGTCTCCCTCTCTCTCAAAAATAAAATAAAACATTAAAAAATTTTTTAAAAATGCAGATCAGGGGCGCCTGGATGGCTCAGTCGGTTGAACGTCCGACTTCAGCTGAGGTCATGATCTCGCCATTCCCGAGTTTGAGCCCTGCATTGGGCTCTGTGCAGACAGCTCAGAGCCTACAGCCTGTTTCAAATTCTATGTCTTCCTCTCTCTCTCCTCGACTCACGCTCTCTCTCAAAAACAAAAAAACAAACAAAACAAAAAAAATGCAGATCATACAACAAACATTGACACTTGGCAGAGACATCCAGATGGTATACATCACAGAAGTTATACCCAGTATTTAGTCACGATGTCTGAAGAACTAATTTTATTTGTTTCTTTTGTTTGTTCTTTTTTTGAGGATCAGAGTCCTATTTAGGAGCTTACTAAAAATTTACCTTTCCATATGCTAGATGTTGCCTGTGTGATTTACCTCCTCGGTCATCGTACATAGATCACCAAGAAACTGTAAGAATATACAGGTGCAGACTCAAGGTCCAGCTCTATCACCACCATTGTGGAAAAGCACTGTACATCACAGGACAGAGCCCCAGTCTCCTCTGTGGCACCTGGACAGTGCCCAGGGACAGTGACCTCCCAGGAGTGTCCACGTTGGATAAAGAAGTGATTTTATGTTAGGATTAGAATATTTCACCGAGGAACTAAGAACACGTCTTTAAAATATGCTCTGCTTGTGCCAGAACTCTGTCAGCATCTACTGAGCGGAGTGTGGGACTAGGACTTCTTCCTTCATTTTAGAAGGCCAACAAGTGTCCCCCAGAGTGCTCTCCATAGCTATCAATTCTCCTCTGTGCTCCTTCCTTTCCCAAAAGAGCCTCCTGAGATCTGTATACATGGGGAGACACTTAAACAGAAACATGCCTAATTTTGAGACTAATACCAGGCAGTAGACTCAACATTTGCATTGGAACCTCTCTTCTCTGTTCTTGGTCCCACGCGATGCCTGAACAGACAGTCTCGAGCCCTGGTCTGACATGGGCTCCATGCCAAGCACAAAATGGAGCTTGTAGGGGGCATCGAGCTGCAGATCTGACAACAGTTTTTCATTCCAAGGCATGCTCCCCTATCACGGAAGACGTTAAGATGAGGCCCTACAAGAGAACTAAACCAAATTAAATCTTCATGATCAGAACTGAAATAAGGGGAAAGTGTTCTAGTTCACTGGTTCCCAAACAGTACTCCTTGGACAAGCTCAGGCTGTCTACATCTGAATCCTCTCAAAGGGGTTTTTGGAAATGGAAATTCCAAAACCCTGTCCTTAGAATGTTCCATTTCATGGGCCCGTGTGGGGCCTTCGATTGTGGGTTTTTAAATGATCCCCCAGTGATTATATCATTTGGAAAACACTCAAAACTGCTGTAGATTTTCTCAGAGTTGAAAGAAAACAACAGAGAAATAGCTGGTGTCCATAAATCACAGTTTGTATCATTGAGTCAGTAACATCAACGACATGAAGCATAGGCCCGGAGCTCTTTGGGGTTCGTATCCTTTCATTTCTATATTACTTTGTGTGTTATTACATAACACAACACCCAGAACTTAAAACAAGCATTTCTTATCTTTCAGTTTCTGTAAAGTGGGAGTTTAGGCATGGTGGGGCTGGGTATTTCTAATGCAGGGTCTTTGGTGAGGCAGCTGTTAAGTAATTAACTGAAGGCTTGACTGGGGTTAAATAATCCATTTCCAAATTCTTGACTAGAGGCCTCAGTTTCTCACCACATGGGCATCTCCATAGGACATCCTAAGTGTCCTCATAACAGGGCAGCTAACTTCCCTTGGTGTGAGTGATCCAGTAGAGAGAGCAAGGAGGAAGCCATGATGCCTTTTATATCTAGTCTCTAAAGACACACATTGTCATCTTTACTTTTTTCTACTTGTTAGAAATGGGTCACTAAGGCCAACCCACATCCAAGGAGAATAGGCTCCATCTTCTGAAGGGAATGTCAAAGATTCTGTGGGCATATTTTCAACTACCATGATTTCCAGTGTCTGTCAATGTCTGTCATATTCTGAGAATGGAATGGAAACTAGAAACACAAAAGCGTCTACGGTCTTGACCTCATGAAATAGGGGAGCAGGAATGAAAGAAAGAAGCAATAATAGAACCAAAAATATATGATTCCCCTTTTATGAAGTCAAGCTAGTGAATGCGCAGTTAAGTTAGGGACAGAGGCAGGGAAGTGTACTAAATTAGAAGTCAAAAAGGCTTGGGTTCTTGGGCGATAAAAAAAGCGTTGGGTTTGAAATTCTGCTTTCCCAGTTTGAGCTAGTTACACCATTTAGTCACTGAGCTACTACTACCCTCTCTCTTTACAAAATGAACAGGACTTACTTCTTCATGGTGGTAAATGAGCGGACTTGGGGGCAGGGATGCTGTGAAGTCAAAGACAGAACCCATGCAGTACTGGGCAAATAGCTAATGGCTTTACATACTAATAACTATGATTGTCACCATGTTTGTTGTAAGTGAGGGTATATGTATCAGAGGGTAATGAGGTCAGCATGCCAGGTCGCTTAATTCCTTTTGCAAGTATCCTCTCTGGATTTGTGTACTTTCCCTCCAGGGGCAAAGCAACCCTTGGGTGCTAAGGAAATCCTATCAAAAGGGACACTCCTCTTCCTGCTCCAAACTGTGTTTTCTTTCTGATGTCCGGTCTTACCCGCGGCATTCCTAGGAATTATGTCTGGGTAGGCCCTGTAAAATGTACCTAAACTGACCAAAGCCACCTGACCAGGTAACTTCTCTCAAGGACTAATAATTGCTCCCCTGAAGTTTTAAATGCCCATTTATATTGGCAGGGGTGAGAGGAAGGAACTGCAAATAAATATGGACGTTTCTGGAAATATTTTGTGCTTGCAGGTATGTCTCCACATGAATATTTAAGTATTATTTGCATATAGATATAAGCGGACATGGAAACAAAATAGTGAGAGAGAATACTACCGTCATCAGAATGGGAACTTCCTCAGAGCTCCAGAGAAAAGAATTTGACTCAGAGTACAGCTGCTCAACATAATGTCAATCTGGGGCACCTCGGTGGCTCAGTTGGTTGAGCGTCCAACTTTGGCTCAGGTCATGATCTCATGGTTCACGAGTTCAAGCCCTACATCAGGCTCTCCTGTCAGCACGAACCTGCTTCAGATCCTTTGTCACACCCCCCTCTCTCTGCACCACCCCACTCGTGCTCTCTCTGTCTCTCAAAAATAAATAAACATTTGGGGCACCTGGGTGGCTCAGTCAGTTAAGTGGCAGACTTCAGCTCAAGTCATGATCTCACGGTTCACGAGTTCAAGCCCTGAGTCAGGCCTTGTGCTGACAGCTCAGAGCCTGGAGCCTGCTTCAGATTCTGTGCCTCCCTCTCTCTCTCTGTCCCTCCCCCGCTCAAGCTCTGTCTCTCTCTGTCTCAAAAATAAATAAACATTTAAAAAAATTAAAAATAAATGAATAAAAATTTAAAAAAAGAGAGAATGTCAATCTATGCAGAAAACAACTTATAACCACCTCAGAGTATGAAAGTGTCTAAGAAATCTCATTCCCAATTCTTTTTCAAATCCCTTTCTCATCCTCTCCTTCTCCCCAGTGTTTTTGGACTCTTTGAAGAGATCCAAGAAATTCCGCAATTTCGGGAAAATGCACTGTGGCGAGACATGTAATATTAAACCACCCTATGACCGTGACGGGAAAAAAAAATAAACAATGAAAAAATACCCATGTAGAGATAAAAAAAGAGCTTGAAAAACCAGTACTCAAAACTTTTCCAGGCCTAAGGGGTGGAGGACATACCTAAATCAAGAAAAAAAAAAAAATGTATCTTCAGCCAGTAAGTCAAAAACCCAAAGGACCATTACTAGAATAAGTCTAAATGCCCCCTGCAGACATAAAAGATGATCATGAGAGGGAACACAAAGCTCGAGGTGTTCAAGTTTTAGAAAGCCACCTGTCGTGTTCCCCTTTTTGCAGAGAATAAAGGAAGAATGACTGAAATTAGAAACACTTGTACTCATTCCACATTTTGAAAGCCAACTATGGGGGCCAGAGTTTTGTTCAAAATGAAAAAGAAAATCAAAGCTCCTTTAATTCCACCACCATAACTCTGTGTTCAAAGGTACAGCAAGGACTTTCCTTTTCCTTTTTTCCCCTTTTTTTCTTTTCTTTCCTTCCCTTTCCTCCACCCCACCACCACACCAGGCTCCCTGTGGACGGAGTCATGGTATCTAGGACGATTTATCAGGAGATATTCCAATTTAAATTATGACTTAATCCCACAAAACCCAGAAGACCAAGAGTCTGTTCTCATTTTGTCTGAAACACATGAGCAAGGTTTTGTGATAGGCAGTGTCTTGTGTGTCTTGCGGTAGAAGGTAACAGGCGAGACTTCCTGGGATGACCACACAAGAAAAACCTGCTGAAATGTGACACTTGTACGGGCCTCTGAAGCTCCCTTGTTTGGTAGAACAGGCAGATAAATCAGGGGCTTCACTTAAACAATTGCTGAACAGATGAAAGCCCAGAAGATGAGATTTCAATTGGTTGGGACAATCTCTTAGAAACTTTTCCCATCTTGGAATTGCTTTATACAAATACTTCCCTATACCGCTGGCTGCCCCCAAGTTGTTCCTCTAAATTATCACCAAAGCTGATAGACAGGATGCGGGTTGTAGCAAATATTTTACAGAAGTCATAATCGGCAAATCATGTGTAAAATGAAAAACAAAACAAAACAAAAAACACCTAAGTTTTAGATCAGAAAAGACCTGGGAATGAATTCACAAATTCTGTCATATAGTAGCTGATTGACTTAGATAACTAATACCTCTGGACCTTAGTTTCCTGCATCTGTTTTAATTAATTAGTTTTTAAAAAGCCCAACAGATTATTGTGAAGACGAACTAAGCAGCTCTGTGAAAAGCACTTTGAATGAAGTATGGGAGCAACAGCAGTGAATGAGACCAGTCTCTGATCTCTAATCATCCCTGGGACTAGCTGGAAAAACAACATATACATGCAAAAAGACAGGGCAGGGGCAGTAACCAAAACCCAATGTGGTCCCCAATGACCTCACTTTCTGTTAGTCACATCTTTGAGTGGTCTTCTTCCACAATGTACCACGGTTGGTCAATGGGCCCAACAGAAGTGATAGGTTTTACTTCCAGGATTAGGTTACAAAAGGCACTGCAGCTGCCATCTTTGTTTGTCTTTCTGATCACTCACTTTGGATAAGCCAGCTGCTATGTCATTGAGCAGTCCTATGGAGAGGACTGAGTAGAGAAGGTCTGGGGTCTCTTGCCAAGAGCCCCATGAGTGAGCCTAGAAGTGGATCCTCCACCCCAGTCAAAACTTCAGATGGCTGCAGTTCTGACTGACAGCCAGAATACAACCTCAGGAAAAATCCTGAACCACAACCACCCACCTAAGTCACTTACGGATTCTTGACCTTCAGAAACTGTGGGAGACAATATATGTTTGTTGTTTTACATTGTACAGTAATCTGTTACACGGCACTAAATAACCAATACATTTGGCCACACTAAGAGCTGCAAGGTTTGGTAGAAGAAATCCCTGAAACCTGGGAGTTCTTAGTCACACAAGTAGGTTTTGAAGGGAGGATGAGTTTGTGAAGGGTGGGGGACTCCATACTGCAGACATGAATAATGCAGACACAGGGGCAGGGAAGTGTCAGCCAAGGGTTTTCTTCTGACTCGGGCAATGGAGTAAGGGTCCTTGAGCAAGGGGGTGACTAGGCAGTAACCAGGATTGGGAGATTTGACTGGTGGGCACGGACAACATAAACCCAGAAATTCACACAGGAGCCTTTTGTAATGATCCAGAGGAGGAAATAAAAAGCAGAACCAGAGAGCAGCTGAGGTAGGAATGGAGAACAAGAGGGATGTCGTGAACACGGTTCAGCATGTCAACCCTGGCCTCTCACAGCCGCCTGCCAGAGACCAAGGTTTCTGAATACTCACTCGTCCATTTAATCTGTGTGCATATTTAGTCACGTGCCTGAGGACAAAGCTACCACGGGACACATACGTCAGTCAAGGCGCCACCATTCATGTATATAACATGCTGTTCTGGTATACAATACATTGCCTATGAAATTAATGCCATAAATATTGTAGACATTATAGACACAGAATTAGAGTAAATGGGTAAGATCTGTTTTCCCTTAAATCACCTCAACCTCAAGAACTGACTCCAAATGACACTGTTATCTTTAATAAAGTCAAATACTAATAAAAGAGGACCCACTGTTGGAGTGATCCACAGGCCTTTCAAAAACAATCCTTCACAACAGTGGCAGGTCTGAGGAGGAAAGCACGGAGAAATGATATTGGTTTTATCAATCTTGTCCGGTCATCCTATGTAACAGGAGAAAAATCATCAAAATGCCAAAGGAGATTCAAAGCACATTTAGATTGTGGGATATCTGGGATCTCAGGGAAGTGGATGCCATCCAATTACTCAGAGGTTTTCGAAGCTGCCGCCCACGTTAGGTGCATTTAGGGCCATTCTAGTGAAATGGACAAAAGGGCCCTACTCTATGGCAGACGGTCCTCAATTAACAGTCTTAAGGGACTGGAGGAAAGGAAGCCACATGCCACTGGGGTGAAAAAAGCACACCCAGATGCACAAGGCTAGTGCCCACCTGGTTTAGTGCAAGTCCGACAGAGGATCAGTGGGCTCACACTCATTTCATTGCTAGGGAAACTGAGGCTGCTCTGGCCCAGGTCACACAGACTGGAGAGTAGATCAGGACTAGCATCCTGGTTTCTTGAACTCCAAGCCCAGCAGTCTTTCTGTTTCACGTGATCCCACAGTGGAAAGGAGGAAGATAAAGAAACAGTCTTCCAAAGAGTCTCCGATGAATGAACTGTGCTCAGAGATTTACTGATCCCATGCAGAAACAAAACCTGAGCCCTTTAACTCAGCAAATGTCAAGCATCTTCTACACACCCAGCAGTCTGCACAGTCCTGTGAGATAAGGATTGGTATGTGAGCTGAGGGAAGCAAGGATTGGGGCAGTCTAGCAGAGACAGAAAGTGGTCACAGCTGACTAACCAAAGGCTGACTATTGGGGGGAAGGGGGAGCAGACCTAATGGAACAGGTGACATTCAAAGGCCAATTAGTGTCCTGATAGGGAGGCAGTGGCAAAGGCCATTCACAGAGCCTGGAAGACTGGCTCTGTGGTGGCCTGAGAGGGAGATTCCCAGGAGACCAGGTGCAAAGGGAGGTTCAAGCCAAGTTGAAGACGTTTGGGATTCCAAAAGAAATTTGAACCTTACCTTACAGACGGTGGGGAAACATGTATGCTTTTACTAAGGGAGTAACATGATTCAACCCTGGCCAAAAAAGTGGCTCAACCAGCCACTTCTGGAGCTTGCCAGAGGCTTGCCTGCCACTAAGTCAGCCCTTTTGGTGGAACTACAAAAGACAAACACCGAAAGCAAGCTCCTTCCTGTCTGAAAGCAAGCTCTTTCCTGTCTCCGGTATGTTGTAGCAAAACGCTGATCAGGCTTCCCATGAGGCAAGGTGCTAAGAACCCAGCCTCAGTAGCCCGTGCTTCTCCTCCACCTGCTATGATGACCCAGGACTGTCACCACAGCCCAGGGGCCAGCTCTGCAACCGCATACCGTGCTGGCACTACAGAGATGCACCCTTCTCGGTTCAAAAGCAATCGAGGTAGGGACATTTGCTCATGAAAATTGGACTAGTTAAATTCACAGAAATATAAACATATCTCTGGGTGACACTAAAATCTGTCAGAGGAAGTGTGTACATCATGCACATATAAACCAGAGCTGGTGAGGGAAGAAAGTGCTCTGGACATTGAAACAGAACACCATGGGGCGCCTGGGTGGCTCAGTTGGTTAAGCGTCCGACTTCGGCTCAGGTCATGATCTCGCGGTTAGTGAGTTCAAGCCCCGCGTCGGGCTCTGTGCTGACAGCTCAGAGCCTGGACCCTGTTTTAGATTCTGTGTCTCCCTCTCTCTCTCTGACCCTCCCCCGTTCATGCTCTGTCTCTCTCTGTCTCAAAAATAAAAATAAACGTTAAAAAAAGAAAGAAAGAAACAGAACACCTGTATTCCCATCCCGGCTCTGCCACTTAGCAGCTATTTTGCTTTCCTGAGCCTTGGTTCTCCCATCAGTAAAAGAGAAGTAAATACCACCCTCCTTGTCCACTGGTCAAGAAGACTATGGGAGAGAGGTGCCTACACAGTCCCCAGCCCAGGCTTGCCAGCAGCCACGGATGGCACCTTTCCAAGCATATCCTAGAACTTGCCTGCCATGTGTAGACTGAGTCCAAACCACCGGACTTGGGCCAGAGCACCTTGCTCTCCTGACTCCTTATAAACTGTGCTCACTTCATCTACTGATTATGAAACATGCTCTTCTGGACCAGAGCTGGATATCCACTCAATCCTGTTCCTTCTATGTCTGCCTCCCTTGGCCAGAACCCTACACCAAAACCACCTGAATGGCTTCCTCCCCCCACCCAGCCAGGCCTTCTCGCTTACCTCATTCCTGCCTCTGTGGTAATCCGGCCTGGATACACAATGCCCATGAATGTTCAAGTTTATTTTTATTTTACTTTCAGCCTTTTAGGAGGGAATGAGCTTAGACAGTTCATCTCCCTGCAGCACTCCATACCTTCCCCTCTCCTTCCTTTTCACAAACTGACGGATGGGTAAATTAGCAGATGATGCCACATAGCTATCGTGATGCCAAAGCTCTAGATGCAATCCCCAAACACAGGTGAGGGAGGTAAACAACATGGCACCACCCACCTCTGTTTACAAGCAGATCTCTGCCTTCCCCCCACCCCCATCATTTCTCCCCTCTGGCAAATGGAGCCAACAAAACCCACTGAGAGAGATCAGGTGGAGTCCGAGGACACCCCTACTCTGTGCTCCCAATTTCCAACAGGTTGGGAACTCCAGAGGGAGATGGGATGCGTCAAAACCCTTCCCCCCAACAGGACCCCTTCCCCACATTAACTCCCATGGCCAATCCCAGCCTGTTCCTTCACAAGGACACCATTCTTACCCACCACATTTTGCCTGAAAAAGAGAAAGCTGAATAAGCAAAGAGCCTCTCTTTGATCTGTAGGAGAAAGTCCACTTCTAAGCCTCCCCTCTATCAACCAGGCAGCTGGCAGCCTCTCTCCTTATTTCCTCCAAAGGAATGCCAACAAGATGAAAGCTCTGGCCAGTCAGTTCCCACTTGGAACTTTTACAATTGGTGATTAACAGCCTCTTAAATAAGAATGATCCTCTACTCACTATAGACTTGGCTGCTAAGTAAATCTGATTCAAAATTAAAAGAAACACATGTATTCATTGTCCCATTTTCTTGGGAAGCTCGAAGTTGCAGACTAAGTGATGAAGAAGCATAAAGAATTGTGGCAGAAGGATCATAGGGTGACCAGCACACATTCTTCAAATGACATAATTTACTGAGTAAGGTTTTCTCCTTTTGTATTTAAGAGCCAAGGAAAAAGAAAATGCAACCACTTTCATCAGTTACGAATCACAGGAAGAACAATGCACCATCCCTAACTCAGGCAAATGGTCTTGGCATCCAAAAAGACTCTCTTGTCCCAGTACAGAGTCACTGGTGATCTTTGTGGTAGAGCCCATCTTGCATCAATAATCACGACTGCCATTTGCAGCACATTTCCTCTCCATCCCCTGCCTTGGTGGGCATCCACATCTATGCTCCAGTCATAATAAATTTCTACCACAGGACAGGAGGGTGGCAAAGGTGAGGAAATTCTAGGCCTCCTTAGTCCATAATTCCTATCTCAGCTGTTAATGTTTCTTCACCCTGCCAGGTTGATAATCTCTGCCATCCACTCCCCCCACCATCCCCGCCTCCCAAGCACTGTGAAGGCCTCACTGGAAGGACGTGTCAAATTTCACTCTGGTCACTCCCTTTGCCCTCCACCAGAGGCTTCAAACAAGTAGTACACAAGAGTCCACATCCGCATTATAGTCTAAAATAATGCCTTTAGCCAAATCATTATAAAGATCTCATTGAATACCCAACCTTCTCAACTGTCTGAATTATACCGTAATCATAGCCATCACCTAATTCTATCAATTATGTTATAAAACTTATAGCATATCTTAGTATTTCATAAGTCTTTCTCCCATGCACATTTGATATGCATATAACCACTGTAATAGAAGCAATAGTAAAGACATTAAAAAACAGTATTTATTAAGTACTTACTAGATGCCAGGCTTAGAGTACTTCATACATATTATTTCAGTAGATTTTCCTAATAATCCTATGGCGTAGGCTGTTTTGGCATTTTGTTTTATTATTATTTTTTTTAATATATGAAATTTATTGTCAAATTGGTTTCCATACAACACCCAGTGCTCATCCCAAAAGGTGCCCTCCTCAATACCCATCACCCACCCTCTCCTCCCTCCCACCCCACATCAACCCTCAGTTTGTTCTCAGTTTTTAACAGTCTCTTATGCTTTGGCTCTCTCCCACTCTAACCTCTTTTTTTTTTTTTTCCTTCCCCTCCCCCATGGGTTCCTGTTAAGTTTCTCAGGATCCACATAAGAGTGAAACCATATGGTATCTGTCTTTCTCTGTATGGCTTATTTCACTTAGCATCACACTCTCCAGTTCCATCCACGTTGCTACAAAAGGCCATATTTCTTTTTTTCTCATTGCCACATAGTATTCCATTGTGTATATAAACCACAATTTCTTTATCCATTCATCAGTTGATGGACATTTAGGCTCTTTCCATAATTTGGCTATTGTTGAGAGTGCTGCTATGAACATTGGGGTACAAGTGCCCCTATGCATCAGTACTCCTGTATCCCTTGGATAAATTCCTAGCAGTGCTATTGCTGGGTCATAGGGTAGGTCTATTTTTAATTTTCTGAGGAACCTCCACACTGCTTTCCAGAGCGGCTGCACCAATTTGCATTCCCACCAACAGTGCAAGAGGGTTCCTGTTTCTCCACATCCTCTCCAGCATCTATAGTCTCCTGATTTGTTCATTTTAGCCACTCTGACTGGCGTGAGGTGATACCTGAGTGTGGTTTTGATTTGTATTTCCCTGATAAGGAGCGACGCTGAACATCTTTTCATGTGCCTGTTGGCCATCCGGATGTCTTCTTTAGAGAAGTGTCTATTCATGTTTTCTGCCCATTTCTTCACTGGGCATTTCTCCACACACTCCGGGTGTGGAGTTTGGTGAGCTCTTTATAGATTTTGGATACTAGCCCTTTGTCCGATATGTCATTTGCAAATATCTTTTCCCATTCCGTTGGTTGCCTTTTAGTTTTGTTGGTTGTTCCCTTTGCTGTGCAGAAGCTTTTTATCTTCATAAGGTCCCAGTAATTCACTTTTGCTTTTAATTCCCTTGCCTTTGGGGATGTGTCGAGTAAGAGATTGCTACGGCTGAGGTCAGAGAGGTCTTTTCCTGCTTTCTCCTCTAAGGTTTTGATGGTTTCCTGTCTCACATTCAGGTCCTTTATCCATTTTGAGTTTATTTTTGTTTTATTATTTTTTTTAATGTTTATTTATTTTTGAGAGGGACAGAGTGACAGTGAATGGGGGAGGGACAGAGGGAGAGGGAGACAGAGAATCCGAAGCAGGCTCCAGGCTCTGAGCTGTCAGCAAATGACACAAACCGCGAGATCATGACCTGAGCTGAAGTCAGACACTCAACCGACTGAGCCACTCGGACACCCCGGTTTTGTTTTATTTTTATATCTAAT
>NW_024412400.1:83893801-83903850 GCF_014898765.1 Herpailurus yagouaroundi
TATTTTTATATCTAATTACCTGGTACACTTCTCCTTCTTTCTCACCCTCCCCCTGCCACCCCCACACCCGCCACACCACAACCACATGCTCGGGTCAATGTGCTCACGTGCATAGAGACAAATCCACACCACTGATCCCCCTCCTCATCCACCCACAGTATTACCCCGATAGAACTCAGAGATTTGGAACCCCAGACAAATCTCTTTTGATTGGAAACACACCAAAAATACCCTGAACAAAGAGGTCATGCAGTTTCATTTAAAACCGGAGAAATAGCCATCATTTGACCAAGCTGCATTCAGGACACTGCTGGAAAGGGATCCCTAAGATAACAAAGCCAGGGACCATCTATCATTTCTGCTCCACATATCATAACCTTTAAGTCTGTGGTCTTCTTGGGACTTAACCATGTTTACTTTTCTATCACACCTGCAGCAAGATGTAAGAGTGTGGCACAAGCCTAGACAGGTGTATGCATGGGCACCTTGACTCCTGCAAACATTTTTATTAAATGCCAATGGATTTTTCTCAATGTAATTTCAGATCCCCCAGATTATCTGGTTTCTGGGTTCCCTGAACCCTTTTATTTGGAGGTAGCAATTATAGCCCAGTTGGAGAAGACTAACCACCACCACATGGAGACAGACACTCTGGAAATACCCTGAAAGGAGCCTCTCCTGAGTCTTTATGTCTCAGAGTCACAGAGCTGGAAGATAATCACACAGTTATTTGTCAAAACAAGATCCAGCTGATCGAGTCTCTGAGCACCAACACTACTTTTCCTGATTAAGTGTTGAAAATAAAGTCATAATCAGGTAAGGTCATAGGTTCTCCATTTAATCACTGAGAGATTAAGAAACATATGATCCGTCAGGAAAAAATCTTTTGGGATCTGCTTAACAAACACAACCTTGCTCCTTCCCTGGAGATAACCAGACAGTAAAAAGAACATGGGCTTTTGAGTAGATTAGAACTAGGTCCAATTCTTGGCTCTGTCACTAACTCTCAGTTAGGGATCTTGGGACTGGTGTCACTCAAAGGCTAACTTTCCTCATTATAAAAATAGGAATGAGATCAACTTGCCTTAAGAGTTGGATTCAACAAGAAAGTATGGGATAGGACAGTTCTTGATTCACAGCAGCTACTTTACCTTCCTTCATTTTTAGGTTACAACAGTGGAACACCCTTCTTCACAAAGCCCCAAAGCCAACGTTCTTGTAGGAAAAACAACTCCCAGCTCAAAACAGCACATCAGGTGCCTATCACAGTTTGCTTTACAAACTCAATAACCTTAGCTGACAATTTCCTTTAACTACAATATCCTAAAGCTGTGTGCAGAGCACCTTCCCCAGAGAACCAGAGATGGAAATGATAATTTGGATGCTATCTGAAAAGTATTAACGGTTGGATTCACTTTACATTGGGATGAATTATTCTAGCCAATAAAGGCAGGTAAAATTGACACAAATGAAAGCCCCATCCACAAAATTCAAATAGGAACTCAGTCTGGGCTTAGCTTCAAAGCCCTGAGCACTCTCAAAAATAAAATGTGACCAGCCAAAGTAGATTTACGTCTCCAGCTGTAACATGGACATCAGCGGCAGCTTGTTTACATTTATCGGCCAAGAAATGCTCTTCCATCTGGTCGCATACCCAGCATTACACACATATTTCAAAGCTATTCAAATATTTCCTGTGTGAAAACAGAGAGGTTATTTCATGGAGATGAATTTGGAAGAAGCCGAGTGCCAAATATGCCGTAAAGATCCTGCTTAACCCACAGAAACTGACATTTTCCTTTCAGTCTGCCAGTTACATGCCTACTCCTCTTTTTAATTCATTTGCCCGCCTCTACAAACATTTGCATTGACATTTTGCCAAGGAACTAGCCCACACATCAGTAATGGGGAGGGGAGAAGGGACTACAACACAAGTAGCGTGAACTTCAAACACCGGAGGCATCTTTGAAGACTTCTGGCCCAGAGAAGGCCCCACATCAAGCCAGAGAAAATAAGTGGCATATGTACTTTTATACAACACTATTGTATACTTATGCTGTAAGAGGGGGTCCATTCACAGACTACTGACTGACCTACTTCCTCCTCCAAATGGAATAAGTTGGGATTGCATTAGAGACCCAGTCTTTTGCAGACTATAAGTACCCCCTTTGAATTCATACTTCTAACCTGAAGAAAACCTTCTGAAATGGAATAAATCAACCTACAGAAGGTTAATAACACATTAGCATCCAGATGCTATGTGCTATATACATACATCTGTGTTTCTTATAGTCTATGCTGAAAGTAGGTAAATGATTCAGTACTGATTACTAAGTCTTCCTATAGGAAACAAAATCCAAAGCCTGGTCATGTATAGTCAGCAGCAAAAAAACACATCCATCAGGACCACGGCATGGCAAAGCTTCAGCTGTAGAAGGTATTCCCTTCCCCATGAGGCTCTGATTGACCACAGACAAGTAAAGAAATGTATTTGGAGGGTCCCTGAGGGACTAACAGAGGACTCCAGAACTCCCCATGTTCCGGATCTACCACATGCATGCTTTTTAATTTTTTGAGTCATCTGTCTACTCAAAGCAGTGCACTTAGCATACTACAGGTTCAGTATCATGGTAAGAGTCTCAATGCTGCAGCCAGAGGGAAGATTTTAAAGCTTATGTCCCAATGTGTCACTCCTCTGTTCAGTCCTAAAAGGCTGTCGTTCCATTCAGAGGAAAAGCCGGGGTTGTCCCAATGGTGGAGGGGTGAGAAGTCTCTCTCCCATCCCACTATTTCCTATCCATGCTCACACTTGCTACACTCACCTCCCCGCTATTCCGTGAGCATATTCAAATTCTGCCCTGGGAGGAAGACCCTTCCCCTGATGTTCCTGTAGCTCATCTTTAACCACCTACAAATTTTTGCTTCAACATCTCCTTATTCTACTTAACATTCCAACCTCCTTCCATTCCCTTGACTCTGCTCTGCTTTTCCTTTTAATGACGCTCACTGTACTAAATAAAAACAAAATGATAATGTTATTATCATGCCAATCATATATTGTCTGCTTCCCCCCAACAGAATATCTAAATTCCAAGAGAGCAGGAGTCCTTATCCATTTTGTTCAATGGTGTGTGTCTCAGGTGCCTAGAATACTTCTGGGCACACGACAGGGCCTCAAATATTTATTGAATGAGTAACTGAACTGCCAGAGACAGACGTATTCTATCACAGAACAACTCCCAGGGGCTCTACTAAAGCAAAGACTAGGCCTAGAGAATACCACGTCCCAGGACATTCACTCTGTGATGCCATCAGAAAGGACCTGAATGGCATCCCCCCAGCCAGTTGCTGGACAGAAGCTCAAGCAGAGTAACTGAAATATGGATAGACTTGGGCAAGACCTACACCGCCCAAAACGCAAGTATGGCATCACTCACTGCATGTTTCCATGCCCACCAAGGCACCTCACTGCATGGACTCTTCAAGTCGAGGTTTCAGGCTCTCAAATCTGGCACCCACCTATGGTATCTCTCACTCATTCCATCACTTATCACACATGTGAGAAGCTGGATATGGCCCTTTGCCCTGCATGTACTCCTCTCTACATTCCAGCAAAAAAAAAAAAAAAAAAAAAAAAAAGCTGCTTGCTCTCAAGTTCCTGCCTGCCCAGCCCCACCCAGGTGCACGTACAGTCTGTAAACTTCTGGCATCAGGCTCAGCCCCATCCACTGCCTAAGTCAGCCCAGACCAAACCTGGCAGTGAATGGGAGCCCCACCCCCACCTCCATGTGGCCTGATCACTTGTGCTGGCCTGAATCCACTGAGTCCCATAACCCAAAGGGCATGGAAGAATGGTTCAGAGTGTAACACACTTTCTGTCTGCCACACCAAACCACAGGCCAGTGCCAACTCTGAGCTATTGACCCCCACAGTAATTTAAGACCTGGGTAACCTTCTCCTTGTTTATGATAATTTTAAATATGTCTTATATCCTCTGACTTGCAAGGTGGGAGTGGAAGGGTGGGTTATGGGGTGGTTAAGAGCACAAGAAGGCAGTTACACCAAGCTTGCTCTGCCGAGTGTTAGCTGTGTGACCTATTTATGCCTCCTTCCTTTGGTATAAAGTGGTGATTATAAGTATATTTACCAAGTTGGTTTAATATGAAGACAAATGAATTTAAAATGATACAGTTCATGGAACAATGAGTACAGAAAACATCCAAAGATATTGGTCAAGATACTTTTCCCATAAAAAAAAAATGTGATTATACACACAATGGAATATTATTTCGCTACAAAAAAGGAATGAAGTATTATTACAGCGTACAACATGGTTGAACTTTGAAACCATTACGCTAAGTGAAAGAAGCCAGACACAAAAGGCTGTGTATTACATAATTCTGTTTATATGGAATGTCTAGAATGTCTAGAAGAGGCGAATCCACAGATCCAGAAAGTAGATTGGTGAATGGCAGGGGCTGTTGGGAAGGAGGAATGGAAAGTGACTGCTAATGGGTATGGGTTTTGTTCCCCGTGTGGTGAAAATGTTCTGGAATTAGATCGTAGCGATTGCTGCACAGCTTTGTCAATGTACCAAAACCACGAAATTGCACACTTGAAAAAAAAAAAGTATCATTCCCCTTCTTTCCCCTCCAGAGCCACTTCCAGGACAGTGTCCAAGTCTTATCACTGTATCCCCTGGTCTCCAACAAGAAGACAATCTCAATGTCAAAGAAACTAAGGAACCAACGACAAACTGTGGAGCCAGAATTTTCAAGGAAATATCAACAAAGACTAGAAGAGCCTAACAGCCGTGAGGAATGATTGGCCAGCTTGGGTAAAGAGTTGTCCCCCCAGGCATTTGGAGCAGTGCCAGCACACGCTCCCCGTCACTGCAGCTGAGGGTCAAAGGCAGGTTCTGCCAACAGGGAAATGATCAAGCAGCAGAACTTGGGACAAAGCAGTTCAGGAGGAGAGAGTGGGGGAGGGAAGCCTGTCTCAGCCTCTTAGTGAGGTGCATAACCAGAGATGGCAATCAGGATGCACAGCGCCGGCTCCAACATGCGGCACTATTTATACAGTCTCTCTTTCATCTGTGTAACGGCCACAAAAATAAATGATCTAGAAAGGAGGCTTGCTTATAAAAGGAGAGAGAATACCATAGGAAACAAATAGCTCCATATTTCAAAGCCACTGTTTCTTTTTGCCTGAGCTGGCAGTAAAGAATTCTTAAGTATTTTTTAGCACTCAGTGGAACCATCCTCACAACCTGTTCCATATACATCTCCTAAGGTCATTTTCTTAGGAATTATTAAAGAAGGGAAAAAAGAGAAGAAGGATCACTTCAAATAAGAAGAAGAAACAGTCTCTTCATTTTCTGATGGGGAGGAAAAAAGAAGTGTTCTTCCGTGCATTTCCTAGAATCCAAAGGCTGTAAACATAGGAAATTGAAAACAATCGGAACAAAAGAAAATGTCTCAGTCTGGCTGCCATAATCGGGAGATGGATAAAGAAAACAGGTGAAGCCCAGTTATCTGGCAAATCCTCAAACTGTGCCTTGGAATTTTCAGAATGAAGTCCTCACCACAGATTGTCTGCTCAGTCACTCCAGGTCACTTTAATCAAGATGCCTCTTATTCTCTGCCTGTGGCACTCTTAACTACATTTCCAAATGACCCTGGGTTTGCCTGCTTCTACCTTCACGACCACCCGGAAATCCAGATCCTTAAAAGTGCTTTTCAACCATCTCATCACCTCTGATTTCTCTCAGCTACTTTTCTTCCCCATTATCATTGCCCTGAGTCAGGCCCTCATCATCTCTCTCCTTCTGAGACCATTTTAATTGCCTCTGACACAGTTCAGTATATTGACTCTGCTTCATCCTCCACATGACCTCACATTATGAATGAATGAATGAATGAGGCCTAAGTTCCTTAGCCTGGACTTTAAGACCCATCATCCCACCAGCCGCATCAGTCTTCCATGCTCTTCTTCCAGTTCAGGCCATTTCACTCCATTGCCCCTACGCCATCCTGCAATCACTCTAGTCCGTGAGGACCCTGTGGGAACACAACACTTCTTTCTTTCCAGGGCACTTCTGTGACAACTAGATTTTTACACTGAGGGAGCATTTAATGCAATGTGACTTTTACCATTTGACGTTCACCAAATTACAGTTCATCACAAATGTAACCATGTCCTCTCAACAATGCCTTATTGAGTACCTACAATGGGCCAAAATAGAGGTTACGACCAGAGTGTCGGGATTTACAACCCAGATGTCACTCGATAAGTGCACCCAACATGTAAATGAAGAAATGGCTCCAATAGAAAAACAATGCCTGCAAATATTGATTCTGCACTATGCTAAATACTTCACATTCATTTCTGTGTTCTTTTTAAATTAAATCCTCTAATGACTGAGGTAGGTACTATCATCTCCATAGTACAAACAAGGTTCTAGGAACACAGAGTAAAAATACAGCAGGGCCAAGACTCTATGCTAGGTCTGTTGACCTCAGCACCCATTCCTTTGAACATCAGCCTCCTCTCTTTCCCTCTCTTCCCCCTTCTCCTACCTTTTTTCACTTCATGGATGGACAGTGGAGATGGGGAGAAGATGAATAGCACAAAAAAAGAAGCACCAGAGATCTACATCTCATAATGTCCCACCACATCTTATTAGAAGTCAAGTTGGAATATCCTCCTTGAGCATAGACTCTAACACTAGCCCTGGAGACTCCACGCTTGGGGTTAAAACCCACCTCCCGCCTTTTTCGACTGTGTGAACCTGGCCAGATGCTGCTACACTCTGAGCTTCAGTTTCCTCACAGATTAACGAGACTCACAATGTCTACGCCACAGGAAAAATGAGGACCCAGAGGAATCCAGACTTTAAACACCATAAGGAAAGAGACCCAGATTATCCTGCCCACAGCTCTACCCCAGCACCTGGTGTGGAGTTTGGCATGTTTTGTGAAGTCTGGATCATGCCTTTCTGGGTGTTTCTCTTATTCACTGATAACGTACTGCCTACTTGAGAGCTAAGTGTAGGAACAGACTTAAAAAGGAAAAATTTACGGGCTCCTGGGTGGCTGAGTCGGTTAAGCGTCCAGCTTCAGCTCAGGTCATGATCTCGCGGTTCACGGGTTTGAGTCCCACATCAGGCTCTGTGCTGACGGCTCAGAGCCTGGAGCCTGCTTCAGATTCTGTGTCTCCCTCTCTCTCTGTCCCTCCCCCTCTCTCTCACACACACACACCCTCTCTCTCTCTCTCTCAAAAATAAATATCTAAAAAATTAAAAATAAAGGAAACATTTTAATAATGATGATGGCATCATTATTCTCATCATCATTAACACCATCCTAAATAAAGCATAAAGAAAAATACTAAGCCAAAAAAAAAAAATTTAAGAATCCTAAGTTGCCAGACAAGAGAAATAAATACCTGCATTTCCCATGACTGCATGTTTTTCACAGTGGGAGGGATTTAAAGGGAGAAGAGACAGGCAAAAAGAAGTACGAATAAATAGATTAAGAAACCTAACTGATCTCCAAAACGTGTAATCAAAAAGAACAGGCCTTGGAATATAAATTGAAAGATCTGCTCACAGAGAGCCAATTGAAGGCCCAAATTGAACAGCCTCAGCAATTTGTGGGAGAAGAGACTGTGAAATGGCATAATGTAGGAACAAAGAACAAAGCATTTTTATCTGGCTCCCAAACAATTAAATGCACCTGCCAATTCCATGTGGAAGACGGGCTTTAAAGAACTGCAGGGAGTCGCGGGAGCACTCAAAGTCAGTCGGAATTCATTAGATGCCAGAGGAGAAGCAGCTACAGATTTCCGAACAGGCGTCTCCAACCCAGGCCAGAAGGAGCCGAAGGCGGTCCAGAGCTGCTGAAGACCCAAAGGGAAACCACTCTTTCATTATCCATCCAAAGTGCACATTGTGCCAGCTCTGGGCAAGCTTCTCTTCCCAGAGGCATTACCAGTCCACACGTACATGATCCCCATGGGAATTAGAGAAACGGAGGCTAAAGAGGAAGAAACTGTGGTTGCAGGTTGAGAAGACATGTGATCAATCCTTTACCCTGCCTCCTGTGCAGGCAGAGGAGGAAAATTCCTCCCTCTGAGACCATTTCCTCATCTGTGACATGGGAGAAGAGTGGGAATGCATTACACCAGGAACTCGGTTCCTAAATCAACAGGTAAGGCAAAAATCACATATGTTACAAGCAGCCCTGGAAATCCCTAAAGTCATCTGAAAGGTACGGTCCCTATGGTTTAATGCATAAACCATAAAAGGCACATGGATCTGCGTCCAAAGGAGAGAACAGACCTATGTCTCCATCCCCATCACCTGCCCCTCAGGACACTGCCTCATGGTGGGACTCCAGACTCCAGGCCACCAGCACCATTGAAACTGATTACTCCTGGGTGCACTCGCTTGCTCGCTCTCTCTCTCTCTGCCAAGTCATATTATTGCATTTTGATCACTTAAAAGGCACAAAATACAGCTTCACATTATAAGTCCTGCCTCAATCATAGGGATGTACGAAGATCAATAGGCTCACACAGATGTGAAACACCATGTAGACAACAAAGTGCTTTACAAATAATGTCATTGTTTTTTAAATGTTTATTTATTTTTGAGACAGAGAGAGAGAGAGAGGAAAGGGGAGGGGGAGGGGAACAAAGGATCCGAAGCAGGCTCTGTGCTGATAGCAGAGAGCCCAGTGCAGGGCTCAAACTCATGAACCCTGAGATCATGACCTGAGCCAAAGTCGGACACCTAACCGACTGAGTCACCCAGGTGCGCCCCCTGCCCCAGATAATATTATTCATCTGACATGTTGTGAACTTGTAGAGGACTCATGGGAAAAGCATTTCCAGTGTCTATCACAGGGCCTATCAGACTCTCCAGGCACCCAGTGGACAGATAGATGGTCAAAGCTATGAATTAACCAACAGAACCTGCTACTGCAACTTATAAAGGGGAGAAGGTATGCTCCCAGGCTTGTCCCGTGGGTGTTCACAATCTTCCTGGAGAGGATACACTCTTAGGACACACAACACTGAAGAAAATACACCTGTAGGTGCTCCCTACACCTGTAGGGAGCATACCTGCAAGGAGCGGACCGCACCACAAGCAGTGGAGCAGTGTGCGAGCTGGCATCCTCAGCAAAAGGATCCTGCACACAATGTGACCTGAACTAGAACTTCATAACGTGAAGTGGGGGGACTTTGGAACTAGGAGAGCACTAAGGAGTCAGATATTCAACTCCCTTATTTCAAGGTTGAGGAAACTAAGCCTTTGGTAGGGGCCCTGGGTGCCGGGTTTACAGAGTAATGGTAGCACCGTCACTAAAGACCATGTTCCCAGAGGGACTCCTGACCCATCCTTGAGCAACATGGCCCAATGGGGTGCCTGGGTGGCTCATTTGGTTGAGTGTCTGACTTTGGTCTCACGGTCCATGGGTTCAAGCCCTGCGTTGGGCTCTGTGCTGACAGCTCAGAGCCTGGAGCCTGCTTTGGATTCTGTGTTTCCCTCTTTCTTTGCCCCGCCCTCACTTGCACTCTGTGTGTGTGTGTGTCTCTCTCTCAAAAATAAATTAACATTTAAAATAATTTTTTAAAAAATATGGCACAATACAGAATACACAATGCTTCACTTCACTAGGAATGGCAGTAAGACAAGTCTAGTCAACAGTGAAGGCCCCAAAATCATTTAATAAACACCATAAGACAAAATGCTAGGCAGCATGGCAAGTGTGTGCATGGCCTCCTTTCTCTCCCACACCACCTCCCACCGAGTTCCCATCCACATCAGAGCTAAGAGGGTGCCGGAGGAAGGCAGAAGGAGGGCAGTCAGAGGACGAAGACAACACTTATGTCTTCAAATCCTAATTCAAATATGACCGAGTCAGTAAGGCCTCCCTCCTAGACCATTCTACTTAAAATGACCACCCCTCCCATGCCCACTTTACCATCTGACATCATACACACACACACACACACACACACACACACACACACACACACACACA